>NC_135233.1:444788802-445157969 GCF_051348905.1 Ranitomeya variabilis | reverse complement strand
CACTGCAGTGGGGCGGGGTATGAAAACTTAGGAGTCCGACTGACCATTTACTTCCTATAGCGGAGGAGGTAGAGGAGGTCACATAAGGGCAACCAGGTAACAGTCTATAGACCTATGGATGGCACTGGTATGCAAGAACTATGATGTGTGCACAGTGTGGTGGTATTATGGCACAAGTTGGGCAGACTAAGGTTCTATTCACAGTATTTAGCTTCTAATGGCAGTATTGTATGGAAACGACAACTAAGTATTACTGTATATGGGGCCGTATTTTATAACATGGTATAATATGGGTACTACTATAATCCGTATTATATTGGTAACTACTATAAAGACCATATTTTATGGGTAAAAACTAAAAGGCAGCATTTTATGGGTACGACTATAATGCAATATTATATAGGTACTATTATAAGGAGGTACTATATGGAATCTACTACTCTAGGGCAGTATTATATGGTTGCTTCTATAGGTCAGTATTATATGGTTACTACTATATGGCAGTATTATATGGTTACTACTATAGGGCACTATTATGTGGTTACTATTATAGAGCAGTATTATTATATGGTTACTACTATAGAGCAGTATTATGTGAATACTACTATAGGGTAGTACTATGTGGTTACTACTATAAGGAAGTTTATGGATAATACTATATGAAAGTATCATATGGTTACTACTATAAGGCAGTATTATGTGGGTAACACTATAAGTATGTGGGTTGTACTCAGGACAGTATTATATGTGTACTACTATAGGGCAGTATTATGTGGTTACTACTATAGGGCAGTATTATGTTGTTACTACTATAGGGTAGTATTATACGGTTACTACTATAGGACAGTATTATACGATTACTACTCTAGAACAGTGTTACAGAACCCCCCAGCACCCAGAATATGTTGTGCAGTTATATGTATGTATAATAGGTTCCATGTGAGATGCATGTCCCTAATGCATCAGCCCACAGCGCAGCGCCCCTGGGCAGAGGGGACAAGATATCCCCCTTCTGACCTCCCCCACCTTTGTAATTCCCACAGTAAATATCGGCAGGCTGCGGCTATTGTAATGTATGTCTGGCCTGCCGCTTTTCAATTGGCCCGCCCTCTGTATCTGTGTGATATATTCTGTGTCCTGTGAGTAAAGTGTTGTCATACTGGAAATACGTGGAGAAGCAGTGATCTTTTATATGCGCCCATGTAACCAAGCAATTCCAGCCAGCGTCCTTCATTCAGACTCCAGCCAAAGCAGAGTGGGCCTGCTGAAACACGGGGTGGTACTGAAAGAGGAACTTCAGCACGGTAGACCCCGCTACAAACAGTATTATGTGGTTACTACTATAGGACAGTATTATACGGTTACTACTATAGGGCAGTATTATATGATTACTACTCTAGAACAGTAATATGTGGATACTAATATAGGGCAGTGTTATATAGATACTACTATAGGGCAAGTATTATGTGGGTACTGCTATAAGAAAGTATTATATGAATACTACTATAGGATAGTTTATGTATAATACTATATGGCAGGATTATATGGTTACTACTATAAGGCAGTATTATGTGGGTACTACTATAAGGAAGTATATATAGCAAAGAAACTCCAAGCAAATCCCACCTGTCCTGAGCCATGGAGGCCATGCTGCGGGGCACCGACACCACACACCGCTGTGCCTCCAGCGTCTATCACGCATACATTACCTGTATACTCCACACATAAATGCTATGTATAATGTCTGAAGATATAGAACTGGAATCTGCAAAAAGTTTTTAAAAAATATTCTACAAACCGGACGTTCCGCGTTCTCCTGAATAGTTTGGTGATTTCAAGCTCAATTTAATTGAGCAATTATAAAATAATTGCTTCAGTAAATAGCAGATTCTGTGAGCGGCGCGAGAACAGTGATCTGCTGAAAGAAGTAACCGCGCCGTGCAAATCCCCACAGAAACACAATAACGCAGCGATATTTATAGGGAAAGCAATCACCGTCCACTAACAGACATTCACCTTTGGTTTCCTGCAATTGTGGACACAAAAAATGGATATTCTTAGTAGAAAATACTGTACATTGTGTTTATAAAGCCTATGTTATAGCAGATAAAGCAAGATCACATATAGGAAGGATTCAGTGTGTGTGTACACATATATACAGCATATACAAACACCTTGTATATGAGGATATGGACAAAGCTGGTATAACCTGGGTATCCTTGATATATTATACCACCTGTACACATATAGAGGAGATGCCCAGGTTATTCCAGCTGTGCACATATTATATATAGAAGATACACAGGTTATACCAGCGGTACATATATAATTATATACCCAGGTTATACCACCTATACACACATTGTATAGAGAAAATACCCAGGTTATTCCAGCTGTGCACATATTATATACGGAGGATACCCGGGTTATACCAGCAGTACATATAGAATTATATACCCCGGTTATACCAGCTGTTAACATATTATATACAGAAGATACCCAGGTTATTCCAGCTGTACATATATTATATACAGAGGATATCCAGGTTATACCAGTTGTACATATATAATTAAACATATTAGATGTTTTACCAGCTGTACACATATATAAAGAAGATACCCAGGTTATACCAACTGTACACATATTATATACAGAAGATACCCAGGTTATACCAACTGCACACATATTATATACAGATAATGCCCAGGTTACACCAGCTGTACACATATGCAGAAGATACCCAGGTTATACCAGCTGTATACATTATATACAGAAGATACCCAGGTTATACCAGCTCTATATATATAATTAAACGTAGAAGATGTCCAGGTTTTACCAGTGGTACATATATAGTTATATGCAGGTTATACCAGCGGTACATATATAATTATATACTTTGGTTATACCAGATTTAAACACATAGACAGCACAAATCAGCATACTAAAAATAGATACCTAGAAAAATCCAAAATGAAAAATATATATGATACTGCTGATATAATTAAGGACAAAACAAGTACGAACTAGTCGCAATCATATAGGAAAACAAGGAGGGGGTGGGTCAGGGAGACCCAGAAGAAACGACCAACAAAGTTCAAAAAATTACAAAAAAACTTTTATTGATAAAACAGTGTAAATCAGGTAGGGTAATGGCACAGCATGGCACACATAGACACCGCACACTCGTGAAAAGTGCCAAGGGCACACAGAGCCAGGGAGTCAACAACGCCTAAATACCATACTATACTATATTAGATGATCATAGTAGAACCATGACTTCCCCCATCAGGAGGAGAGATAATCAAAAGTAAGACAGCATGGGTGCACTTATAGTGAACAAATATAAATAAGGACTGCATAGATCATACAGATAAACCTTAATAAGGAATGCATAAGCTATAAACCATATGGTCCTCATAGTAGATCACAAAGTAAAGAAGTGCTAATTACCGTATGCGTGTGGCTCCCAGAGTCCGCGTGCCCACCCCGACGCGCGTTTCGGTAACACCTTCCTCAGGGGGCTTGAGGTTTATCTGTATGATCTATGCAGTCCTTATTTATATTTGTTCACTATAAGTGCACCCATGCTGTCTTACTTTTGATTATCTCTCCTCCTGATGGGGGAAGTCATGGTTCTACTATGATCATCTAATATAGTATAGTATGGTATTTAGGCGTTGTTGACTCCCTGGCTCTGTGTGCCCTTGGCACTTTTCACGAGTGTGCGGTGTCTATGTGTGCCATGCTGTGCCATTACCCTACCTGATTTACACTGTTTTATCAATAAAAGTTTTTTTGTAATTTTTTGAACTTTGTTGGTCGTTTCTTCTGGGTCTCCCTGACCCACCCCCTCTTTGGTTATACCAGGTGTACAGATACAGTTGTGTGAAAAAGTGTTTGCCCCATCTTGATTTCTTATTCTTTTGCATGTTTGTCACATTTAAATGTTTCAGATCACCAAACAAATGTACATATTAGACAAAGATAACACAAGTAATCACAGAATGCAGTTTATAAATGAAGGTCTGTATTATTAAGGGAAAAAAAAATTAAACCTACAGGGCCCTGTGTGAAAAGTGGTTGCCCCCCCAAAACATAATTTAACTGTGGTTTCTCACATCTTTACATCTTTGGGAAGCTGAGTTCAAATTCCCTATCCACATGCAGGCCTGATTACTGCCACACCTGTTCTCAGTCAAGAAATCACTTAAATAGGAACAGGCTGACACAGTGAAGTAGACCAGATGTTCCTCAAAAGCTAGACATCATGCTGTGATCCATAGACTTTCTGGAAGAAATGAGAAACAAAGTACCTTATATACTCGAGTATAAGCCAAGATTTTCAGCCCATTTTTTTAGGCTAAAAGTGCCCCTCTAGGCTTATACTTGAGTCATTGTCCCAGGGGGTCTGCGGGGGAGCGGCAGGAGTGGCAGCTGTCGCATCATAATTGCCTGCTCCCGGCGTGGTCTCTGCACTTCCCTGCTTCTCCGATGGTCTCCGGTGCCCGCAGCTCTTCCTGTGTTCATCGGTCACGTGGTACCGCTCATTAAAGTAATGAATATGGACGCGACTCCACTCCCATAGGCGTGGCACACATATTACTTACTTTAATGAGTGGTACCATGTGACTGCTGAACACAGGAACAAGCTGCCGGCGCGCGCCGGAGACCATCGGAGAAGCAGGGACATACAGAGAGACCGCGCCAGGAGGGTGAGTATGACGGGGGATTGTGAGCCAAGCGATCTTCCCCTGTCCCCTTTCCACCGTCGGGGTCTGTCTTCCGTGTACTCTGGCTGTGATGTTCAGGTCAGAGGGTGCGATGACGTGGTTAGTGCGTGCCCTCAGCCTGAACAGTCACTGTCACTGCAGAGACCCAGAAGACACAGCGGCGGGGAACGGGGACAGGTGTATATCGCAAGAGCGGGGGCCTGAGCCAGCGGCGACAGCGGCACCTGGCTCCCAGTGACGAGAGGGGAGTATGGTTTTTTTTTTTTTTTTAAATCGCAGCAGCAGCATACGGGGCATATTATTCTATGGAGCATCTTATGGGGCCATCAACCTTTGTGCAGCATTATATGGGGCATAATATTCTATGGAGCATCTTATGGGGCCATCATTAACCTTTTATGCAGCATTATATGGGGCATATTTTAATATGTAGCATCTTATGGGGCCCTCGTGAACTTTATGGAGCATTATATGGGGCTCCTGATTCAATATGGATATTCAAAAACACAACCTACTGTCTTAATTAATTTTACTTTTATTGGTATTTATTTTTATTTTCCCCAGTTTTTGAGGCAAAATTAGGGGTCTCTGCTTACACTCGGGTCAGTTTATACTCGAGTATATACGGTAACTGAGATCTATCAGTCTGGAAAAGGATATAAAGCAATTTCTAAAGCTTCAGGACTCCAGGAAACACAGTGAGAGGCATTATCCACAAATGGCGAAAACATGGAACAGTGGTGAACCTTCCCAAGACTGACTGGCTGACCAAAATTACCCCCAAGACCACAGTGACAACTCATTAATGAGGTCACAAAAGACCCCATAACAATATCCAAAGAACTACAGGCCTCACTTGCCTCAGTCAAGGTCAGTGTTCATGACTTCACCATAAGAAAGAGACTGGGCAAAAATGGCCTGCATGGCAGAGTTCAAAGATGAAAACCACTGCTAAGCAATAAGAACATATTGGATTGTCTCAGTTTTGCAAAAAAAAACATCTTGATGATCCCCAAGACTTATGGAAGAATACTCTGTGGACTAACGAGACAAAAGTTGAACTTTTTGGAAGGTGTATGTTCCATTACATCTATAAACATACGGATGAATGACCTCGGGGAGATCAAAACATCCAACACCGCGGAGACACCATCACGTGTTTCTCAACGCAGTGATCCATAACACTGCCCCCATCCCTAAAGGGAAATATGCAAATGCATGTAGAAAAGCTGCGGAGACACCATCACGTGTTTCTCAACGCAAGCAATGAATAGCCAGGTCTTTCACCGGGAAGGAACAACCACGGGAAGGGCAGCATCCAATAAAGGAATACCACCTATACCAAAACATGGTATCCATCCACAAACAGCTGTTTCGGGGTATTTGCCCCTCATCAGTGTGGAGTAGGAAACTGGCTATTAGGAGCAGTGCCTAGTGAAAAGACTATAAACATAAGGATGAATGACATCGGGGAGATCAAAACATCCAACACCGCGGAGACACCATCACGTGTTTCTCAACGCAGTGATCCAGAACACTGCCCCCATCCCTAAAGGGAAATGCATGTAGAAAAGCTGCGGAGACACCATGTTCCATTACATCTGCCATAGAAGTAACGCAGCATTTCAGAAAATGAACATCATACCAACAGTAAAATGTGGTGGTAGTGTAATGGTCTGTGGATGTTTTTCTGCTTCAGGACCTGGAAAACTTGCTGTGGTAAATGGAACCATGAATTCTGATGTCTACCAAAAAACCCTGAAGGATAATGGCTGTCCATCTTTTCGTTGCTGAAGCACACTTGGGTTATGCAGCAGGACAATGATCCAAAACACAACAGCAAGTCCACCTCTAAATGGCTTTAGAAAAACAAAATTAAGACTTTGGAGTGGCCTAGTCAAAGTACTGACCTTAATCAGATTGAGATGCTGTGGGATGACTTTAAAAAGGCGGTTCATGGGGCGCATGCGCGAAGCTTGATGCCGGCGGTCTGGCGGCGCTGAGCTCTGTTCCCCACTGAGCCGAGAATCGCCCTTATTAGCACGCCGACTAGCGCACAGAGGACGCCGAGGATCTCTTCACTTACCCCAGACATCGGTGTAACAATATGCCGAAGAAGGGAGGCTCCACTCAGCCGGTAAGCTGCTCGATAGCGGAGCTGCTTGCCGACCCCAGCAGCTCCAAAATGGCCGCCGCAGCTCCAGCCTCAGAGACTTCTATCCCTCTCACTATGCAGCAGGACGCTGCAGGAGGCAGCGAGGAGAGGCTCACTCATGAGGACGCAGTAGTGCCCACAGCAGCACTTATCAAAACCCTCCAATAAACATTTAAAAAGTAACTCGCTCTGGCTATGCAAAAAGTCACAGTACAAATGCAGGAGATACTACAGCGTACTTGCTCATTAGAGGATGAAATGGACACGGTTGCAGACGCACTTGAGGAAGATCAGGAACATATAAAACAACAAATGGAGCGAATACATAAGCTAGAAATTAAATGTGAAGATTATGAAAATCGTTCACGCAAAAGCAATCTCCGCATACGGGATCTGACCGGAAGCAATAGTGACATTGAAAGAGACGGCATCCGCCCTACTCACTGCACTCCTTCCACAGGTGGACCCCGCCATACTGCACATTACTAGGATACACAGAGCGCTGGGTAAATCAAGGTCTGATACTGTTCCAAGGGATATAATCCTGAAGTTACATTATGAAGAAACCAGAGACCTCATCCTAATGGCCGCACGGGACTCTCCAAATCTTTCAGGTGTTCCAAACTCAGCTCACCTATATGCTGACATTGCTCCTGCCACACTTAACAGACGCAGAGAATTCAGACCACTCACTTCAGCACTGCAAGCTGCCAAAATAAGGTATAGATGGGGTTTCCCATTTGCCCTGTCATTCTCCCATGACAATAAGCACTTCACATGTCGGTCTTTTGAGGAGGGAAGACGTATGATTGAACAGATGGGCATCAAGATTTTAGAAGACCCCCAACCATTACCTCAAAGAAAACCAAGACCAGTTAGGGAGTGGAGAGAGGTCCCCAAAGTGACAAGAAGCCAACGCATGAATCCAACCTGAAGATCACTGATAGTGCGGCGGTCTTAGGGTACCATCTCACAGTGGCACTTTGGTCGCTACGACGGCACGATCCGTGACGCTCCAGCGTCGCTCCAATATCGCTCCAGCGTCATAGACAGCGGTCACACCTTGCAATGCACGGCGCTGGAGCGATAATTTCATGACGTATTTGCGATGTAGAAGCCGTTGGTTACTGTGCGCACATCGTATACAACCTTTGTTACACGATGCAATCATGCCGCCACAGCGGGACACTTGACGACGAAAGAAAGTTTCAAACGATCTGCTACTACGTACGATTCTCAGCAGGGTCCCTGATCGCAGTAGCGCGTCAGACACAGCGATATCGTATGGATATCGCTGGAACGTCACGGATCGTGCCGTCGTAGCGACCAAAGTGCCACTGTGAGACAGTACCCTTATTTAACTTTGTTCCTTCCTGCTTACTATCTATAAGAGTGGAATACTACCCATGAATGGGTGGATCTGGACGTCCAGATAGAATCCAAAGATTGTACACTATACCAAGGAGTCTTCTCCTATTCTCTATCCCTCCCTTCCCTCCCCCCCATATATATATATATATATATATATATATATATATATATATATATATATATATATATATATATATAATTTTTCTACTTATTTTTATTTTTTTATTTTTATTTTTTATTCACATTTGATCAAAATACAATCTAATAAGGGAAGTCGGCGTAAAACTTTTCACAAGGCCCAGTTATTTTTTTTAGGTTATATCTACGCACTATTATGGGACCTCATGACTTATGGCAATTTGAAGGGGTTGGGCTCGTTGGGGGTTTGCACATGTTGCCCAATTATAGTGAAACCTGGTCTTTCCCACATAATATGGGTCACCAGTTCACTATGTTGTTTGGGCTTCTAGCCCACATGAATATATATGTACGTTTTGTGTTGTCATGTTCCATCTTCTTTCCCTCCCCCTCTCTTGTATTTACTCACCACAGGATCGTAGATGTCTATTCCAGATGCTTTGTCCCATTCCCTAGACTTCGCATGGATTGGTGCCCGGAGATGCATGGGGTTGGGGGAAAACTTAGGGGTAAGCTTATATCCGCAATAATAACCCAATCCATTTATGTGTAGGGTCCTATCCCACAATGTGAGGGGGTTTAATTCCCCCATTAAACGTAAAAAAGCCTTCCTGGACTACAAAAAAAAAAAAACCTGATGTCCTTTGCCTTCAGGAGACTCACTTCTCCACCTCATCCTGCCCGAGGTATTTCGACCCAAACTATTCCCGTGTATATACAAGGAGTGGCAGTACTCTTCAAGAATAGCTTTCCAATACAGATTACCAGTTCTTTCTCAGATGATGAAGGAAGGTATTTAATCCTACTAGGCACATTACAAGGGCAAAAATTCTGTATAGTGAATAGCTACGGTACTTCCCGGCCTCTTCTCAATTTTTGGTTTTTAAATCTATTCTATCTAAGCTAGATGCCAACTTGTTTCGACATCTAGTCTGGTGCGGGGATTTTAATTTTACGATAAATCCTACACTAGACAGTAACGCCATAAGATGCACTGACATTACTAAAAATGAGAGGAAAAAAGTTCTCCGATTAATGAAGGAACACCACTTGGCAGACATGTGGAGAGAGATGAATGGTAATACTAGAGGTTATACATACTACTCTCCTGCGCACAAAACATATTCCAGGATAGATCTCCAGCTGACAAAAACCACCTCACTCCCCACAGTCCTATACTCACGTCACGTACATTCTGCATGGTCTGACCATGACGCAGTACTTTCAGTCTTCAAATTCAACGTGTCCACCTCCAACTTATACAGATGGAGACTTAACGAATCACTACTAACTGACCCTGTGATTACCAATATAATTAAGGATGAATTAATTGATTATTTCAAAATTAACACTACAGAAGACATGCCTCCCGGAATTGTCTGGATGGCACATAAGAAATACATAACTGGCTCACTAATCAAGCTGGCATCCCAAAAGAAAAAAGCAAGAACTGAACTTCAAACCAGACTAGAAAACAAATTAGCAAAACTGGAGCAGGCTAATCAGATATCCACCTCCCTCTACCTCTCCAGACAAATTCCGGAAACAAAAATTCAATTAGATGCCGTTCTCACCACAAGAACCGAGAAGGCATTGACTTGGACACAAGCCACATTTTACAAATTTGCTAATAAACCAAGTAGATTGCTAGCTCTTAAGTTACGTAAGTTACGCTCTAGGGAAATGATCAACACAATTTTCTCGATAAGGGATACCTCGGGAAGGATATCGTCTCATCCAGATAACATATATAGAACATTCCATGAATATTACCAAAATTTGTATGCCCAACCCGAGTCCCTATCACCCCACCCAATACAAAAATTCTTACAAGATCTCCACTTGCCTAGAATTTCAGAATCATTAGCTAAGCAACTCCATTCAGAAATATCCATTGAGGAAATTCAGTCAGTTATTAAAACGTTGAAAAAGGGGAAGGCTCCTGGTCCTGATGGACTTACGGCCATATACTACCAAAAATTTACTGAAATCCTCTCACCCCATATCAAAAAATTTGGAGACGCTCTTCTCCACGGTTCAAAGATGCCCTCGGAGTTCCTGATATCCCATGTTACAGTCCTGCCCAAGCCTAAAAGAGACCATTTATTGACCAAGAATTTCAGGCCTATTTCCCTACTAAACGTGGATTTAAAAATATTCACAGCAATCATTACAAGTAGATTAAACATCACCTACTGCCCTCTCTTATTCACAGAGATCAGGTGGGGTTTATACCATCAATGCAGGCCCTGGACAATATTAGACGCAATCTTAACCTTATCCACACCGCAAACATTCGCAAAGAACAGCTTTTAACACTAGCCTTAGACATTGAAAAGGCGTTTGACTCGCTCTCCTGGGATTACCTCTTTCATGTCCTATCTAAATTTGGCTTCACACACGAGTTTGTAGAATGCATTAAATCACTCTATGATCCCCCCACAACGTATCTAAAACTCCCAACATTGAGCCCCTCACCCATACCTATTCAACGTGGTACCAGACAGGGATGCCCACTCTCCCCGGCATTATTCGCTTTAGCCATGGAGCCTCTGGCAGAAGCCATTAGAACAAATCGGAATATTACTGGACTGTCCAACCTAGGTGACCAATACAAGGTAAGCCTGTTCGCAGATGACCTCCTTTTGACTATTACCAATCCCCATACAACAATTCCCAATCTTCTATCATTACTCCATACATATGAGGACATCTCGGGACTTAAAATCAATATAGATAAATCGGAGGCACTTTTTATAAATACTAGTAAAGCTGTACAAGATACTATCACTTCCCAGTTTAAATTCGCAAAGAGAGAAAATTATTTAACCTACTTGGGAATTAATATTACAACAAATAGATCGACCCTTTTCAAATGGAACTACACACCGCTTATTCAGAACTTTCATAATGATTTATCCAGATGGGCATCACTGAATCTATCCTGGCTAGGAAGGATACATACAATAAAAATGATATCCCTCCCACGGTTCCTATATCTTTTTAGATCTCTCCCAATAACGATTTCAGCCACAACGTTCTTTAAACTTCACGCTACAATTTCTAAATTTGTATGGCAAAATGAAAGGGCTAGAATTCATCAAAAAATAATGTTCTTCCATAGAAGACGTGGGGCAGTTTCGCTCCCAAATCTTTCTTTATATTACAAAGCTGCACAAATAGCACAACTAACCAACATTTGCGCCCAAAATAACAAGCCAAGGTCCACTTGGAGTCACATCTTATTACCGTATATACTCGAGTATAAGCCGAGATTTTCAGCCCAAATTTTTGGGCTGAAAGTGCCCCCTCGGCTTATACTCGAGTCATGATCGGTGGTGGGGTCGGCGGGTGAGCACTGTCATATACTTACCTGCTTCCGGGGCTCCTGGCGCTCCCCCTGCACGTCCCACGGTCTCCGGGTGCCGCAGCCTCTTCCCCTGAGCGGTCACGTGGGACCGCTCATTAGAGAAATGAATAGGCGACTCCACCTCCCATAGGGGCGGAGCCGCCTATTCATTTCTCTAATGAAGCGGTGCCGGTGACCGCTGACAGAGGAAGAGGCTGCGGCACCCGGAGACCAGCTGTCCGGGGGAAGGAGCGGGACGCCGGGAGCAGGTAAGTATGACATATTCACCTGTCCTCGTTCCACACGCCGGGCGTCGCGCCATCTTCCCGGCGTCTCTCCGCTCTGACTGATCAGGCAGAGGGCGCGATGACGCATATAGTGTGCGCGCAGCCTTCTGCCTGATCAGTCAGTGCAGAGAGACGCCGGGAAGATGGCGCCGAGGAGCTGCAAGCAAGACAGGTGAGTATGTGTTGTTTTTTTTTTTTTTATTGCAGCAGCAGCACAGATTTATGTGGAGCATCTATGGGGCAATAATGGACGCACGGTGCAGAGCACTATATGGCAGAGCTATGGGGCAACGGTGCAGAGCACTATATGGCACAGCTATGGGGCAACGGTGCAGAGCACTATATATATGGCACAGCTATGGGGCAATGGTGCAGAGCACTATATGGCACAGCTATGGGGCAACGGTGCAGAGCACTATATGGCACAGCTATGGGGCAATGGTGCAGAGCACTATATGGCAGAGCTATGGGGCAATGGTGCAGAGCACTATATGGCAGAGCTATGGGGCAACGGTGCAGAGCACTATATGGCAGAGCTATGGGGCAACGGTGCAGAGCACTATATGGCACAGCTATGGGGCAATGGTGCAGAGCACTATATGGCACAGCTATGGGGCAACGGTGCAGAGCACTATATGGCACAGCTATGGGGCAACGGTGCAGAGCACTATATGGCACAGCTATGGGGCAACGGTGCAGAGCACTATATGGCAGAGCTATGGGGCAATGGTGCAGAGCACTATATGGCAGAGCTATGGGGCAACGGTGCAGAGCACTATATGGCAGAGCTATGGGGCAACGGTGCAGAGCACTATATGGCACAGCTATGGGGCAATGGTGCAGAGCACTATATAGCACAGCTATGGGGCAACGGTGCAGAGCACTATATGGCAGAGCTATGGGGCAACGGTGCAGAGCATTATATATATGGCACAGCTATCTATGGGGCAACGGTGCAGAGCATTGTATATATGGCACAGCTTTATGTGGAGTATCTATGGGGCCATAATGAACGGTGCAGAGCATTATATATGGCACAGCTTTATGTGGAGCATCTATGGGGCCATAATGAATGGTATGGAGTATCTATTTCTAATTTTGAAATTCACCGGTACCTGCTGCATTTTCCACCCTAGGCTTATACTCGAGTCAATAAGTTTTCCCAGTTTTTTGTGGCAAAATTAGGGGGGTCGGCTTATACTCGGGTCAGCTTATACTCGAGTATATACGGTAAGCCAATATCACTACCAGGCCTAATGTGGTCCACGGGAAAAATCCCTAAAGAGCTTATTATAACAGCACCATACACGGCTCACTCTTTCAATTTATGGAGACGAGTTAGATTCAAATATCTATTGCAATCAGACCCCTCACCTCTGATCTCTATATTGGGTAATCCAATGTTCGCCCCAGGTCTCAATTCACATTTGTTTGCGTGGTGGGTATTGAGGGGGATTACTACAATAAAACACCTGTTTAACCCATTTAATGTTTTGATGGATAGAGCAGAATTCATAAGGAGGTTCGAGCCTCCGATTAGAGAAACAATGCGCATTAATCAAGTTTTACACTTTGCTGGTAGGTTAACCCAAAATAGACATCCCGTTCCTGTTTCCAGTTTTGAACAAAAGTGCCTTTCCGATCCAATGGGTAGAGGAACGGTATCATTACTCTATTCGATTATGAACCCACCTCATGATCAAGAGAAATTGAGATTCATGAAACAGTGGGAGGAGGAGTTGGGTGTTGAGCTGCCGGTGGAGGCTTGGAGGAGGTGCTGCGACACGTTGTCCAAGGGCAGTCATCAATCTTCAATGGTGGAGACCTCGGTCAAGGTTCTCCATAGGACCTATTTGGTACCAACTAAACTTCATAGCATGTTCCCGAATGTCTCAAGTTTATGCTTTCGGGGCGGTGGACATGCCCAGTGGTATCTAACTTATGGCAAAAGATAAATCTCCTGGTGGACCAGTTGGCTGGGAGAAAAAACTATTTGGACGCCTCTGTTTTTCTCCTTGGGGCGAGACACCCAGCTCTTCCCAAAAGTTTATTTAAGTTGGTTACTTTCCTTTTTATGGCTACTAAAATACACATTGCTTCGAAGTGGAGGTACCCCGCGTTGTCACTGCAATTTGTTAAGGAAAGGATGAATAAAATCATGCTTTATGAACGCATTGAGGCTACTAGAATTGATATCTGGGACCAATTCTTTAGAATATGGAGCCCATGGATGGACTTGCAGCCTAATTTACATTTGAGTCAGACTCTACGCTTGTCCCCATAGTGGATTGATCCTGTGAGGACAATAATTGATAAAAATCAAGATGTAAATGCAATTTCCCTCTCCCTTACTGTTCCTGTCACGGTGGTACTGGGTAGACTACAGCTGATTACCCGGGCCCCTGCAATATCCCTCAAACTAGGGAAACCCTCTCTGTCCCTCTCCCAGAGTTTACACTGAAGGTGTGCATGTCTGGGCCACCAGGCCTGACCCTGAGTCCTGTTTCAGTACTAAGCTGAAACCACCACCCGCCACCCAGTGATAAGACCTCACACCAACCCCTACAGAGAGCACAGACAGGGAAAACTAAAAACGCACCACGCCGCAGACACACAGGAAAACACTATAATGTGCACAGGGCAAAACAATACAAATATAGGAAGGAGAAATATAACGAAGGATAATACACCACCAGATACGATATTTCTTCTCCTAGACCACCACTCCAGACCGAGATCACCAGGCACAAGACACAAGCTATAATCGGCGAAGGCCAAAGCCCAGCAAAACTATTTAAAGGCAATGGGCGTGACTAAGCCTCCAACCCGAGTACCAGCCAGATTAACCCCGGACAATCTGGATCCATCTAGCCGGCGCCACTGAGCATATAGTGGATGAATGCGGAATTACCGCTGTCTGTTGGACGCCCTAGTGTGAACAGCGTCCGACATGACAGTTCCTTCCTTTTGTTGTCTTTGTAGTGTCTTCCCCTATGTTAATAATAAGTTTGTGTTTTTTACATTTCTCAGTTAAAGACTCCCCTGTGTGGGAGCACAATTACATCTTGTATTGTATTTGCTGAATTTGAAATTCCAATAAAAATTTTAGGAAAATAAAAAGGCGGTTCATGCTCGGAAACCCTCCAATGTGGCTGAATTACAACAATTCTGCAAAATTCTGGCCAAAATTCCTCCAGAGCGTTGTAAAAGACTCAATGCCAGTTATCACAAACACTTGTTTGCAGTTGTTGTTGCTAAGGGTGGCCCACCAGTTATTGGGTTTAGGGGGCAATCACTTTCACACAGGAACCTGTAGGTTTGGATTTCTTTTTACCTTAATAATAAAGACCTTGATTTAAAAACTGCATTTTGTGATTATTTGTGCTATCTTTGTCTAATATTTACATTTGTTTTGTGATCTGAAATATTTAAGTGTGACAAACATGCAAAAGAATAGGAAATCAGGAAAGGGGAAAACCCTTTTTTCACACCACTATATAATTGTATACCCACGTTTTACTAGCTTTTCTATAGAGAGTTTGCAGTGATCTAATCGATGAAACGCTGGGGAAGACCAAATCTTGACCTTTTCTCGTGCTCAGCTTTCCATCCTTTCAAGGGTAGTTATTCCCGGAGACGTCTCTGCTGGGGTTTCCTGCTTGAAATGGAATTTATTTTACCATTCACAGATGAGAGATAATACTCCGTCCTGCTGGACGCAATGTCATCAGTGGAAGGAAGGGTGGGTGGGGGGGGAAGGTTTATTCTGAGGCCTCGAAATAATATCTAATACAGATAGAAAAACTGTTTCACCAAAATCTCAGGACCAATAAGATGCCTTCATCTGTAGGAATCTGCATATAAGTTCACACAAGGATAAATACAAGCAAAGCTTAAGAAGACCCTCTAAGACTTTGGTTATAATAAATTACCTTACCTTGAAATTAACTGGTCCGTTATTAAAAGCAAGTGTGTTATATATCATACAGTACTGCACCCCCAAAAAGTGTGTGCAGTACCACAAATGACCACTAGGGAGCCACAATTGTTTGCATCCAGCATCAATGAGGTATCCCAGAGCTCAGGAATCCTGTCCGCCTACTGTATATGATCAGTCTATACCGTCTGCTGTATATGACCAGTATATACCGCCTGCTGTATATGACCAGTATATACCGACTGCTCTGTATGATCAGTATATACCTCCAGCTGTATATGATCGGTCTATACCGCCTGCTGTATATGATCGGTCTATACCGCCTGCTGTATATGATCAGTCTATACCGCCTGCTGTATATGATCAGTCTATACCGCCTGCTGTATATGATCAGTCTATACCGCCTGCTGTATATGATCAGTCTATACCGCCTGCTGTATATGATCAGTCTATACCACCTGCTCTATATGATCAGTCTATACCGCCTGCTGTATATGATCAGTCTATACCGCCTGCTGTATATGATCAGTCTATACCGCCTGCTGTATATGATCAGTCTATACCGCCTGCTGTATATGATCAGTCTATACCGCCTGCTGTATATGATCAGTCTATACCGCCTGCTGTATATGATCGGTCTATACCGCCTGCTGTATATGATCGGTCTATACCGCCTGCTGTATATGATCTGTCTATACCGCCTGCTGTATATGATCTGTCTATACCGCGTGCTGTATATGATCAGTCTATACCGCCTGCTGTATATGATCAGTCTATACCGCCTGCTGTATATGATCAGTGATGGGGGTTTATGATCAATGTGGATCTCCATGTTGATCTTTGTATTGAATCTAATTACAATTGTACAACCAAACTGGCAATCCAGGAAATCTAGCGCCTGTTGGACTAAACTCCGTTCTCATTTAGAGGGTGTGGATACCTCTACAACTTTAGAGATTTGTTCTTTTCAACTGTGGCTTACAGAAAAGGTAATAGGATAGATACTAGCGGGTGTATATACCGTAATTAATTTGTATAATAGGACCAGGCTTGGACTGGCCCTCAGGAGGACATGAGAATCCTCCAGTAGGCCACCCCTGTGAAGAATTGCTAATGAGTACTGCTATTATACTTGATTTGCAATTTGCAGAAAAAGGTATTATCTAATCATTCATAAAACAAGCTAGCCACATTAGTATTGCATAGAAGCAATAATTTATGCACTAGGGTCAGGTTATATTTACATGTAACTGAACAGTGGGCCCCAAGAATCAATGTTACAGGTTTGCCTTTGCCAATCTAATCTGACACTGAATAGAACCAACCAACCCATTTGACATTAAAATTAACACATTTTATTCAATTACTTTTAAGCACAAATCCATATAAAAAATATCAAAAAGATGCCAAAAAAAGATACTAAGTTTGGATATTACCCCAAACTTGTTTAAATGATTAATATTTATTTATATAGCGCCATTAATTCCATGGTGCTGTACATGTGAAAAGGGGTTACATACAGAGTTATAGATATCGGTAAGAGTAAACAAATTTACAATGACAGACTGGTACAGAGGGGAGAGGACCCTGTCCTTGCGGACTTACATTCTTAATCCAAACTGAGAAAAAGAAAAAGTTTGGCACGGTCAAAACATTTAGGACTTAGTGTGATCAGGACTCACCCTCTGGCTAATGGATCCAGTGCTGCTCGAATTGTATTTTAAGATATGAAAAGTCCAAGAATTCCAACACAGTGTCACTCACCATTCATAAAAAACTATTCCAGAAACACTGTAAAAACGTACCTACATGTAAAGAGATTTGCGAAATGTGAGCAACACAAATTGTCACGATAGGACCGGCGAGTAAACTGGGACCAGGGGCACCTTTCTTGGCCCTAGCACAAGGGGGTGCCCTAGCTCGCCCTGTTCCTCGGGTACCTCAGATGGCGAGGATGCCGGGGCCTCCGCCCTTGCCCTGTCTCCTAGCTGCAGCCCTGCGTCTGTCCCCCTCCCCCACCTGGGGAAGAGAGTCGCTACCGTGTACTGCAGTACACTAACCCAACAGACAGGGGAACAAAGACAAGGGTAAAAGAAAATTCCACTCACAGAAAATATACTCTCACAAATAACAGGTATTCACCAGGGTGTGAAGGATGGGGGAAGAAAATAAGGCAGGTAAGGATGAGGAATTTCCAAGCGTACAAACCAAGCAACAGTCGCAACAATAAACTCCTCCAGCTCTCCTTATCCACACCAGCTCCGCTCACTCCAGGTCTATGTAGCAAGTGCTAACTCAGACAAGAACCTGGCCAGAAGGCCTAGCTTTTATAGGAGAGAGGAGTGGCTAACCGAGCACAGCTGAATGCAGCGATTTTCAAATGGCCGATTAACCCCTGTCCTGCTGGAACACAGTGAAAAACTTCCGGGACATAGTGCGCCGGCGCATGCGCACTAATGCTTTTCGGCTTTGCCCGCAGTTGGGCAAAGCATACTGCGCGTGCGCAAGGCAAGATTGCTTTGCGCAAGCGTGAACTACGGAGGAAACCGACGGAAATTCCAGAAAATATTGCTCCCAGAGGGAAAGGAAGGGGTGAATAAAAGCTGAGGAAACACCGCCCATCGGACCGGACAGAGGGCCCGCCAAATTCAGGTGACAGAGTCCCTTTAAGGTTTTTACATAATTTTCTATGTTACTTCCTGTTTGGGGTAATATTTTTTGGGCATATTTGTAATATTTCTTGATATGGGTATGCTTTTAAATGAAATTTGTAAATTTTAATGTCAAGTGGGTTGGTTGGTTCTGTTTCAACTGTAGCAATCAAAAATATGGTCATAAAACATCAGATTGGTTACACCTGAAAAACTTCCCAGTACAGATGTGCAATCACAATAACTGGAGCTAGAACTCAACGGATAACAAATCTCGACACAAAGCAACAGGGCATAAAGGTACCTTCACACTGAACAACTTAACAACGATAACGATAGCGATCCGTGACGTTGCAGCATCCTGGATAGCGATATCGTTGTGTTTTGACACGCAGCAGCGATCAGGATCCTGCTGTGACATCGTTGGTCGGATCTAGAAGGCCAGCAGCTTATTTCGTCGCTGGATCACCCGCTGACATCGCTGGATCGGTGTGTGACACCGATCCTGCGATGTGTTCACTTGTAACCAGGGTAAATATCGGGTTACTAAGCGCAGGGCCGCGCTTAGTAACCCGATATTTACCCTGGTTACCATTGTAAAAGTAAAAAAAAAACACTACATACTCACCTTCTGATGTCTGTCACGTCCCCCGCCGGCGGCTTCCCTGCACTGAATGTGTCAGCGCCGGCCGGCCGTAAAGCAGAGCACAGCGGTGACGTCACCGCTCTGCTTTAGAGCCGGCGCTTACACAGTGCAGGGAAGCGGACGCGGGGGGACGTGACAGACACCGGAATGTAAGTGTGTAGTGTTTTTTTTTTTTACATTTACACTGGTAACCAGAGTAAACATCGGGTTACTAAGCGCGGCTCTGCGCTTAGTAACCCGATGTTTACCCTGGTTACCCGGGGACTTCGGCATCGTTGGTCGCTGGAGAGCTGTCTGTGTGACAGCTCTCCAGCGATCACACAACGACGAAACAGCGACGCTGCAGCGATCGGCATCATTGTCTATATCGCTGCAGCGTCGCTTAATGTGACGGTACCTTAAGAAAAAGCCCAAACAATAGAGTATATTGTGCCCAAAATATGTTTCTTACATATAATAAATCAGACAAATTAATACATCAGAAATGATCTGCGGGAATATACACTACTAAATACACCATTCAAGATGTGAAAAAAATAAGTCTATAGATACTTCACTATGGGAAAGATTAATAGTTCTCTATAAATTAGTCAATCTGTGAAATGAACAAAGGAGTACTACATGCACTATTGCTGATAGTAGTGTCTCCCTGCAGCCCCAACACACGTTTCCCCCTTCTTTATCAGGGGGCATGTAAAACATAAATCAGTCAAAGAGCTGAAAAAAATAAAACAAAGTACAAGCTAAAGCACAGAGCACACTTAAGATAGTTTCTCCAACTGGGGGCACAGATGAAGTAGTTGTGGCACGTTAATGTGGCACAAAGACATGTTGGGGGCCCTCATTCAAATTTTGTCGTAGAGCTCAGGGGGCTTCAAGCAAAGCACATTTTCTGCTCTTAATGATGGACAATATAACAAGTCGATCAACCTCCTTTTCAAGGTCCTTGAACACTAGAGGATGCAAACGGTATGGGGGCAATGATGAGACGAACATAGGAACAATTGCTTATTGGTTGAACAAAACGATTGGCAGATTGTATCGACAGATACTGTTTTTTTTTTTCATCTGTTCATCGGTGTTACGAGAGATAACGCTCCTTGAACTGGTCAAGCTGATAATTTTATGGTCGAAATTGGCCATTTCTTTGAGTTTCCATCGAATGTGCATGGACTTCCTACATCCAGATGCGAATCGTTTGGAGACAGAGTAAGGTCAATGAGAAAGGGTCCATCAGGTTTGTTAAGAAGGATCCTAACATTCATCAACCTCAATGACCCTGAGGACAAATCAGATCGTCAACCAGACCAAATAGCTAAACCTCACCGGGCTCTTCTGGCCAAACAGGCCCTCCACCATTCATGAAATATCAGCAGCGTCAGACTGAATCAGCTCCAGGGAAATGTCAGCTCGGTGTCAATTCTCAATCTTTAGAAATGTACGTTTGTTTTCTAAGAAATCTCCACCGTTTCTGCCTCTTCCTCACCCCGGAATATTCAGTGACATTTCCATACTGACAAATATACTTAAGGCAGAGGATTAACTTACACTTCATTCTTTGCTGAATAAATTTACACATATTGTCCTGTATCTGTCAGCCGTGATATATTGTCCATATCTCGGTGGCTAAGAATAGTGTGGGCTCGCTGGCCACCCTAGAGGCTCTTCATTATTGATTCTCTGTACAGATGGATGTGCAGGATCTACCGTGTCACCAAGTCACATAATATTATTAAAACCGAATTTCTGAGAGGACATAAACATTCCAGGAAGACTCACAATTCACAGGAAGCAACATCCCCCTGATACCTGTGTTACCTGGGACTCGAGAAGTCAAAATCAAGAGAAGCAGCAAGAGACAGTGTTACTAATAAACCTGGTATTCATTATCAACTGCCTCCCATTATACCTCAGGCTGTAGCACAGACTCCTGTGGTAACTGGTGACACCTGCAGAACGGTCTGCTCCTATCAGCTGCCAGGAATAGTAAATGAGCGGAGTAATGGCTGTCTGGCTGAAAAAGTACAAATATCTTTAAATAAGGCATAGAAAAACTACTACAACACTCTCTATTACTACTACTATAATACTGCCTCTATGTACAAGAATATAACTACTATAATACTGGCCCCTATGTACAAGAATATAACTACTATAATACTGCCTCCTATGTACAAGAATATAACTATTATAATACTGCTCCTATGTGCAAGAATATAACTACTATAATACTGCCCCTATGTACAAGAATATAACTACTATAATACTGCTCCCTATGTACAAGAATATAACTACTATAATACTGCCCCTATGTACAAGAATATAACTACTATAATACTGCCTCCTATGTACAAGAATATAACTACTATAATACTGCCCCTATGTACAAGAATATAACTACTATAATACTGCCCCTATGTACAAGAATATAACTACTATAATACTGCCCCTATGTACAAGAATATAACTACTATAATACTGCCCCTATGTACAAGAATATAACTACTATAATACTGCCCCTATGTACAAGAATATAACTACTATACTTCCCCCTATGTACAAAAATATAACTACTATAATACTGCCCCTATGTACAAGAATATAACTACTATAATACTGCTCCTATGTACAAGAATATAACCACTATAATACTGCTCCTATGTACAAGAATATACTATAATACTGCCTGTTATTTACAAGACTGTAGATAAAATAATTTTACTGACTCTTAAGTATATACAGTAACTGTGTATTTACATGTGAGAAGTGTGGTCACATTGATGTCACACAATTTGAGCGATCCCCAGGGTCCATACTGTGATAGGTGAATGTAGATTTTAGGTGTATCTGCTCCAGAGCCGCTTATTGTGGTTTGGCAAACTGTGTGAAAAATTAATTCAAATTAACCTAAAATGTCTCTTTTGTGCAGAAATCAGATATAGATTCAGGATTTCCATGTAGCAGGCACAATGCCCTCACAGACTGCCATGTGCGGTGTTTTTCTTGTGCGGTGCGTGCCGTGCCCTCAGTCCTAGGGATTAATTTCACTGGCGTAATTGTCCGTATGTCTGCTGACTCCGGATAACAGAATAATTAATAATGTGCAGTGGAATATGAAACTATGTAAAGAGCGCGGCCGCTCAGGCGAAGAGAACCTTTAATTTATTATAGAGAAATGGAAACAATTTCACAAGGTAAATGAAAATGGGCAAGTAATTATTGTTTTTATGATGTAGCTGATGTATATGATGGGTCAGGAGGGAATGCAGAAAATAAGGATGCAGATCATTGTACTAATGGGCTCCGCAACAGGCGCGACCCGGGGGGCTCAGGATCACCGCAAACATTAGAGAGATATTACCTGATACACATAGGTAATATCTAGGTAGTAATATTATAGACCATTCTGGTATAACCTGGGTATCATGTATATAATGGACCATGCTGAACTATAATTATATACAGACAATGCCCAGATTATACCAGCTTGGTCATTATCACTAAATACAAGAATATATAGTACTGTGGACCTTGCTGCTACTACCTGGGTATCCTCTGTATATAATTATATGTAGAGCTGGTATAACCTGGGTATCTTATAGATTATGGGCCATGCTGAACTATAATTATACACAGATGATGCCCAGGTTATACCAGCCTTGTCATTATCACTAAATACAAGAAGATATAGTAATGTGTACATTGCTGCTATATCCTGTGTATCGTCTGTATATAATTAGATATGGACGTCTGGTATAACCTGGGCATCTACTGCATGTAAGTCCGCAAGGACAGGGTGCTCTCCCCTCTGTACCAGTCTGTCATTGTAAATTTATTTTCTGTTAATAATATTTATAACCCTGTATGTAACCCCTTTTCTCATGTACAGCACCATGGAATTAATGGGGCTATATAAATAATAATAATAAATATAACTATATATGGACGGCTGGTATAACCTGGGTATCTTCTGCAAATAATGTATGGACGGCTGATATAACCTGGGTATCTTCTGGTATATAACAGTATGTGTACGGCTGGTGTTGGTGAATGTGGTCTGGGACACATCCACTGATCTTGTAGTATTTTTTCCAGAAGCGTAAATACAACATTTTTAATTACATCAAAGTTAATTGTGAAATTAATTTGCCGGTTTATAAGTGCAATCCTCTGACACTTCATCCAGCAGCTGAAAGGGCTTCACCCGTCAGGTGCCAGCAGCAATCAGGCAGGGTTATCCCAGATTAGGGGGTGTTTGCAAAGCATCGCCGAGAAGATTTAATAAACACAACAAGAGTCTGTCAAGGCCGACAATAGATTCCAAGAGGGAATAATAATGAAATCTGGTAATTCTGCAGGAAAGGAAAAAAAAAGTCTCTTCCATGCGGTTGGAAGTTTCTTCTTTCAAGATAAAATCAATGGTTTTACGGAGGAAAGGTCTTCCACCTGATGTTTAGTCAATAGGTCACGACCTTCGCTCTTCAGAACGAAATATCTGAAATATAAATAAACAAGAACGAATGCTGAGAAGCGTCTACAGTGAAGGGTTACTGAATTGTAGAATAACACAATGTTTTATTTTTTTTAAACGTAGCAAAGAGGCTCACACATTGCCCCCAACATACACAAGTGGGTGACCGGAGACCTTGGTGTGTCATGACTGGAGATCTTGGTGTGTCTTCCTATCAAAAAGTCAGTATGTGTTTGGGTCAATCGACGTATGGGATATTGATATTTACAGCAGAGCATTCCATCCATAGAGGCAACATCAAAGGCATCTCAACCAACTGGAGGCACAGAGAACCTCAGAACAGCCGCTACAAAAGGCTGTGCTTTCCATTTGGAAGCTTCATTGCTTTAGCTGATGTTGGATAGTAGAGTTGAGCAAAAAGATTCACAGGAACTTGGTCTAGCAGTTATGTTAGTAGTCTCTAGCTGACAGTCTGAAGGCCTGCAAATATCTTATTTTCTGTGGCAGCCCCAGCGCCTTTTCTGATTATTAGCCCACTACAAAGTCATAAAGAAGCACCAGGTACTAAAAGGTTCTCACGGCTCTAGTCCAGCAGCTACGGACTACCCCCATGGACACTGGATCAAGGTCCTGTGAATCTCTTTGCTTAATTCTATTAGTTTTTTCTTACTTTTACCGCATGTTGTGGGTTCACAGCAACAACTTTCAAATGCAAATGCCACACTCGGAATCAGCTCCAGACTTTTACCTGCTTAGTTGATGAGGTAAAAGGGAAAAGCCCATGAAAGAGCTTTTGAAGTAAATTCAAATTACTTTTGGTCTCTTGAAAAAGAGGCAGCTACATATTAAAGAGATGTAATTCCTAAACCTTTACTACAATTAGGATGTAAATACCCTCAAATTAAAGCAGAGAGTCGACACTTTAAGCCCATATTGATTAGAACTGATCTTGAATAAGTTTTGGTAAACCGCTAAAATGCCAAAACTTGTGTCATTGCCCAAATATTTTGTACCCAACTATAATTATATATGTATAACCTTGGCATTACCCATATATACTTATATATTTACAGCTGGTATAACCCAGGTATCTGCTGTATATACTTATACATGTACATCTGGTATAACTTGGGCATCATTCCCTTTTGGAAGCGTCTTGTGGTTCAGCGGAGTTTAGAGAATAGAGTTGAGAAAAAAAAGATTCATAGGACTCAGTTCTAGTGGATATTTTGGAAGTCCATGGCTTTTGGCCCTGCAAACACCCTACTACCGGTGGCAGCACTAGCGCTTCTTCTGATCAGTAGGCCACTGCAACGTCATGAAGAACAACAAAGTCCCATATACAAATAAATATGGGAGTAAAGAAGAGGTCCCAAAACAATTTATTTAGAATAAAATAATGAATTTTATTAAACAATATTTAAAAATTCATAATAAAAAAAGCCCATGATAAAAAAGCAGAAAATGCCATATAGGGGACGCCGAACACAAAAAAAATCTTGAAAAGGAGGGGTATCCTGGGGCATGTAGCACAGAGGGTAAAAATGGGTAGCTGTACAGAGCAAATCAAGGTACAGTGACCTCCCTTAACACAGATCATCACTGTATATGTTGTAATAATATTTGTATATCACCTCACAATAGCAATCAATGGGGCCTCGCTATAGGGTATATATACATACAAAACAGTCGCTAGGCTTAAATGTAATGTAGGCAAATATCAATTAGTTCGGAAAAACCCTCTACTAAACATGAATGAGGGTAATAATATCAATAGAAAATGCCAATGATAGCCACACCAAAATATACATGCAGGTTGACAAGTATAGGAATGCAGTGAACGGTATATTACCTGTAGTTACGAAATATGGCCACCATGGGAGTGCTCCAGGCATCCCCTCACCCCGACGCGCGTTTTGCTGCCAGCTTCTTCTAGGGTGTATCAGGGTGAGGGGCAGCTGAGAATATAAATGAGCACCGTCCTATCAGCACTTGCTAGGGGAAGGAGGGAGGCAGACCTGTTGTGTCGGCGCATCACGTGTTTTCCCTCCTCTTCATTATGTATTTTTTGGTAACATTCAATGACACGCAAGCCGTGTAGGTAGGTAGAGGGGTTAATATATGGACATTCAGGGTGACTAGACTAAAGTGACCCGTGCAGAGCATTGTCACTTTAAACACTTTATCTTACGTATATGAAGTGCCCTCTTTTACTTGTAGACACTTTTTTTAATCTACAAAGTTATGAAGAAGCACCGTGTAGTAAAAGGTTCACAGGGCTCTGGTCCGGTGGCCACAGACTACCAACATGGCCAACCGACCAAGGTCCTGCAAATTTTTTTGCTCAACTCTACTAACTGTCTTCCTTCTGGAGGAGAGCGGATTTGCATTTACATTCTATTAATGTTTTCTTGAACAGGAATTGTAGATCAACGCAAGAAAATTAGGTCAATATATATTATACCCAAACCAGTTTGAGAAGAATTTGGGAAAATATTTCAATATTTTTACCCACTTTAATAGGTTGTCTCAAATGTAAAGGGGTATGTAGAAACCAATCCTCACCGATGAAGAGGGAAGGTCTATAATTGTTCCTGTCCATATCATGTGGAACTAATATGACGTGATAATTACTTTTTGAAATAATTAAAACCGTACTAGAAGGATCATGGTGAAGAGGAATACCAGCAACCTGATGGTTTGGTACTATCATGATAACGGCGGAGAAGACCCTGGTGGACCTATCTAGGCTTGCACAAGATCGGTCTTGTAACAGATCATTCATCCATCAAATCACAATGGCTTGAGATCAAGCCGAAGGCCATTAAAATAAAAAAAAACAACATACTATTGTTTTTCAAAAACCATATTTTTCGAATCCTTCAATCTTAAGTTTACCCCATCCTTTTGGTATCATTACCAAGTCTCCCGCAATGTAGCGAGGATACAGAATCAGCTATACAACATGCGCACTATTGGATTCTAAAGCACCAACCAACTTTCTGTCACCACAAAGTAAAAGTTTGAATCTGTCAATAGGTCACTGAAAAGTCCAATCATTTGATGCGCTTTTTTTAAAATCAGGCTTAGATCTCTGCTAAATGGTCGAAAGTGTTGAGTGTCTGGAAGGGGGAAAGTTGCCAATTTCGAGGTTGATAAATTAACTCAAAGCTGTTATCTCGACAGAATTTTTCCTCCTTCATAGTTGAAGATGTTGGGAATTGCAAGTTTCTGTAAATTGACTATTGACAACTGCGACCTACAGGTTACGTCCTGGTCAGAAAAGGTTAGAGATAAAGCTCATAGAATTAATTTAGTCTTGGCTTAGAAGATTCTTCCCTGATTGTTGGCAATCGTGGTCCTAATTTGACAGGAGGATGAAACATTCAGAATATTAATGTCTTAACTGTTTAGATTAAGTTTCTTTTTTTTTATCAGATACATTTTTATTAAACAATCATAATAATACAAATGATATTCATTACAGTTTGTGTACAACTTTAGTAACATTTTTCATATAACACCCCAGACCCATCCCCTCCCCCCTCCCTACCACCCTCAGAGATCCACCAAGAGCCAACCAGCTTCCACCATCTAGTAAATAGAAAGTAATAATACTCAAACCCACCCGCAATACCCTAGAGCACCCCAATAACGGACCCAGCCCCTTAGTGCAAATCGATTCATGGTTGCCACAGCTTAAAGAAAAGGTCCAGCTTCTGTCTTTTAGTGTATATACTCCTCTCTAATGAAATAATATGGTCCACCTGCACCAAAAAGTCTCTCCTCATCAGAGGCTCCTCCCTAATCCAAAATTTGGCAATCAATTTTCTTGCAATAAATAGCAACCTAGCAATAACAATTTTAAGTGTATTATCAATTGCAATCTCCTCTACGTATCCCAATATACAAACCAAGGGGTCCCTAGGGACAGTGCAATTATATACTAACTCAATTCTATTTAACACCACTATCCAAAAAGAGAACAATCGAGGACACAGCCACATCATATGGAGTATACCTGCCTCAGATTGTGAACAGCTAGGACACTGCGAGTCGGGCCTCATCCCAGCTTTGAATAACATATCGGGTGTTCTATAGGCTCTATAAATTACAAATAGTTGCGACAACCTTCCCGGCTCACTCATAGAAATTCTAGGCACGTATTCCAAAATTGATTCCCATGTGTCATTATCAATTGCGCCCAATTCGGCTTCCCATTTACCTCGAGCCTAAATAGGGTGTTTATCCAGAAAAGAAAAAGAAGATACTCATATATCCCTGAGATCGCACCCTTACTTGCAACACTACGGGGCTCATTTTACATTGTGCCAGATATGCATGAGAGATGCAACCATATTGATATAATTCAGCCCGTGGTAATTGAAATTCCTCCTGAAGGTCTTCAAAAGTCCTAAGTTTACCCTGAGACACCAACTGCCCAATCCTACTAATACCAGCTTCTTTCCAAGTGCGAAAACCCTTTAACCGCCCAAATTTTGATAAATACAAATTACCCCAGATCGGCGAGTATCTAGTAAGGTTTCTTACATCCCTAATAATAACTGTTTCCCATACCTTATGGATTAATCTAATGGTACAATATTGAGTACCCAATTACTGAAAATGCCCCCCTTCCAGACCCTCACTCAATGTCTTCGCATTAAATAAAAAGCTCAAGCAATTGGGTACTTGCACCTTCCCTGAATCTTCCCCCCACCCCTTAAAATGCTGGCACTGTGACGCTAAAAAGTATAGCCAGGGATTAGGGAGTGCCAACCCGCCTTCTACCTTGGGCCTTTGAAGTATCTCCTGTTTAAACCTAGGACACTTACCCCCCCCAAATTAAATCGCCAAACAAAGACCTAATCTTGCAAAATCTACACTGTGGAATCCAAATGGGAGAATTATGTAACACATAAAGAAGTTGTGGCATTACAATCATCTTTATAAGATTCACCCTACCCACTACCAACAAGTGTAGTTTACTCCATGCCAAAATTTTAGTGCGAATCTTCTGTAGAAGCGGACTTAAATTTAATTCCTCATAACTAGTTAAAGGGAAAGCCACCTGAATCCCCAAATATTTAAATTTATGAACAACCTTTAATCTGGAAGGTGGATTCCCCCCGTGATTCCCCATATTGTCCCCGTCAATCAACATCATACAAGATTTATCCCAATTAATCGTGAGACCTGAGTACCTCCCAAATTCCTCAATAATAGCCACCGCATTGTGAAGGGTCCCCTCCGAGTCCTCCAGGAACAACAAAATATCATCGGCATACAAGGCCACTTTATTCTCTTTCAAACCATACATAAATCCTCTCACCTCATGTGCACCTCTTATTTTGGCAGCCAACGGTTCAACAGCAAGAGTGAAGAGCAGCGGGGACAGCGGACATCCCTGCCTGGTACCCCTAAATAGAGAGAAACTCTCCGACAAATTATTATTAACTCTAATTTTTGCCGTTGGATCAGAGTACAGCAACCTTACCCAAGAAATAAATTTTGGGCCAAAACCCAACCGTTCCAGCACCGACCACAAGTAGTTCCATTCTACACAAAGGCCTTATGGGCGTCCAAAGAGACCACTGCCCTCTTACCAGCATTATCAGAAGGAATTTGCATATTTAAAAATAACCTCCTCAAATTGAGTGCTGTTGATTTATTGGGCATAAAGCCTGACTGGTCCGAATGAATCAATTTATCGATCACTTGGGTCAGTCTGTTGGCCAGAACCTTAGCGAGAATCTTAATGTCAGCCGTTAAAAGTGAAATGGGTCGGTAAGACTCCAGCAACAGTGGATCCCTATCAGCTTTAGGGATAACCACAACAATAGCCTCCCTCATAGACGGAGGTAACACCCCCCTCTCCAGTGATTTGTTGAATACCCCTTCCAATTTAGGCACTAATTCATCTTGAAAAATTTTATAGACCTCAGCCGGAATACCATCATTCCCCGGAGCTCTACCCCCGCCACACCCGACAGAGCCGCCCTTAATTCTTCCTCCCCAAGCGGTTTATCCAACCATTCGCATTCTTCCACACTCAGCCTTGGCAAGTCAATCCCATCTAAGTAGCTAATCATTTCCTCTTTTCCCTTTTCCACCCTAGAGGAGTATAACTCACTATAGAATTTTCGAAAAACTTCTAATATGTGCGCTCCCTGGGTAACCACATTCCCTTCCTCTGTTTTAATAGAGTAAACATGGGAAGAATCGCGCTGCGCGGATGCCACCACTGAGAGTAAATGTCCCACTTTTTCCCCTTCCAAATAAAATGTTTCTTTTTGAAATGCTCTCATTCTATCTGCCTTACGCAAATGCAGCTGGTTAACCTCTGTCTGAGCCACCCTCATACGTTTTTGCGTGTCCCTTGTACACTGAATACTCATTGCCTCTTCCGCTGCCTTCAATTCCTCCAACACCGCCGCATCCTGGATTTTAGACCTAGTCTTATGTCTAGAGATGTCTCAAAATAAGATACCTCTCAGGTACACCTTCATAGTGTCCCATATTACATGACTCTCAGCACTTCCCTCGTTGATCCTGAAGAACTCCACCAATTCTGCCCTAACCTTCTCCATATCCAAAATCTTTAGCCAGAAAGGGTGTAATTTCCATCCCAGCCCCCTTGTTCTATCCTGTTCAACTAACTTAAGGGATACCAAAACCGGACTATGATCTGATAATACTCTAGGTCTATATTCTACCTCATGTATTAAGTTGTTCATTCCTTCATTACCTAAAGCAACATCAATGCGAGACATAGAGCCATAAGTTGTTGAATAACATGAATAAGTATATTTATCAACATTGCATACCCGCCATAAGTCTATCCATCCTATCTCCCTTAGGTAATTGCCAAAGGAAGTACAGTTTCTGTCTCCCCTCGGCAATGCATGTTTACTCTTGTCCCAATGATCATTAATTATATTATTTACATCCCCCACGACTAGGAAAGGGACCCCCTCCCAATTACCCATGAGCTCCAGAATCTCTCGAATCTTTTTCCCAGAGTACGGCGGTGGAATATATAATGAGACAATACAGAGTAATCTATTAAAAATCTTACATACTGAAAACACAAATTGACCTTCCCCGTCAGTTTTAACTTCAGTCTCTTCGAACGGGGTACTGGTATGAATCAATACTGATACTCCTCTAGCATAAGTTGAGAACGTCGCATGATACGCCTTTCTCACCCATCTCTTTTGTAACAAAGCAACTTTGTCCGCCACAAGGTGAGTTTCCTGTAAGCATATCACTGAGGGTCTCTGTTGCAGAACGTATTGAAAATCGCTGCACGCTTAGTAGCGTTTGCGAAACCCCTGACATTCCAACTTAAGATTTTAACATTATCGCCCATCATGACTTCGATATATATAAATAACCTCCGGCTCCCCCAGGTCTCTAACTCTACCCTCCTTCCCACCCCCCACCCCCCTGTATCACCCTAACACTACCCATCCCATTAATCCCAACCAAAATAACTCACTGATAACTCATCCCACCCCAATAGGAACTGTATAAGTACCTGTAGAAATAATTCAAACTTGCTTGCCAGGATAGTTCTCGGGGCCGATCCCGGCGGCAAAGGTCTGGTGGGAATTCTATGCGCCTTTTCTACCGCAAATTGTCCAGATAGGCTACCGCCACCTACTGAATTTTTCAGCCATGACTCAATAAAATCAGTGGGATTGCTACCTTCCACCTTTTCTGGCACACCAATTATTCTCAAATTGTTCCTGCGGGAACGGTTTTCCAAATCATCCATTTTAAATTCAAGTTCTGCAATACATTGAATATACTTCTTTTCCCTCTTTAACAGTTCGGTAGTTTGATCCTCCACACTGCCCACACGTTCTTCCACCTCCTCCAATATTTTCTCCACTTTATGCATGGCAGAATTAAGGGACATCATCTCCACCTTTAAATCATCTACAAGCAGATTCAATGCAGCTAGAGCGGATTTACAGTACATCACCACAGCAAAAATGTCCTTCAAGGTCGGTTCCTCCATATTTGTCAACTCCGCAGTTGCAGCAAAGCCAGACTGAGCAGCCATTTCTGCAGACCTCAGGGCGCCACTCACGTGTGCAGCCTCCTGCCTCTCCGGGGACCCCCTCTCGACCAAAGCACTCAGCACCACACCATCACCTCGCAATTGCTCATCCGGGTCTCCCAACTCTCTAGGCCCCTCACACTCAGCATCCTGTTGCAATTTACCGGCCTCCTCGGTCCTTGCAAACTGCTCCAGTTTCGCAATGACCTCCAGCTTCCTGCGGTAAGCAGCACTTGTCTTTACCGCCTCCTCCTCTGCCACGGCGCCATCTTGGGATCCTCGCGCCCTCCGCAGGCGCCGGCTGTTTACGGCGGGGCATTCCCAGGAACGGCGCTCCGCTGTGCAGCACCACCGATGTCCCTCTGCTCACCAGGTCTTCCGGCACACACTTGGCCGGTTTAAGCATTCGGTGGCGCGGCCAAGGTATATAATTAATAGTGGTGCAGGGAGAGAGATCCGGCGCACTTCTGCTCACATTGCCCGCTAGGCCACGCCCCCATATTAAGTTTCTTTAGTTATGAATTATATTTCAAGCTTTCAAACATTTTGACAATTGTGTAGGCATATCATCAAGTAAAATTTCCCATACCGGGGAGCGGGATTTCTCTTGCAATCCAGCAGTAATTGTGAGTGAATGGTTAACACCAATCTTGTGCACACAGAGGTTTTTAAAAAAAAATTTTGAAGCAGCTCCACTCTTAAAATTTTGCTTAAAAATTATTTAAAGATTCCTTCTCTTTTCTACTGCAAAACCATTTTAGTACTCATATATGATCGACATTTTGAAAGCTTTTTTTACCTTTTTTCAAGTTTTTGAAAAAACAACTTTTAAAAAAGCATGTCACGTCTAAGAAGTGTCTCCTGATGGAGTCAGCTCCAACCTAGGTACTGTCCAATCAAAAGGCTGAAAAAAAATAATCTAAAATGCTCTAGGAAACAAAAACTTTTCCAAAACTCACCAAAGGAGGAGCGTTTCCTAAAGTGATTTCCATATGAAAACCTCATAGGCTCAGGTTCATGGTTTGCATTTTTTTTAGTCACTTTTGTTTTGTCTTGTGATATTTATTACGCAGAGTTCATAAACAAAAGTATATGCGGTTCATGCATTTTGTGGAAAGTCAAAAATTTACTTTTTTTTCTTGTCATTAACTATAATTTTGCACATTTTTAAGCAAAAAAAGTCTCATCTGTCAAGGAAAATGGGACTTTTTTGAGGAACGTGCCTAAGATCACTCCAGATGGCTTCTAGAGTGGAGTTGCCCAAATTTCGCAACTTTTTAAAAGGTTGCAAATAAAGATAGAGCTGAAAATATCTGGAATCATTAAATTCCACCCACAAAGCAGAAATAATAAAATAGGTGAGAACATATGAAATAGACTTAAAAAAATATGCAACTACAATAATGAAATGGGTACAAACAAAACAATGCACAAAACTCGTCAAGAAAAACAAGCGCAAAGGCAATGATGAATAGGAGCCGTAGTTTTTAACTAAAAAAAAATCAGGTTTCCCAGTAGTGCTGCTTTCTATGCTTTTGTCACCCATTTCCTAAATGGGCTGCACATCTGTCTCCCAGACTAACCGCCCCCATGGTAAATTATACTGGGATGTGCCATACGATGCCTTGGTATTTCCCAGAGTCACAAGATGAATAAGTGCAGTAATAGTTATTATGATAATTGTTAAAGTGCAGCCATGCTACACAGCTTATTATAGCAGCAATATTTAACTGCTGACTCATAGAAAGCAACAACAAACAACCTGGGCTCAGCCGATAACAAAAACACCGGGAGGTGAATCACTGAGTGAGAAAACTGCCAGTAACTGTAACTGTAACTGTGAGCGTGATAGAGAAAAACTAATTTTTTTTAAATATATTCATGTTTGTTTAAAGTGGACCTCGAGGAGGAGAAAAAACTGTTTATTTTCAGCCTCCTTGATTAAAAGTTCTGTCTACTACTAAATGGAACATTACAAGCAAAACGGATGCATTGTTATACCTAGTGTGGGATCCGCAGGGGTGGAGCTTGCTTGACACATACTCTCATTGGTGCTCTTGGAAATCTAGCCTACAGGTTTTCAGTTTTGCCCAAAGTGTTACTTTCACAACTAACAATGTCAATTTATACAGCTCGAAAGCAATTCTGCTCCCATTTGCTATGGAAAGGAAGATGGCAACAGGGTCTTAGAGTTGGATCATGCTTTTTTTTTTTTTTTTCCCCCCCTCTGGGGCATTGTCAGAGGAAGCCAATTGGGAAAACTGAGATGTGTCAACACCCACTGGGAGCTGTGGTCAGAGAAGCATCAATTGGGTACTACTAGCCTAAATAACTGGGGCTAGTTATATATTATAAGAAAATAGAAAACAAAATTAAGAGAATTACTTACTCAGTCGCAGTGGGAAATTTTGTATTGTATCGTTCTGATGCTCTTTGTGAGGGTGCACAGTGGGTACCCTCTTAATCACAGAGTTGCAGAAAAGCCATGGAGGACTCATGGCATTGCTGAATTTCAGAGTCACCTAACGAATTCATTGGTGCCACGTAATGAGTAGTTTTCACTGCAGCAAATTAGCCGCTTGCGGAGAGGTTCCCCTGGAAATAATAGGTGATCCTGGAGACACAGCAGGAGGATCCCCGTCCTCTGCCATCAGGGAATCAACGGGGAACCTGCGTAGTGGAGAAATATTGTCCCAGCGGAACATTTACTATGGTTTTTCTTTCTCTCCCCAGTTACATATGTATATACATTACCCTGCAAAACAGTCATAATAATTCATGAGTTTAATGTAAATCTCCGGCACAGGGCTGAGCAGCATGAGGCATGGAGATGGGGGGCTCAGGAACAGTATGTGGTCGCTGTAATCTATGGTCGTCCTTGTCCTGATGAAGGTCTCGCAGTCAGAGTTACACTTCAGCATTCCCATTGTTTTCTGCCTCCGAATGCAATGTCATTCTCTACATACCTGTATGTTATGTGCTGAGATTCACTCAGCGGGGACGGCAATTATTTATATATTATATACACAAAAAGCCGCGCGCACAATACTGCCGCTCGCTATTGTTACCGTGATCTGTAATCCATTTAATTGGATATTTAAAAAAACAACAACTGTGTGCTGCAAAGTATTCCCGCAGATAAAGTATAGGGTGGTAATAAATAGAGGCGTAAAATGGGGTAAAGAAATACAAACACCTTCCCCCCTCTTACAAGGTTTACCAATTTTATACTATAGAGGTTGTACAGGTATTTTTCTGATACAGAGCTCCAGATCCACAGCTTCATGTGTTAAAATTCTGCTTTCCTGCAAATACCAATAGAAGGAACTCTCTAAAGACAAATGTAGTCAGCTTTAATTGAGCTCAATTAGAAGTCTGTCGACATTAAATGGACACTGCCATGGAACACATATCCATAAATCATAGAAGCAGGCCCCACCACTGGGATGCATATCAGTTAAGAACAAAGTGTGAGCCATGCGGAGCTGTTCCCCCCCCATTATAGAACACTGAAGGGGAGTGTAACACCATATTCAACTGTGAGTCCTGTGTATCCTACTATTGATATGCCATTCTCATAAGACAACCCCTTTAAAGAAAACCTGTCACCATATGAAAAGTGGCTAGATTTGGTTCTTCTGAGTATAACATTTTTTTTCCTAAATCCAACACACGGCCCCCGAGATACATGCATTTTTATTTACGGATTTCTGTAGCTCACAGGATCCTCTGGGGCGTGTCTTTCAACTTCTCTGCATAATTACCCTGTGAGCTCCGCCCCCTTAATAAATACAATCAATATTAGGAAATAGAAAAACCCATATCTCTGGAACCGAATGGCGGAATTTAAAAAATAAAAAAATGTAATACCCAGGGGAACAGCGGGAATTAAATAAGACCTATCACTAGCCACGTTTGACCTGGTGACAGGTTCTTTTTAAGTGCATACTAGAGACAGCTGCAATGTTTTCTGGTCGGCCCCAGAGTAAAAAATGTCATGACCTAGCGCTATGTCACAATTTTAATTACAGCCCCATTTCTAGACACAGCCAGTTAGAAATTGCTTTATGAAGGGTCAATTATTAGAGCCCGTTGGACTCTGGTCTTTGGGTTCCCCAGGTAATTAATAGTATGGGTGACTAATGGTTAAACCAGACTCTGTAAGATTTGAAAAAAATATTTTAAAGATTCTGTCCAAAGGTTCTGACACTACAAAAAGTATCGCTGAGTGCCACACTCAATGCTGTCTCAGAGAAGCGCCCGGCACTACTTTCCCATCATCTGCATACTGAGTATAGTCCGAATTAATGGGTAATTTTGTGAAACTGGGTAATCTGAAGTAAAAAAAAAAGAAAACTAAATTCCCTGGAGAAAAGGACCCTGCATGTTGTAAAGTGTTTCCATTGGCGTATTCTGCTGTATTGTCACAAGGTGACACCGGTAGTCACCACATTACTGTGTGCGGCCGCTGGAGCCTTCACTAACGAGGTTCTCATAGCGGAAAATTCCTCGCGGCACAAGACGAGACACTTAAATAAAACAATGATGCGACTATCGACCTTCCTGTAATTAATGGTAATGAATCGCCTGCCAGCTCCGCTCTAGTATTTTACTAGGCAAGAAAAAAAATTGAAACATTTTTTGAAAAAAACTTTCTATATCTCCATCGCTTAAGTAGCTAATTATAACCGTCACCTGATGTTTCTATGGGATCAGAACCTAAAGTGACGGATGAAAGAAAAATGCTTTGTTCTTTGTAGTGTCGAAGGAAATTAATTTCCGGCTGGCTTGTGTTTTTCTCTGAGGCAGATATTGATGAGTGTGCAGAAGGGATCATTCAGTGTCACAACCATTCCCGCTGTGCTAACCTTCCGGGATGGTACCACTGTGAGTGCAGAAGCGGCTTCCATGACAATGGGACCTACTCCATTACTGGGGAGTCCTGTGTTGGTAAGCGAACCTCACTCAAGTCAACTATTTTTTTTCTTCTTCCTCTCCTGTCTTCTCTCTTCTGCATGGTAACAGCCAATGATAAGTCTAAAATGTTGAATGTGTTTTTTTTTTCAATGTTATTATATATATTTTTAAAATTTTCCATTATTATATATATTAATAAATCTTGCAATTTTCATAGTCTAGTTCTAGACTCTCCTACTACTTGCTGTGTAAAGCAGTCTCAGTGTAATAGACCCAATTACAGTAAGTGATAACAGCTCTATATAGAGTAGATAACACAAGATTCCCCATTCACAATAGGTGATGTCACAGCTCACCTCCTCCTCCTGTACAATGACAGATAACACCTCTATATACAGTAAATAACACAGGACCCACTATTCACAATACCTGTCACAGCTCACCTCCTCCTCATGTACAATGACTGATAATACCTCTATGTACAGTAGATAACACAAGATCCACCATTCACACTAGATGTCACAGCTCACCTCCTCATTCTGTACATTTACTCATAACACCTCTATATACAGTAAATAACACAGGATTCATCATTTACAATACATAATGTCACAGCTCACCTCCTCCTCCTGTACAATGACTGATAACACCTCTATATACAGTAAATAACACAGGATTCACCATTCACAATAGGTGATGTCACAGCTCACATCCTCCTCCTGTACAATGACTGATAACACCTCTATGTACAGTAAATAACACAGGATTCATCATTCACAATACATAATTTCACAGCTCACATCCTCCTCCTGTACAATGACTGATAACACCTCTATATACATTAGATGACACAGGATTCACCATTCACAATAGGCGATGTCACAGCTCACATCCTCCCCTTCCTGTATAATGACTGATAACACCTCTATATACAGTAAATAACACAAGATCCACCATTCACAATAGGTGATGTCACAGCTCACCTCCTCATTCTGTACATTTACTGATAACACCTCTATATACAGTAAATAAAACAAGATTCACCATTCACAATACATAATGTCACAGCTCACCTCCTCCTCCTCATGTACAATGACTGATAAAACCTCTATATACAGTAAATAACACAGGATCCACCATTCACAATACGTAATATCACAGCTCACCTCCTCCTCCTGTACAATGACTGACAACACCTCTATATACATTAGATGACACAGGATTCACCATTCACAATAGGCGATGTCACAGCTCACATCCTCCCCTTCCTGTACAATGACTGATAACACCTCTATATACAGTAAATTACACAGGATCCATCATTCACAATACGTAATGTCACAGCTCACCTCCTCCTCCTGTACAATGACTGATAACACCTCTATATACAGTAAATAACACAGGATCCATCATTCTTAATAGGTGATGTCACAGCTCACATCCTCCCCTTCCTGTACAATGACTGATAACACCCCTATATACAGTAGATAACAGAATCCACTATTCACAATAGGTGATATCACAGCTCACCTCCTCCTCCTGTACAATGACTGATAACACCTCTATATACAGTAGATAACAGAATCCACCATTCACAATAGGTGATGTCACAGCTCACCTACTCCTGTACAATGACTGATAACACCTCTATATACAGTAAATAACACAGGATCCATCATTCACAATAGGTGATGTCACAGCTCACATCCTCCCCTTCCTGTACAATGACTGATAACACCATGCTATTGGAACCCGATGCACTCCCTATAGTTACACCACTGTTTAAAGACAACTTGTATAGAGAAGTAGACCAATCTTGTGGAATCGCTGTTGGTTGCCTTCATGCTTCACAGAGAATACAGAAATGCATCTTTCAGAGCTGACAATTTACAGATACTCTAAAAAAAACAAAGCACAACAGGCTGAGGACAGAAATGGCTTCAGATAACACCAGCTTTCAATAGTGGCCCCTGCCCCCTCTGCTGATGGATTCATAGGAGAAAATAATTAGTAGCTTAAGAACAGTTTTGTGAAATATAGGCATGTACCAAACAGACAAAGCCTAAGATAGAAACAAAGTGTCCGAATACTCTGCAATAAATAGCAATAGTGCATGAAAATAACACGTTATTAGTGATGAGCGAATGAGCTGGGAATAAGGTGTTATCTGCGCATGCTTGTGTGCTAACCGAGTGTCTTCCGCATGCTCAAATAATATATTCGAGTCCCGCGCCTGCATGTCTCATGGCTGTTAGACAACTGCAACACATGTAGGGATTGCTTAACAAACAGAGATTCCTTGCATATGTTGCACCTGTCGAACAGCCATGATACAGGCAGGCGCAGGGACTCGAACATATTATTTGAGCATGCGGAAGACACTCGGTTAGCACTCGAGCATGATCTGATAACACCTTATCCCAGAACGTCCGCTCATTATTAGTTAACATAATTTTGATTAAAAAAAATAAGATACAGACCATCCCTGGACATTACATTTATATAGCTCCCCATGACTGGGTGTCCATTAGTCGGGGTCCTGGATCTGATCTGTCCTTATTCACATTTATGTCACTTAACACATAGTAAGCTTTTAATACTAAATGTTAGGACCATCCCAAATAGGGTTACCGTGACGTGGTGGGATGGCTTTTATGTTTGTTTTTGTTTTATCAAAATGAGGATAACCAGGTACCATATATTGTTTTCATGCACTATTGCTATTTATTTACGGCAGGGTATTTCCTCATTTTGTTTTTATTTAAGGTTTTGTCTATGTAGTGGCCAGTGTGAATATGCGCCTACACGCTGCATGCATACCAACTTATATTCCGGTTCATTTCTTTAAGTTTTATATACTAAAACATGCAAAACTCTTCAAAATGCACTAAAAATATACCTTGAAAATACACTCAAAGTGCCCCACATGAGCCACACAATACTAATTTTACTTACGTTGGGAGCGGCGGTCTGACGCTGACTACTAAAGTTAAAGGGTATTACCATCTTGTGCCTTGGTTCCTACTGGGAATTTGTCAGTAGGATCAACCCTTCTACGCAGTCTAGCTTATATATGGTAATGTAGGACATAGGAAGCTTAATAAAATGATATAAAAGTATCTGTGATCCAATGTCTTAATGCAGAGAAATCCACATTTTTCTTAATATGTAAATGAGCTGCTATGATTTATGGGAGGGGCATAGTGCTTCCTGAGAATCTGTCTGCAGAGGTTATTTTAAATGAAAGGCGGCGTCACCAGTGTGAGACACGTAATGACTGACAGTCTGCTCTCCTTATCTACACGTCTCACACTGGAAACTCCTCTTGGAGGCAGATTCTTGGAAAGATCTATGTCCAACCCATAGATCTTAACAGCTCATTTACATATTAAGAAAAACATGGATTTCTCTGGAATAAAACATTAGATTGCATATATCAAGGAATCGTTTTATTCATCTTCCTATGACCTACATGTCCATATAGACGTCTTAGGAGGGTTGATCATACTGACACATTCCCTTTAACACAGCGTGGATGCCAGTCTTACCAATTGGACTTGAATCTGTCTCAGTAACGAGGTCCCATTGTGGGCTGCCTTCAGTGGAGAGGTGTCCTGAATTTCCACCACCTCCCCACCGAAAGCGGTGTACTCTGGGGGGTCCGAACTTGAGATAGATGCAGATCCCATTGTTGAGGTCCACATCTACAAGATGAGAATATCCTGATAAATTCATGGTCTACAATGTCCCTAAAGGTTCACATACTTTAGAGGAAAGATGGACAAACCTTCCAATTTTAGCTATGTAAATGAGGACATCCCGACAACCCAGGGGAAAGAAGGATTTCACCAGGGGTGAACAAATCATTGGTGCAGCCGCTCACATGAAGAACAGGGTTGCCCAATCTCCCTGGAGAATGAATTAAGCTGAGTCCATTGACTTCCATAGGAGTTACAGAAACAGATACAAGTGTTTCCGCCCCTGTTGTGAACATAGGCGCTTCCCCAGAGGTGCATCGTGCATCTGTCAGACATTTGTGGTATTTCCCGCACTCCACGGTGATTGACTCACAGTTATGGATGACTTGATAGGCTCAGATTAGATTAGTTCCTCCAATAACCTGAATAGCGCCATCCGTCTACGGAACAATTAATTCTAATACACCCAGGTCTAATTTCATGGAAAAATGTGGATGGTGCCGCATATATTTCTCAGGATTTCTTGCATGCTTTATTGGATTATAGCTGAAAAATTCCTGTATAATTTCTCTGTGAAATAATGCGAGTTCCTTGCTGAATGTTAATGCTGTTCTGTCTTTCTGCCTCCACATTGCCTCTTCTATCTACACTTTGCTTTTATTGGCTTTTTGTATCAAAATGTTGTTTGCATGAGACCGAAGACAATTTTGGGGAGACGTTCAGGTTTTGGTGTCACGTTGCAACCATTGACACAAAGTTGCAAATGTTTTCAAATGTGTTGGATGTTGTGTCGCAGGACACTTCATGTGTTTTTTTTTCTTTCACAAATATTTTCACAAAAAGTTTCAAACGTTCTTGATCATGCGACTTGCCTGACAGCAGCTGTCGTGGCCCCAGTATTCATTTTTATTATATGGCGGGGTAATTTATAGCTGGACGAGGCAAACTCTATAAAGTAAGGTCATTCTGAAAGAACATTCCCCCATAGAAGATCAATGAACATCCAGCTCTTCTACCAAGAAATAATAATGCCTTCTCAGAATTGTATTGCCTTTCCTCTAGTATTCCTCCTGCATCCGCTCACTGTATCGAGGGGGTCCCAGAGTTTAGTTATTGACTTGCAAGACATACCATCACTTTTTAAAGATGGGACTTTTTCTTTAACAGGAGTCTGTCTTCATGAAATGACTGTTCAAACGAAGCACAGGCGCTCGGTACACCCCTACTGTGGCCAAAGAATCCAGTGCGCCTTCCCACCTAATTGTTTTCCATCCATCTCCTGTCCTCTCTTCCTTGATTGACAGCGCTGGCTTTACAGGAGCTAAAGAAGGGCAGAGATAGATGGAAAACAAAGTGCACCGAGTGCCTTTGCTTGGTTTGAACAGTCATTTTGTGCTTACAGATTCCCTTTAGCGGGAAGCTATCAGAAAATGACCTATTGTTTAGATAATTTTTTGTGTCACATATAATTAAAAATAGCAAAAAATGGGGGAGGGGGGTTTAAGCAATGTTTATTGAAAATTAATAATCTTGCAATTTTTACACGGATCCATGGGGCTATTTTAAACTCATATTTCCTGTCCTTTCAGGAACAGTTTCCAGCAGGTTCCATATCATCAGAGGCAGGATTACAATGACTGATAACACCACTATACACAAGTGATAGCACAAGGTCCACCAATCACAACAGAGGTCACAGCTCACCTCCTCCTCCTGTACAATGACTGATAACACCTCTATATACAGTAGATAACACAGGATCCACCATTCACAATAGGTGATGTCACAGCTCACCTCCTCCTCCTGTACAATGACTGATAATACCTCTATATCCAGTAGACAGCACAGGATCCACCATTCACAACAGGTGATGTCACAGCTCACCTCCTCCCCTGTACAATGATTGATAACACCTCTATATACAGTAGATGACACAGGATCCTCCATTCACAATAGGTGATGTCACAGCTCACCTCCTCCTGTACAATGACTGAAAACACCTCTATATACAGTAGATAACACAGGATCCACCATTCACGACAGGTGATGTCACAGCTCACCTCCTCCTGTACAATGACTGATAACACCTCAATATACAGTAGATAACACAGTATCCACCATTCACAATAGGTGATGTCACAGCTCACCTCCTCCTGTACAATGACTGATAACACCTCTATATACAGTAGATAACACAGGTTCCACCATTCACAACAGGTGATGTCACAGCTCACCTCCTCCTGTACAATGACTGATAACACCTCTATATACAGTAGATAACACAGGATCCACGATTCACAACAGGTGATGTCACAACTCCCCTGCTCCTCCTCTCTTCACAGTATCCTTTGCACACGCTCATTAGATACATCAATACACAAGATAGGGTCGAGATCTGACCATTGTGGCTAATCGACATGTTATTTACTGAAACAAAAGTAAATATGAGTCTAAAAAATCCCCACTGTCCAGTGCAAAAATTGCAAGTTTTTTTAAAATTTTATTACAGATTATGCTATGTAAAAGACAAAAGAATGAATTTAACACAAAAAAAATGATTTAATCAATACGTCATTTTCTGATGATACATTCCCTTTTTTTACTACCAGAAACAGCCCAGGTGACAAGTAACAAAAATGGCTGATTTTTTGAGAGAAAAAAAATAACTTTTTTCTAATCCTAGAAACTAGTGATGAGCGAGTATAGTCAGTACTCGAGATTTCCCGAGCACGCTCGGGTGGTCTCCGAGTATTTCAGCTTGCTCGGAGATTTAGTTTATGTTGATTTTGGCGCATGATTTACGGCTGCTAGGCAGCATGAATACATGTGGGGATTCCCTAACAAACAAGCAATCCCTGCATGTGTTCAAGTTGTCTAGCAACCACAAATCATGCAGCTGCATCAACATAAACTAAATCTCCGAGCAATACTGAAATACTCGGAGACCACCCGAGCGTGCTCGGGAAATCTCGAGTAACGAGTATCGCTCATCACTACTAGAAACCTCTTTAAAATAAAAGAATGAGCCTTTGACTATAGTGATTTAATTTGGAGAGAGCTGGAAGTGTCTGCAGGTGGGTGACCGAATATCACTCAAATATGGCCGACTGTAGCTAAAAACGACTAAAACTACACTTCAGCTAAGTCAAATACTATGCAAACTGATGAATGGAAAACTCAGTGTATTATTTTTCCTGTGTGTCAGGACTCTGAACATTTTTTATTACCTTTTGTGCATTACTGCCCTTTTCCAAGACGGCGTCTTTGGTCTCATGTGCACTGTGTCTTCCTGCTATAAAACTCCACCCCGGCCTTCAGTCTGTGCTAGATTATTCTGCCTTGCATCCAGCTCCTGACTCTGGTGACTCCCTGGCTATATACCTGCTCCTGTGAACCTGTGTGGTGATCCTGCTACTCTGCTCTGAGTTCCTGCTGCATACATCGGTTTCCAGTAATCCTCCTTCATCTGCTGCTCGTGTTTGTTTCCATCTGCATTTGCTGGACATGTAAGCTGTTGCTGCTCTGCAAAAACCTGAGACTATTACCCAGGCCTCCCTGGTTGTGCTAAGATATTATTTGAACTGCTTATAAGCATATCTATCTGTGTTTGGATTAAAACAAGGACTTATTCGTGTCAAGTGGATTAAAACAAGGACTTATTCGTTTCAAGTATCCTCAAGAATAATTGTGCTTCATAGACTTTCTGCATGATTGCATTTTCCTCTGAAGTTCCCTATAGACTGCTAAGCTGCGTTTAATATTTACACCAAGTGTTGTGGACTTGAGTTTCTCTCTGCACCTGCTTGAATCACCGTGTGATAATATAGACTTTATCACTTATAAAACTGTGTCCTGTAGTTGTCTGTTATGGTTTCCAATGGCAAGGAAACATCAGAAGCATAGAATAAACGGACAAGCTCTCGGGTGATGGAAACTAGAGCTGACCGCGATGCTAAACCTACACACCACACTAGAAGTAGCCAGGGGGCATTCCTGCGTTGTCTCTAGATGCCGCGCGCCAGCCGGAGAACTAACTACCCCTGGTAGAAGAAAACACAGTCCTGGCTTGCCTCCAGAGAATGTCCCCACAGGAGATAGCAGCCCCCCACATATAATAACGGTGAGAGCAGATGAAAAGACACACGTAGTATGAAAGCAGATATAGCACAGAGAGGCCCGCTAACTAAATAGCAGAAAGATACAACAGAGGACTTCGCGGTCAGCTGCAAAACCCTTCAAAACACCATCCTGAAATTACCTTAACTCATGTGACAACTCATGCCACTGGAGTGGTAATTTCAGCCCAACAAGAGCTTCCAGCTGCAGAGATTCACATAAGTGCAAACTGGACAAAACATACAAAAATAGACTTAAGGACTAAAGTGTCCAACTTAGCTGAGCAGAAAACTGGGAGCAGGAACATGCAACAGAATCACTCTGGATACATTGATGGCCAGCATTAGAATGACTGAGGAGCAAGGTTAAATAGGATACTCCCACATCCTGATAGGAACAGGTGAACTGAAGGCAAAGCTTGCAGGACACCAGTACCACAAGAGACCACCGGGGGAGCCCACGAACCGAATCACAACAGTACCCCCCCCTTAAGGAGGGGGCACCGAACCCTCACCAGAACCACCAGGGCGATCTGGATGAGCCCTATGAAAGGCACGGACCAAATCAGAAGCATGAACATCAGAAGCTGTAACCCAAGAATTATCCTCTTGACCGTAGCCCTTCCATTTCACCAGATATTGAAGTCTCCGTCTGGAAACACGGGAGTCCAAGATTTTCTCCACCACGTACTCCAATTCACCCTCAACCAGCACAGGAGCAGGAGGCTCAACAGAAGGCACCAGTGGTACCTCATACCTCCGCAATAATGACCGATGGAAGACATTATGGATAGCAAAGGATGCTGGGAGGTCCAAACGAAAAGACACAGGGTTAAGAATTTCCAAAATCTTATAAGGACCGATGAACCGAGGCTTAAACTTAGGAGAAGAGACCCTCATAGGGACAAAACGGGAGGACAACCACACCAAGTCCCCAACACGAAGACGAGGACCAACACGACGATGGCGATTAGCAAAACGCTGAGTCTTCTCCTGGGACAACTCCAAATTGTCCACCACCTGCCCCCAAATACGATGCAACCTATCCACCATGGTATCCACTCCAGGACAATCCGAAGACTCCACCTGACCAGATGAAAAACGAGGATGGAACCCTGAATTGCAAAAGAAAGGGGAGACCAAAGTGGCAGAACTGGCCCGATTATTAAGGGCAAACTCAGCGAACGGCAAAAAGGAGACCCAGTCATCCTGATCAGCAGACACGAAACACCTCAAATAAGTCTCCAAGGTCTGATTAGTACGTTCCGTCTGGCCATTTGTCTGGGGATGAAATGCAGACGAAAAAGACAAATCAATGCCCATCCTGGCACAAAACGCCCGCCAAAATCTGGACACAAACTGGGATCCCCTGTCGGAAACGATATTCTCCGGAATACCATGCAGCCGAACCACATTCTGAAAAAACAGGGGCACCAACTCAGATGAGGAAGGCAGCTTGGGCAAGGGCACCAAATGAACCATCTTAGAAAAGCGGTCACACACCACCCAAATGACGGACATCTTCTGAGAAACAGGGAGATCAGAAATAAAATCAATAGAGATGTGTGTCCAAGGCCTCTTAGGAACAGGCAAGGGCAACAACAACCCACTAGCCCGAGAACAACAAGGCTTGGCCCGAGCACAAACATCGCAAGACTGCACAAAAGTACGCACGTCCCGAGACAGGGAAGGCCACCAGAAGGACCTAGCCACCAAATCTCTGGTACCAAAAATTCCCGGATGACCTGCCAACGCAGAAGAATGAACCTCCGAGATGACTCTATTGGTCCACTCATCCGGCACAAACAATCTACCAGGCGGACAACGATCAGGCCGATCCGCCTGAAACTCTTGTAAAGCACGTCGCAGGTCTGGGAAGACAGCAGACAATATCACCCCATCCTTAAGTATACCCGTAGGTTTAGAATCACCAGGGGAATCAGGTTCAAAACTCCTAGAAAGGGCATCCGCCTTCACATTCTTAGTACCTGGCAGATACGAAACCACAAAATTAAACCGGGAGAAAAACAACGACCAGCGCGCCTGTCTAGGATTCAGACGTCTGGCCGACTCAAGATAAATCAAATTTTTGTGATCAGTCAAGACCACCACCTGATGTTTAGCACCCTCAAGCCAATGACGCCACTCCTCGAATGCCCACTTCATCGCCAAAAGCTCCCGATTACCGACGTCATAATTTCGCTCGGCGGGCGAAAATTTTCGAGAAAAGAACGCACAAGGTCTCATCACTGAACAATCTGAACTTTTCTGCGACAAAACCGCCCCCGCTCCGATCTCGGAAGCATCAACTTCCACCTGAAAAGGAAGAGAAACATCAGGCTGGCACAACACCGGAGCAGAAGAAAAACGGCGCTTAAGCTCCCGAAAGGCCTCCACAGCAGTAGGAGACCAATCTGCAACATCAGCACCCTCTTTAGTCAAATCAGTCAAAGGCCTGACAACGCTAGAAAAACCAGTTATGAATCGACGATAAAAGTTAGCAAAGCCCAAAAATTTCTGAAGGCCCTTAAGAGAAGTCGGTTGCGTCCAGTCACAAATAGCCCGAACCTTCACAGGATCCATCTCAATAGAAGAGGGGGAAAAAATGTACCCCAAAAAAGAAATCTTCTGAACCCCAAAAACACACTTTGAACCTTTAACAAACAGAGAATTGGTCCGCAAAACCTGAAAAACCCTCCTAACTTGTTGAACATGAGATTCCCAGTCATCCGAAAAAATCAAGATATCGTCCAAATACACAATCATAAATTTATCCAGATATTCACGGAAAATATTGTGCATAAAAGACTGAAAGACCGAAGGGGCATTTGACAGACCAAAAGGCATCACCAAATACTCAAAATGGCCCTCGGGCGTATTAAATGCGGTTTTCCACTCATCCCCCTGCTTAATTCGCACCAAATTATACGCACCGCGAAGATCAATCTTAGAGAACCACTTCGCCCCCTCAATGCGAGCAAATAAATCTGTCAGCAATGGCAAAGGATATTGATACTTGACTGTGATCTTATTCAAGAGTCTATAATCAATACAAGGTCTCAAAGAACCATCACTTTTAGCCACGAAAAAGAACCCCGCTCCAAGAGGAGACGAAGAAGGACGAATATGTCCCTTTTCCAAGGACTCCCTAATATACTCTCGCATGGCAGCATGTTCAGGTACAGACAGATTGAATATACGACCCTTAGGAAATTTACTGCCAGGGATCAAATCTATGGCGCAATCACAATCTCTGTGAGGAGGAAGAGAATTAAGAGTAGATTCCTCAAAAACCTCACGATAATCAGACAAAAACTCAGGAATTTCAGAGGGAATAGATGAAGCAATGGAGACCAAAGGTGTGTCCCCATGATTTCCCTGACATCCCCAGCTTAGTACAGACATTGTTTTCCAGTCAAGGACTGGGTTATGAGTTTGCAACCATGGCAATCCCAGCACCAACACATCATGTAGATTATACAGTACAAGGAAGCGAATCACCTCTTGATGGTCTGGAGTCATACGCATAGTCACTTGTGTCCAGTATTGTGGTTTATTACTAGCCAATGGTGTAGAATCAATACCCTTTAAAGGTATAGGAACTTCCAGAGGCTCTAGATCAAACCCACAGCGCCTGGCAAAGGACCAATCCATAAGACTCAAAGCGGTGCCAGAATCCACATACGCATCCGCAACAATAGAAGATAACGAACAAATTAGAGTTACAGACAAAATAAACTTGGACTGCAAAGTGCCAATAGCAGAGGATTTATCAACTTTCTTTGTTCGTTTAGAGCATGCTGATATAACATGAGTAGAATTTCCACAATAGAAGCACAAATGATTTTTGCGCCTGTAAATCTGTCGTTCGCTTCTGGACAGAAAGCTATCACATTGCATACTCTGTGGTGCCTCTTCAGAAGACACCGCCAACTGGTGCACAGGTTTGCGTTCCCGTGAACGCCGATCAATCTGAATTGCCATTGTCATGAACTCATTCAGACCAGTAGGCGCAGGAAACCCCACCATGACGTCTTTTACAGCATCAGAGAGACCTTCTCTGAAAATTGCCGCCAGAGCGCACTCATTCCACTGAGTAAGCACACACCATTTTCGAAATTTTTGGCAATACATTTCGGCTTCATCTTGCCCCTGAGAGAGGGCTATTAGGGCTTTCTCAGCCTGAATCTCCAAATTTGGTTCCTCATAAAGCAACCCCAAAGCCAGAAAAAACGCATCCACATTGAGCAATGCAGGATCCCCTGGTGCCAATGAAAATGCCCAATTTTGGGGGTCACCCCGCAGTAAAGAAATAACAATTTTTACTTGCTGGGCAGGATCTCCAGCAGAATGAGATCTCAGTGAAAGAAACAATTTACAATTGTATTTAAAATTTAGAAAACAAGATCGATCTCCAGAAAAAAACTCCGGTATAGGAATTTTAGGTTCAGACCGAGGAGCATGTAACAAAAAATCTTGTATATTCTGAACTTTAGAGGCAAGATTATTCAAATTGGTAGCCAGACTCTGGGGATCCATATTTCAACAGATAAAGTCTGAGCCATTCAGGGGTTAAGAGGAGAGGAAAACAGGAGACTGCAATTAGAGCTGGAGTGCAACTTCAGAGGAAGGAAAAAAAAAAAAAAAAAGGTTTCACACAGTTCCTTTTCTCTCCTGCTTCAGCCTATAGATTAAACATTTGGGCTGGCCATACTGTTATGTGTTGTGGATTCTGTTTGTGGGCTCCCTCTGGTGGTTACTGCTGGTACTGGGTGACTTTGGTGGGTTGCGGCCTTTGGTTTCCACCTGTCCATCAGAGGCTGGGTGGTTCCTATTTTACCTGGCCTTTCTGTCATTCCCTTGCCGTCTATCAATGTATTCAGATGTGCTCTGTTTGGTTCCTGCCTACCTGCTCCCTGATCTTTCAGGATAAGCTAAGTGCTGATTTTCAGTTGTTGTTTTTTTTTGTCCAGCTTGCTTATTATGTCTCTATGCTAGCTGGTAGCTCTAGTGGACTGAGGTTCTCCCCATGTGCCATGAGTTGGCACATGGGTTCTTGTAATCTCAGGATGGTTTTTTTGATTAGCGTTTTTTGCTGACCGCTCAGACCCCTTTTGTATCGTTCTGCTTTCTAGTTTACAGCGGGCCTCAATTTGCTGAACCTATATATATCATCTCTATGTGTGTGCCTTCCTCTCATTTCACCGTCAATACATGTGGGGGGCAACTATACCTTTTGGGGTTCATTCCTCTGGAGGCAAGTGAGGTCTTAATTTTCTCTGCAGTACTAGTTAGCTCTTAGGCTGGTGCGTGGCGTCTAGAACCAACGTAGGCACGCTCCCTGGCTATCTCTAGTTGCGTTTGTCAGGCGTAGGGCAGCGGTCAGCCCAGGTTCCATCACCCTAGAGCTCGTCCGATATTTTGTATTACTTTGCTTGTCCCTTGCTATCCCTAGCCATTGGGATTCATGACAGTATAGCCGGCCCACAAAGTGTTAATTGTTTGGGCTGAAGCAGGAGAAAAAGAAGTGTTTAAGGGAATTTTTTTTTTTTTTCCTTCAGAGTTTTGCTGCCTAGCCCTTAATTGCTGTCTAGCTGCTTCTTACCTCCTCTTAACCCTTGAATGGCTCTGATATTAGCTGTTTAACATGGATGTCCAGAGTTTGGCTTCCAGCCTGAGTAATCTCGCGGCAAAAGTTCAAAACATACAGGATTTTGTTGTTCACACTTCCATGTCTGAACCTAGAATTCCTATTCCAGAGTTCTTTTCTGGAGATAGATCTACCTTCCTGAATTTCAGGAACAATTGTAAATTGTTTCTTTCTTTAAAATCTCGCTCCTCTGGAGACCCTGCTCAACAGGTTAAGATTGTAATATCTTTCCTGCGGGGCGACCCTCAGAATTGGGCATTTACATTGGCACCAGGGGATCCTGCATTGCTCAATGTGGATGCGTTTTTTCTGGCATTGGGATTGCTCTATGAGGAACCCAACCTGGAGATTCAGGCTGAAAAGGCTTTATTAGCCCTCTCTCAGGGGCATGATGAAGCGGAAATATATTGTCAAAAATTTCGGAAATGGTCGGTGCTTACTCAGTGGAATGAGTGCGCCCTGGCTGCAAACTTCAGAAATGGTCTTTCCGAGGCCATTAAGGATATTATGGTGGGGTTCCCTACGCCTACAGGTCTGAATGAGTCGATGGCTATGGCCATTCAGATTGATCGGCGTTTACGGGAGCGCAAACCCGTGCACCACTTGGCGGTGTCTTCTGAACAGGCACCTGAGACTATGCAATGTGATAGAATTCAGTCCAGAAGTGAACGGCAAAATTATAGGCGGGAAAATTGATTGTGTTTTTATTGTGGTGATTCAGCTCATGTTATATCAGCATGCTCTAAACGCACTAAAAGGGTTGATAAATCTTTTGCCATTGGTACTCTGCAGCCTAAGTTCATTTTGTCTGTGACTCTGATTTTTTCACTGTCTTCCATTTCCGTCGATGCCTATGTGGATTCAGGCGCTGCCCTGAGTCTTATGGATTGGTCATTTGCTAAACGCTGCGGTTTTAGTCTGGAGCCTCTGGAAGTTCCTATCGCTCTGAAGGGAATTGACTCTACACCATTGGCTATGAATAAGCTGCAGTATTGGACACAAGTGACCATGCGCATGACTCCCGTTCATCAGGAGGTGATTCGCTTCCTTGTACTGTATAATTTACATGATGTACTAGTGCTTGGTCTGCCATGGTTACAAACTCATAATCCTGTCCTGGACTGGAAAACAATGTCTGTGTTAAGCTGGGGATGTCAGGGGGTTCATGATGATGCACCTCCGATTTCAATCGCTTCATCTACTCCTTCTGAGATCCCTGCATTTTTGTCTGACTATAGGGATGTTTTTGAGGAGCCTGGGCTCAATTCGCTCCCTCCTCATAGAGAGTGTGACTGTGCTATAGAATTGATTCCTGGCAGTAAGTTCCCTAAGGGTCGTTTATTTAATCTGTCACTGCCAGAGCATACTGCTATGCGGAATTATATTAAGGAGTCCTTGGAAAAGGGACATATTCGTCCATCTTCGTCCCCTCTGGGAGCAGGTTTTTTTTTCGTGGCCAAAAAAGATGGTTCCCTGAGGCCTTGTATAGATTATCGCCTTCTGAATAAGATTACAGTCAAATATCAGTATCCACTGCCATTATTGACTGATTTGTTTGCTCGCATTAAGGGGGCTAGGTGGTTCACTAAGATAGATCTTCGCGGTGCGTATAATCTGGTGCGGATAAAACAGGGTGACGAGTGGAAAACCGCATTTAATACGCCTGAGGGCCATTTTGAGTATTTGGTAATGCCTTTTGGACTCTCCAATGCTCCGTCAGTCTTTCAGTCCTTTATGCACAATATTTTCCGTGAATATCTGGATAAGTTTATGATTGTGTATTTGGATGATATTTTGGTGTTTTCTGATGACTGGGAGTCTCATGTTTTACAGGTCAGGAAGGTGTTTCAGGTTCTGCGGGCCAATTCTCTGTTTGTGAAGGGCTCAAAGTGTCTCTTCGGAGTCCAGAAGATTTCTTTTTTGGGGTACATTTTTTCTCCTTCTACTATTGAGATGGATCCCGTCAAGGTTCAGGCGATTTGTGACTGGACACAACCTACATCTGTTAAGAGCCTACAGAAGTTCTTGGGGTTTGCTAATTTTTATCGTCGGTTCATTGCTAATTTTTCCAGTATTGTTAAACCTTTGACTGATTTGACTAAAGAGGGTGCTGATGTTGCTGATTGGTCTCCTGCGGCCGTGGAGGCCTTTCGGGAACTTAAGCGCCGGTTTTCTTCTGCTCCTGTGTTGTGTCAACCAGATGTTTCACTTCCTTTTCAGGTTGAGGTTGATGCTTCCGAGATTGGAGCGGGGGCGGTTTTGTCACAGAGAAGTTCTAATGGCTCGGTGATGAAGCCATGTGCATTCTTCTCTAGAAAATTCTCGCCCGCCGAGCGCAATTATGATGTGGGTAATCGGGAGCTTTTGGCCATGAAGTGGGCATTTGAGGAGTGGCGTCATTGGCTTGAGGGTGCTAAACATCGTGTGGTGGTCTTGACTGATCACAAGAATCTCATTTACCTTGAGTCTGCCAGGCGTTTGAATCCTAGACAGGCTCGTTGGTCGTTGTTTTTTTCTCGTTTCAATTTCGTGGTTTCATACCTGCCAGGTTTTAAGAATGTGAAGGCAGATGCTCTTTCCAGGAGTTTGTGCCTGACTCTCCTGGAGACTCTGGGCCTACTGGTATCCTTAGGGATGGGGTAATATTGTGCTGGTCATCCTGGAATATTTGGTACTAGAGACTTGGTGGCCAGGTCTTTTTGGTGGCCTTCCTTGTCTAGGGATGTGCGTACCTTTGTGCAGTCTTGTGAGGTGTGTGCTCGAGCTAAGCCTTGCTGTTCTCGGGCCAGTGGGTTGTTGTTATCCTTGCCCATCCCGAAGAGGCCTTGGACGCACATTTCCATGGATTTTATTTCTGATCTCCCGGTTTCACAGAAAATGTCCGTTATCTGGGTTGTGTGTGACCGCTTTTCTAAGATGGTTCATTTGGTGCCCTTGCCTAAGTTGCCTTCCTCCTCTGAGTTGGTCCCTTTATTTTTTCAGAACGTGGTTCGTTTGCATGGGATTCCGGAGAATATCGTTTCTGACAGGGGATCCCAGTTTGTGTCTAGATTTTGGCGGACGTTTTGTGCCAAGATGGGCATTGATTTGTCTTTCTCGTCTGCATTCCATCCTCAGACGAATAGCCACACGGAGCGAACTAATCAGACCTTGGAAACTTATTTGAGGTGTTTTGTTTCTGCTGATCAAGATGACTGGGTTGCTTTTTTGCCACTTGCCGAATTTGCTCTTAATAATCGGGCTAGTTCTGCCACGTTGGTCTCTCCTTTTTTTTGTAATTCGGGGTTTCATCCTCGTTTTTCCTCTGGTCAGGTGGAGTCTTCGGATTGTCCTGGAGTGGACGTGGTGGTGGACAGGCTACATCAGATTTGGAATCAGGTGGTGGACAATTTGAAGTTATCTCAGGAGAAGACTCAGCAGTTTGCTAATCGCCGTCGCCGCGTGGGTCCCCGACTTCTTGTTGGGGATTTGGTGTGGTTGTCTTCTCGTTTTGTCCCTATGAAGGTCTCTTCTCCTAAGTTCAAGCCTCGGTTCATCGGTCCTTATAGGATCTCGGAGATTCTTAACCCTGTATCTTTTCGTTTGGATCTCCCAGCATCGTTTGCTATTCATAATGTGTTCCATCGGTCGTTGTTGCGGAGGTATGAGGTGCCCGTTGTTCCTTCGGTTGAGCCTCCTGCTCCGGTGCTGGTGGAGGGAGAATTGGAGTATGTTGTTGAGAAGATCTTGGATTCTCGTGTTTCCAGACGCAAACTCCAGTATTTGGTTAAGTGGAAGGGTTATGGTCAGGAGGATAATTCCTGGGTGGTCGCCTCCGATGTTCATGCGACTGATTTGGTCCGCGCCTTCCATAGAGTTCACCCTGATCGCCCTGGGGGTTCTCGTGAGGGTTCGGTGACCCCTCCTCAAGGGGGGGGTACTGTTGTGGATTCTGTTTGTGGGCTCCCTCTGGTGGTTACTGCTGGTACTGGGTGACTTTGGTGGGTTGCGGCCTTTGGTTTCCACCTGTCCATCAGAGGCTGGGTGGTTCCTATTTTACCTGGCCTTTCTGTCATTCCCTTGCCGTCTATCAATGTATTCAGATGTGCTCTGTTTGGTTCCTGCCTACCTGCTCCCTGATCTTTCAGGATAAGCTAAGTGCTGATTTTCAGTTGTTGTTTTTTTTTGTCCAGCTTGCTTATTATGTCTCTATGCTAGCTGGTAGCTCTAGTGGACTGAGGTTCTCCCCATGTGCCATGAGTTGGCACATGGGTTCTTGTAATCTCAGGATGGTTTTTTTGATTAGGGTTTTTTGCTGACCGCTCAGACCCCTTTTGTATCGTTCTGCTTTCTAGTTTACAGCGGGCCTCAATTTGCTGAACCTATATATATCATCTCTATGTGTGTGCCTTCCTCTCATTTCACCGTCAATACATGTGGGGGGCAACTATACCTTTTGGGGTTCATTCCTCTGGAGGCAAGTGAGGTCTTAATTTTCTCTGCAGTACTAGTTAGCTCTTAGGCTGGTGCGTGGCGTCTAGAACCAACGTAGGCACGCTCCCTGGCTATCTCTAGTTGCGTTTGTCAGGCGTAGGGCAGCGGTCAGCCCAGGTTCCATCACCCTAGAGCTCGTCCGATATTTTGTATTACTTTGCTTGTCCCTTGCTATCCCTAGCCATTGGGATTCATGACAGTTATGGTTTCCAATGGCAAGGAAACATCAGAAGCATAGAATAAACGGACAAGCTCTCGGGTGATGGAAACTAGAGCTGACCGCGATGCTAAACCTACACACCACACTAGAAGTAGCCAGGGGGCATTCCTGCGTTGTCTCTAGATGCCGCGCGCCAGCCGGAGAACTAACTACCCCTGGTAGAAGAAAACACAGTCCTGGCTTGCCTCCAGAGAATGTCCCCACAGGAGATAGCAGCCCCCCACATATAATAACGGTGAGAGCAGATGAAAAGACCCACGTAGTATGAAAGCAGATTTAGCACAGAGAGGCCCGCTAACTAAATAGCAGAAAGATACAACAGAGGACTTCGCGGTCAGCTGCAAAACCCTTCAAAACACCATCCTGAAATTACCTTAACTCATGTGACAACTCATGCCACTGGAGTGGTAATTTCAGCCCAACAAGAGCTTCCAGCTGCAGAGATTCACATAAGTGCAAACTGGACAAAACATACAAAAATAGACTTAAGGACTAAAGTGTCCAACTTAGCTGAGCAGAAAACTGGGAGCAGGAACATGCAACAGAATCACTCTGGATACATTGATGGCCAGCATTAGAATGACTGAGGAGCAAGGTTAAATAGGATACTCCCACATCCTGATAGGAACAGGTGAACTGAAGGCAAAGCTTGCAGGACACCAGTACCACAAGAGACCACCGGGGGAGCCCACGAACCGAATCACAACAGTTGTCTTGTTCCACGCAAAGAGTCTCCTGAGTTATCCCCTATAATTATTACACTGTGTCCTATATATACAGTATATATATATATATATATATACACATACATACATACACACACACACATACAGTTGAAGCCAGAAGTTTCCATCCACTATATGAAGACACATCTGCATATTTTTCTCAATGTCTGACATGAAATCAGAATAAACTTTTTCAAGTCAATTATTATTACCATAATTATTAATATTTGACAAATGCCAGAATAATGAGAGAGAAAGAATGTTTTAAGGCATTTTTATTACTTACTGCAAAGTCAAAAGTTTACATACACCAAGATTACTTTGCATTTAAACAATTCTGGACTGCCCATATGATGATGTCATGTGTTTGGAAACTTCTGATAGATTTTTTTGGCAACATCTGAGTTAATTAGAGTTACACCTATGGATGTATTTTAATACACACCTGAAACACATTGCTTCTTTGTGTAGCTTCATGGGAAAGCCTCAAGAAATCAGCCAAGATATCAGGAAGAGAATTGTGGACTTGCACAAGTCTGGCTCATCCTTGGGTACAATATCAAGATAACTGAAGGTGCCTCGTTCATCTGTACAAAAAATTATACACAAGTACAAACAAGATGAGAATGTCCAGCCATCATACTGCTCAGGAACGAGACGGGTTCTGTGTCTCTGAGATGAACATGCTTTTGTCCTACATGTGGATATCAACCCAAGGACAAAAGCAAAAGACCTTGTGAAGATGATGGCGGAAGCTGGTAAGATTGTCAATATCCACAGTGAAATGAGTACTGTATCAACATGGGCTGAAAAGCCACTCTGCCAGGAAGAAGCCATTACTACAAAAGAAATATAAAAAAGACAGATTAATGTTTGCAAATGCACACAGGAACACAGACCTTAGTTTTTGGAGACATGTCCTGTGGTCTGATGAAACTAAAATTGAACTATTTTGGCATAATGACCATCGTTACGTTTGGAGGTAAAAGGGAAAAGCTTAGAAGCCTAAGAACACCACCCCAACTGTGAAACACGGGGGAGGCAGCATCATGTGGGGTTGTTTTGCTGCAGGAGGGACTGATGCACTTCACAAAATAGATGGCATCATGAGAAAAGAAGATTATGTGTCAATACTGAAGCAACATCTCAAGACATCAGCCAGGAAGTTAAAGCTTGGGCAGAAATGGGTCTTCCAAATGGACAATGACTAGTGATGAGCGAGTGTACTCGTTGCTCGGGTTTTCCCAAGCACGCTCGGGTGACCTCCGAGTATTTATGACTGCTCGGAGATTTAGTTTTCATCGTGGCAGTTGAATAATTTACAGCTACTAGCCAGGCTGAGTACATGTGGTGGTTGCCTGGTTGCTAGGGAATCCCCACATGTAATCAAGCTGTCTAGTAGCTGTAAATCATTCACCTGCCACGATGAAAACTAAATCTCCGAGCAGTCATAAATACTCGGAGGTCACCCGAGCAACGAGTACACTCGCTCATCACTAACAATGACACAAAGCATACTGCCAAAATGGTAACAAAGTGGCTTAAGGATAACAAAGACGTTTTGGAGTGGCCATCACAAAGCCCTGATCTCAATCCTATTGAAATGTTATGGGCAAAGCTGAAAAGGCCGGTGCGAGCAAGGCGACCTACAAACCTGGATCAGTTACACCAGTTTTGTCAGGAGGAATGGGCCCAAATTCCGACCAACTATTGTGAGAAGCTTGTGGAAGGAGATCCCAAACGTGTGACCCAAGTCATTCCGTTTAAAGGGAAGGTGCCGTGATTTTAGTTTTTGTATTAATAATTATTGATTATATAATCAATTATTTTTAATACAAAAGTAAATGTACTACTTTCATACTTTTTTATTTATTCACTTTTACCACTGGAGGCTGCCATTTTCATTAGTGTGAGTGTAAGTGTCTGGGCACGACACTTGCACTCCTCACTTACGGCAGCCATGGGCATAGGAGCCAACGGTCGGGCTCCGACCGCATCTCTTTCATTGAAGCCGCTCCTCCTGCCTCTCAGCTGTGACTTGGGCACGCCCATTGAGCTGCTACGTCACAGCTGTGAGAGGAGATCGCGGCCATTTTATTTTCCTCTGTCATCGCACACACAGCTCAGTGCATGCGAAGGCAGGAGCTGCCAGGTAGAAGCTGCTCCTGGGAAGCGAGGGTCCGCGATGAGTATCTGCAGCGAGGAGTGGTGATTGCAGCCTGTACTTCGTATTACAGTACACGGTGCAATCACTGCTCACTGCCGACCTGTTCAGAGCACAGCAGGGAGATCGTCACACTGCTCTGCCCTAGTGCCCTGCACAGGATTCAGCACTTCCTAGGAGAGGACTGAAGGTAAGTACAGAGTTTTTATTTTCTTATGCATCTACCACTGCTACCTGCCCCTATATACCACTGCTACCTGCCTCTATATACCACCTACCACTGCTACCTGCCTCTATATACCACCTACCACTGCTACCTGCCCCTATATACCACCTACCACTGCTACCTGCCCCTATATACCACTGCTACCTGCCTCTATATACCACCTACCACTGCTACCTGCCTATATATACCACTGCTACCTGCCTCTATATACCACTGCTACGTGCCCCTATATATACCACTGCTACCTGCCCCTATATACCACTGCTGCCTGCCCCAATATACCACCTACCACTGCAACCTGCCCCTATATACCACCTACCACTGCTACCTGCCCCTATATACCACTGCTACCTGCCCCTATATACCACCTACCACTGCTACCTGCCCCTATATACCACTGCTACCTGCCCCTATATACCACCTACCACTGCTACCTGCCTCTATATACCACTGCTACCTGCCTCTATATACCACCTACCACTGCTACCTGCCCCTATATACCACCTACCACTGCTACCTGCCCCTATATACCACTGCTACCTGCCTCTATATACCACCTACCACTGCTACCTGCCTCTATATACCACCTACCACTGCTACCTGCCCCTATATACCACCTACCACTGCTACCTGCCCCTATATACCACTGCTACCTGCCTCTATATACCACCTACCACTGCTACTTGCCTATATATACCACTGCTACCTGCCTCTATATACCACTGCTACGTGCCCCTATATATACCACTGCTACCTGCCCCTATATACCACTGCTGCCTGCCCCAATATACCACCTACCACTGCTACCTGCCCCTATATACCACTGCTACCTGCCCCTATATACCACCTACCACTGCTACCTGCCCCTATATACCACTGCTACCTGCCCCTATATACCACCTACCACTGCTACCTGCCCCTATATACCACTGCTACCTGCCCCTATATACCACCTACCACTGCTACCTGCCCCTATATACCACTGCTACCTGCCTATATATACCACCTACCACTGCTACTTGCATCTATATACCACTGCTACCTGCCTCTATATACCACTGCTTCCTGCCTCTATATACCACTCCTACCTGCCTCTATATACCACTGCTACCTGCCTCTATATACCACTGCTATCTGCCTCTATATACCACTGCTACCTGCCTCTATATACCACTGCTACCTGCCTCTATATACCACCTACCACTGCTACCTGCCTGTATATACCACCTACCACTGCTACCTGCCTCTATATACCACCTACCACTGCTACCTGCCCCTATATACCACCTACCACCTCTACCTGCCTCTATATACCACCTACCACTGCTACCTGCCCCTATATACCACTGCTGCCTGTCCCAATATACCACCTACCACTGCTACCTGCCTCTATATACCACTGCTACCTGCCTCTATATACCACCTACCACTGCTACCTGCCTCTATATACCACCTACCACTGCTACCTGCCTCTATATACCACCTACCACTGCTACCTGCCTCTATATACCACTGCTACCTGCCTCTATATACCACTGCTACCTGCCTCTATATACCACTGCAGCCTGCCTCTATATACCACTGCAGCCTGCCTCTATATACCACTGATGCCTGCCTCTATATACCACTGCTGCCTGCCTCTATATACCACCTACCACTGCTACCTGCCCCTATATACCACCTACCACTGCTACCTGCCCCTATATACCACTGCTACCTGCCTCTATATACCACCTACCACTGCTACCTGCCTATATATACCACTGCTACCTGCCTCTATATACCACTGCTATGTGCCCCTATATATACCACTGCTACCTGCCCCTATATACCACTGCTGCCTGCCCCAATATACCACCTACCACTGCTACCTGCCCCTATATACCACCTACCACTGCTACCTGCCCCTATATACCACTGCTACCTGCCCCTATATACCACCTACCACTGCTACCTGCCCCTATATACCACTGCTACCTGCCCCTATATACCACCTACCACTGCTACCTGCCTCTATATACCACTGCTACCTGCCTATATATACCACCTACCACTGCTACTTGCATCTATATACCACTGCTACCTGCCTCTATATACCACTGCTTCCTGCCTCTATATACCACTCCTACCTGCCTCTATATACCACTGCTACCTGCCTCTATATACCACTGCTATCTGCCTCTATATACCACTGCTACCTGCCTCTATATACCACTGCTACCTGCCTCTATATACCACCTACCACTGCTACCTGCCTGTATATACCACCTACCACTGCTACCTGCCTCTATATACCACCTACCACTGCTACCTGCCCCTATATACCACCTACCACCTCTACCTGCCTCTATATACCACCTACCACTGCTACCTGCCCCTATATACCACTGCTGCCTGTCCCAATATACCACCTACCACTGCTACCTGCCTCTATATACCACTGCTACCTGCCTCTATATACCACCTACCACTGCTACCTGCCTCTATATACCACCTACCACTGCTACCTGCCTCTATATACCACTGCACTGCTACCTGCCTCTATATACCACTGCTACCTGCCTCTATATACCACTGCTACCTGCCTCTATATACCACTGCTACCTGCCTCTATATACCACTGCAGCCTGCCTCTATATACCACTGCAGCCTGCCTCTATATACCACTGATGCCTGCCTCTATATACCACTGCTGCCTGCCTCTATATACCACTGCTGCCTGCCTCTATATACCACTGCTGCCTGCCTCTATATACCACTGCAGCCTGCCTCTATATACCACTGCAGCCTGCCTCTATATACCACTGCAGCCTGCCTCTATATACCACTGCTGCCTGCCTCTATATACCACTGCTGCCTGCCTCTATATACCACTGCTGCCTGCCTCTATATACCACTGCTGCCTGTCTCTATATACCACTATCTGCCTCTATATACCACTGCTACCTGCAATCTATATACACCTACCACTGCTACCTCTGTCCTGTGTAGCTAATCTAGTCCTGTGTAGCTAATCTAGTCCTGTGTAGCTAATCTAGTCCTGTGTAGCTAATCTAGTCCTGTGTAGCTAATCCTGTCCACTGCTAGCTGCCTCTGTATACCACTGCTAGCTGCCTCTGTATACCACTGCTAGCTGCCTCTGTATACCACTGCTAGCTGCCTCTGTATACCACTGCTAGCTGCCTCTGTATGCCACTGCTAGCTGCCTCTGTATACCACTGCTAGCTGCCTCTGTGTACCACTGCTAGCTGCCTCTGTGTACCACTGCTAGCTGCCTCTGTGTACCACTGCTAGCTGCCTCTGTATACCACTGCTAGCTGCCTCTGTATACCACTACTAGCTGCCTCTGTATACCACTGCTAGCTGCCTCTGTATACCACTGCTAGCTGCCTCTGTGTACCACTGCTAGCTGCCTCTGTGTACCACTGCTAGCTGCCTCTGTATACCACTGCTAGCTGCCTCTGTATACCACTACTAGCTGCCTCTGTATACCACTGCTAGCTGCCTCTGTATACCACTGCTAGCTGCCTCTGTATACCACTGCTAGCTGCCTCTGGAAACCACCTACCACTGCTACCTGCCTCTGTAAAACTACCTACCACTGCTGCCTGCCTCTGTATACCACTGCTTCCTGCCTCTGTATACCACTGCTTCCTGCCTCTGTATACCACTGCTGCCTGCCTCTGTATACCACTGCTGCCTGCCTCTGTATACCACTGCTGCCTGCCTCTGTATACCACTGCTACCTGCCTCTATATACCACCTACCACTGCTACCTGCCTCTATATACCACTATCTGCCTCTATATACCACTGCTACCTGCCTCTATATACACCTACCACTGCTACCTCTGTCCTGTGTAGCTAATCTAGTCCTGTGTAGCTAATCTAGTCCTGTGTAGCTAATCTAGTCCTGTGTAGCTAATCCTGTCCTGTGTACTGTGTCCTCAGCAGTCAATATCACACAGGACAGGATTAGATACAAGGCTCAGCAGTCGGTATCACACAGGACAGGATTAGATACACGGCTTAGCAGTCGGTATCACACAGGACAGGATTAGATACACGGCTCAACAGTCGGTATCACATAGGACAGGATTAGATACACGGCTCAGCAGTCGGTATCACACAGGACAGGATTAGATACACGGCTCAGCAGTCAGTATCTAATCCTCTCCTATGCACTCCTCTCCCCCCTGCATGTCTTTCCCCATTGTGGTTTATTATTTTTGTTGTGGGAGATGAGGGAGTCGAGGATTATGCATTCGGTATGGTTTAAAAAAGATTAATAAAGGACTTTATTCTGGCCGAGTCTTTATTTACAATACAACTATAGGATTAGTAATGGATGGGTGCCTTATAGACGCCTCTCCATTACTAAGCCGTGGGCTTGATGTCACCGGACAATATGAAGGTGACATTAACCCCACAAATATGAACCCCACTTGCTACCGCTACAGGGCAAGTGCAAATTGTCAGGCAAAGCGCCAGAAAAGGCGCATGTAAAAGGTGGCTGAGAGCTGATGTTTTGAGCCTGGGGGGGGACAATATCCATGGCCCCTTCCTAGGCTATTAATGTCAGCCCGCAGCTGTCTGCATAGTATTTGATGGTTATTAATTATAGGGGGGCCCACGTCTTTTTTTGGGGGGTGTTCCCCATTTTAATAGCCAGTAAAGGCTAAGTATATAGTTGGGAGCGTGTGAGTGTGAGCACACCCTCCCCCCCATAGACCAGTACACTGCTCTCCTGAAATACTCTGTGCTCCTGTCACCCTGCTCCTTCCACCATACATCTCTGTGACCTCCCTAGAGCAGCAGAATACCATATGGATCACGTATAATGCCGCTATATATATTTATCACATAATACTCCCACAAGGACCACACATTATGCCAAGATCTGTATACAGTTAGGTCCATATATATTTGGACAGAGACAATATTTTTCTAATTTTGGTTATAGACATTACCACAATGAATTTTAAACAAAACAATTCAGATGCAGTTGAAGTTCAGACTTTCAGCTTTCATTTGAGGGTATCCACATTAAAATTGGATGAAGGGTTTAGGAGTTGCAGCTCCTTAACATGTGCCACCCTGTTTTTATAGGGACCAAAAGTAATTGGACAATTGACTCCAAGGCTATTTCATGGACAGGTGTGGGCAATCCCTTCGTTATGTCATTCTCAATTATGCAGATAAAAGGCCTGGAGTTGATTTGAGGTGTGGTGCTTGCATTTGGAAGGTTTTTCTGTGAAGTAAACATGCGGTCAAAGGAGCTCTCCATGCAGGTGAAACAAGCCATCCTTAAGATGCGAAAACAGAAAAAACCCATCCGAGAAATTGCTACAATATTAGGAGTGGCAAAATCTACAGTTTGGTACATCCTGAGAAAGAAAGAAAGCACTGGTGAACTCATCAATGCAAAAAGACCTGGGCGCCCACGGAAGACAACAGTGGTGGATGATCGCAGAATAATCTCCATGGTGAAGAGAAACCCCTTCACAACAGCCAACCAAGTGACCAACACTCTCCAGGAGGTCGGCGTATCAATATCCAAATCTACCATAAAGAGAAGACTGCATGAAAGTAACTACAGAGGGTTCACTGCACGGTGCAAGCCACTCATAAGCATCAAGAATAAAAAGGCTAGATTGGACTTTGCTAAAAAACATCTAAAAAAGACAGCACAGTTCTGGAAGAACATTCTTTGGACAGATGAAACAAAGATCAACCTCAACCAGAATGATGGAAAGAGAAAAATATGGCGAAGGCGTGGTACAGCTCATGGTCCAAAGCATACCACATCTGTAAACACGGCGGAGGCAGTGTGATGGCTTGGGCATGCATGGCTGCCAGTGGCACTGGGTCACTAGTGTTTATTGATGATGTCACACAGGACAGAAGCAGCAGAATGAATTCTGAGGTATTCAGAGCCATACTGTGTGCTCAGATCCAGCCAAATGCAGCCAAACTGATTGGTTTTCGTTTCATACTACAGATGGACAATGACCCAAAACATAAAGCCAAAGCAACTCAGGAGTTTATTAAAGCAAAAAAGTGGAATATTCTTAAATGGCCAAGTCAGTCACCTGATCTCAACCCAATTGAGCATGCATTTCACTTGTTAAAGACTAAACTTCAGACAGAAAGGCCCACAAACAAACAGCAACTGAAAACCACCGCAGTGAAGGCCTGACAGAGCATCAAAAAGGAGGAAACACAGCGTCTGGTGATGTCCATGAGTTCAAGACTTCAGGCAGCCATTGCCAGCCAAGGGTTTTCAACCAAGTACTAAAAATGAACATTTTATTTAAAGTTATTGAATCTGTCCAATTACTTTTGGTCCCTTTAAAAACAGGGTGGCACATGTTAAGGAGCTGAAACTCCTAAACCCTTCATCCAATTTTAATGTGGATACCCTCAAATGAAAGCTGAAAGTCTGAACTTCAACTGCATCTGAATTGTTTTGTTTAAAATTAATTGTGGTAATATCTATAACCAAAATTAGAAAAATATTGTCTCTGTCCAAATATATATGGACCTAACTGTATATACGAGGCATCATGATTACTCGCTAATCCCGCCCGCTGGGTCATTCCATATCAAGTGATCCAAATATGAATATTTTTTTTACCTTACGTCTTTAGATTTTTTTTATTTTTTGTTTTTATGAAGTACAACTTTAGTTAATTACAAATTAAAAGTTTAGAATTTTTTTCTTCATCAGTTAATTTTTTACAGATTTTTAAAGTTTTGAAAAAGCATGGATTTTGGCCTGGTATGGCTTTACATTTTTTATCATATCTCGGGCTAGAATTAAGATATAGAGGTGGGAGAGGCATCATTTTTCTCAGAACGGTACCGGCTTTCATTTGATATGTCACAAGACTATGTTTCTTTATATTTTGTTTTGGAGAAATCAAATTAAAAATTTTGATGCGCAATTCTGAAAAAAACATATTTTTTAAAATTGTGAAAACATGCATGTGTTTTATGTGTGTCCTTGTTTATATTTGTACAGGGATTCAACTTGGGATCTATCACATTTGTATTTTTTTTTAAGCCTTGAATCATCTGATTTTATGTTTGTGTGAGTTTCTTCCCTTTTTTCTTTTCAAATTACAACTTATTGCATTCAACATTTATATGTAACAATAAAGAAACACAAAAAACAACTACTGAAGTGCCAGAATAAATGCATCTTAATCATCATAACAACTTCTTCAGCATTTTTAACCTGAATTCTTTGAACAAGCCAAAAGATAAAAGGTGATCATATCCTCAAGTGTGGTTTTCTAAATACAGTATCGTCCTAATTATATGTTACAAACGAGATGAGAAGAACCAATATTTCTACCACCTATTTATACATGGAACAATTGTTTTTCTACTATATCACTAAACATGTCATTTCTGAAGTGTTTAAGAAGAATAGTCCAGTAGTTAAATCCTCGTACTATAAAATATGAACTAATCAAACAATTAATAGTAGGTTTTTACACTGGCCTTCTATCATCAATGTGTCCCTTCTAGTGGGTGAAATGTCATCTTGTCCATCAGCGCTCACTAGCAATGGCCGTTTCCTTCTGTGTGAGTATGTGCGGCTGTCATGATGTTCGGCTCCACCTGAGTTATATCTGATTTTTATTCACTTTTACAATGTCTGATTTTCTTGGATACACAAAGGACGGCGCTGGACCAGAAGGTGCAGAAAAGTCACTTCTACGTCTTCATTTTCACAATCTTTGGAGAGTCCAGTAGCCGCCACCAGCGCCAATCATATTCACAGGTCACATCGCCAGTTGTGTCATCCATTGCCGATCTTGTGCCGCCTTCTACCACTTCATGGACGTCACTGTCTTTATTTCCACTAGATGGGATGACAGTCCGGTATTGCTGAGTCCCTGTGATGGGTTCTGCTTCCTGTAACCGATATAACAAACTCTCCTCCTCCCCGTAGTCCTGGTTTGTACAATATATGAACTGGATGTTAAGAGTATTTTTCTCCCTCCATTTGAGGAGTTGCCTGGGTGATAAGATTTGGTGTGAATACGGTCTGTGGAGGCAGGAGCTGCCGGCCTGTCATCTGCTCTGCAGTCACCGTCTACCCCTGCTCATTCTCAGCCCTAAGAAAGCTTCTCCTCTGTCCTCTCCTGCTTCTAATACTCTGTAACATAATAAAATAATACAGGAATATCTAACAATCATGGAATATTTGGTAAATCTAGACCCCACACTGTTAGACCACAAGCTGAGCAGATCTGAAATCAAGATTTTTGAACTGACACTGTAATAGTTTTATTTTTTAAAATATGATCCCATCAAGATCCCATCTTATATTTTGGTACAGATGTGAATAGGAGCATAGCAGGCACACGTGCAGTTTTTGAAATTTTTAAATTAACCGTTTTTTTCGGAAATGCGTTTTAAAATTTTGCGCTTGCGTTCGCATAGGTAAAATATTATCAAAGATACTCTTGTGACATATCTGGTGAAAGCCTGTACAGTTCTGAGTAGAATGGTGTTTATTTTGTTTCTCTATCTCTTTTCTAGCCCGAGTTATGGGGAGAAATGTAAAGGCAGGCAACACCGAAATTCGCACTTTTTCCGAACTTTGAAAATCAATAAAAAATAAAAAAAAAATCTAGAATTTTTTTTTGCTTCACATTTTGCATTCTCTGACACACTATTACCAAATAACAAAATCTCAAAAGAATAAAAAATATAGTGGTAAAAATCATTGGTTCACTTGACATGGAATGACCCCCCTGCAGAGTAGCTCCACCCCCCACCACATCATCACACACAATCCTGCCCCCACCACATTACCATACACAATCTGCACCACATCACCACACACAATCCCGCCCCATCACATCACCACACATAATCCCGCCCCTTCAACACATCACCACACAATCCCGCCCCCCAACACATCACCACACATAATCCCGCCCCCCACCCCATTACCACACATAATCCCGCCCCCCACCCCATTACCACACATAATCCCGCCCCCCACCCCATTACCACACATAATCCCGCCCCCCACCCCATTACCACACATAATCCCGCCCCCCACCCCATTACCACACATAATCCCGCCCCCCCACCCCATTACCACACATAATCCCGCCCCCCACCCCATTACCACACATAATCCCGCCCCCCCACCCCATTACCACACATAATCCCGCCCCCCCCCACCCCATTACCACACATAATCCCGCCCCCCCCCACCCCATTACCACACATAATCCCGCCCCCCCACCCCATTACCACACATAATCCCGCCCCCCCACCCCATTACCACACATAATCCCGCCCCCCCACCCCATTACCACACACAATCCCGCCCCCCCACCCCATTACCACACACAATCCCGCCCCCCAACCCCATTACCACACACAATCCCGCCCCCCCACCCCATTGCCACACACAATCCCGCCCCCCCACCCCATTGCCACACACAATCCCGCCCCCCCACCCCATTGCCACACACAATCCCGCCCCCCCACCCCATTGCCACACACAATCCCGCCCCCCCACCCCATTGCCACACACAATCCCGCCCCCCCACCCCATTGCCACACACAATCCCGCCCCCCCACCCCATTGCCACACACAATCCCGCCCCCCCACCCCATTGCCACACACAATCCCGCCCCCCCACCCCATTGCCACACACAATCCCGCCCCCCCCCCCACCCCATTGCCACACACAATCCCGCCCCCCCCACCCCATTGCCACACACAATCCCGCCCCCCCACCCCATTGCCACACACAATCCCGCCCCCCCACCCCATTGCCACACACAATCCCGCCCCCCCACCCCATTGCCACACACAATCCCGCCCCCCCACCCCATTGCCACACACAATCCCGCCCCCCCATCCCATTGCCACACACAATCCCGCCCCCCCACCCCATTACCACACACAATCCCGCCCCCCCACCCCATTACCACACACAATCCCGCCCCCCCACCCCATTACCACACATAATCCCGCCCGCCACCACATTACCACACATAATCCCGCCCTCCCACCCCATTACCACACATAATCCCGCCCTCCCACCCCATTACCACACATAATCCCGCCCTCCCACCCCATTACCACACATAATCCCGCCCTCCCACCCCATTACCACACATAATCCCGCCCTCCCACCCCATTACCACACATAATCCCGCCCTCCCACCCCATTACCACACATAATCCCGCCCTCCCACCCCATTACCACACATAATCCCGCCCTCCCACCCCATTACCACACATAATCCCGCCCTCCCAACCCATTACCACACATAATCCCGCCCCCCACTCCATTACCACACACAATCCCGCCCCCCACCACATCACCACACATAATCCCGCCCCCAACACATCACCACACATAATCCCGCCCCCAACACATCACCACACTATTGTTATTAACTTCATTTGAAGTTAATTTACCACCTGCGTAAGCGTTATTGAATGTTGTCATTATTTACTTTAGTTTAATCACCAGCAGCGTTAATTAGATAGCAATGAGCGTGCCGAGCGTTAGCTGGCTGGAAACATCTAGTATTATAATATATATATATAATATCACACATTATGCCGCCAAGTATTGTGTGATCTATATGGCGGTATTATGTTTGATCAGTATTGTGGAATGATGTAAAAACTATATGACGGTGGTATATGAGAACTATATTGTGGGATTATGTGTGATCTATGTGGCAGTACTAGGTGAGAATTATATGGCGGTATTATGTGTGATCTATATGGTGGTATTATGTGAGAACTGTATGACAGTATTGTGTGATCCATTTGATAGTATTATGTGTGATCTGTATGGCGGTATTATGTGAGAACACTATGGCAGTATTATCTTCAGAAAGCGGACCCATTCTATGGTGGTCCTGGCTGAGCACCTGTGCGCGGGTCTGGGGTAATAGAGGGGGCAGCATGACCTCCAGTTAGGTGCAGTCAGGGCTGGTGAGGCAGCTGAAGAGAGGGGTCTCATTTTTATCATTACTATATGGCTACACTTCCTTCCCAGCGTTACCCCAGACTGCGCCTGACGTCTCACTTTCACACATCGCCAGGACAGGATGGAGAAGACAGGATCTGAGGAGAGGAATGGGGTCTGCATGCAATGTCTGGATCAGAACAGGCCATCAATCCACAGAAATGTTTCCTGGATTTCTGTGGAGCAGACGGTCCATCCATGTGTATAAAAGACAGCGCTCTATGTACAATCCCTGGCTGCTCCACGCACCAAACAGGGTGCCCCCCATAGACCAGCACACTGCTCTCCTGAAATACTCTGTGCTGCTGTCACCCTGCTCCTTCCACCACATATCTCCCAGAATCCTTGCTGCCTGCCATCCTCGGTGACTGTCTACTTGTCAGTACAAGGCTGCTTTCACACTATCAGTATTTGGTCAGTATTTTACCTCAGTATTTGTAAGCCAAAACCAGGAGTGGGTGATAAATACAGAAGTGGTGCATATGTTTCTGTTATACTTTTCCTCTGATTGTTCCACTCCTGGTTTTGGCTTACAAATACTGAGGTAAAATACTGACCAAATACTGATAGTGACGGCAGCCTTACTCTGCAGTCACCAACAAAATGGCTGCTCACTGGGTTCCTGAATATCATCCTCTCTTATCCCTTAGCAAACACCCAGAATGGGAGGAGAGGAGACATCACACACGTCAGCAGACTCCGCCCATAATTACTGCAGTGCTGTAATGTGAGCTAGTTGTACACTAGGTTTTTCTGAAATTTCAACAGCTGCTCCCCCTAGTGTTTAAAAGTGGAAATTCCAAAACTTTTCAAATTATTTTTCATATTTTACTAAATTATAAACAAATTCTAATATTTTTTTAAGAAAATTTAAACATTAATTCTTTACATTTTTACAATTGCTGTAAAAAAAAAATTTTTTTGATGGCACCTTCCCTTTGAGGGCAATGGTAGCAAATACTAATGAAATGCATGTTTGCAGTAAGTAATAAAAATGCCTTAACATTCTCTCTCTCTCATTATTCTGGCATTTGGCAAATGTTAATAACTAGCTAATCCCACACTAATTCGCGGCCGGACTGCGCCTGTCGCTGATTGGTCGCGCCAGCCGCCTGCGACCAATCAGCGATAGGCGCAGTCCGGCCGCGAATTAGCACGGGATTTGAACCGTTACAAACAAACAGAATTAGACGATTATATAGTAGACTAGATGGTGGCCCGATTCTAACGCGTCGGGTATTCTAGAATATGTATGCGTAGTGTATAGCACAGCCCACGTAGTATATTGCAGCCCACGTTGTATATTGCGCAGCCCACGTTGTATATTGACAGCCACGTAGTATATTGCGCAGCCATGTAGTATATTGCGCAGCCCACGTTGTATATTGCGCAGCCCACATTGTATATTGCGCAGCCCACGTTGTATATTGCGCAGCCCACGTTGTATATTGCGCAGCCCACGTAGTATATTGCGCAGCCCACGTATATTGCGCAGCCCACGTATATTGCGCAGCCCACGTTGTATATTGCGCAGCCCACGTAGTATATTGCCCAGCCCACGTAGTATATTGCGCAGCCCACATTGTATATTGCGCAGCCCATGTTGTATATTGCGCAGCCCACGTTGTATATTGCGCAGCCCACGTAGTATATTGCGCAGCCCACGTTGTATATTGCGCAGCCCACGTTGTATATTGCGCAGCCCACGTAGTATATTGCGCAGCCCACGTTATATATTGCGCAGCCCACGTAGTACATTGCGCAGCCCACGTAGTACATTGCGCAGCCCACGTAGTATATTGCGCAGCCCACGTTGTATATTGCGCAGCCTACGTAGTATATTGCGCAGCCCTCGTATATTGCGCAGCCCACGTTGTATATTGCGCAGCCCACGTATATAGCAATGTGGGCATGATATCCCTGTTAAAAAAAGAAGAATTAAAATAAAAAATAGTTATATAGTCATCTTCCGTTGGCGCCAGGATCCAGGAAGCGGTTACCGACGCTTGGGATCCGCCTAAGCTCCGCCGAGCCACTCGCGCCGGACGCCATCTTCCGTTCCCAGGATGCATTGCGAAATTACCCAGATGACTTAGCGGTTTCGCGAGACTGCTAAGTCTTCTGGGTAATTTCGCAATGCATCGTCGGGAACGGAAGATGGCGGCCGGCCCTAGCGGCTCGGCGGACTACGGAGAGTGAGTATAGCAGTTTTTTTGTTTTTTTATTATTTTTAACATTACATTTTTTTACCATTGATGCCGCATAGGCAGCATCAATAGTAAAAAATTGGGGACACACAGGGTTAATAGCAGCGGTTACGGAGTGCGTTACCGGTGGCACAACGCGGTCCGTTACCGCCGGCATTAACCCTGTGTGAGCGGTGACCGGAGGGGTGTATGCGGGCGCCGGGCACTGAGTGCGGGGAGTAAGGAGTGGCCATTTTCTTCCGGACTGTGCGCGTCGCTGATTGGTCGTGGCAATGGTCGTGGGCGTTTTGCCACGACCAATCAGCGACTTGGATTCCATGACAGACAGAGGCCGCGACCAATGAATATCCGTGACAGACAGAAGGACAGACAGACGGAAGTGACACTTAGACTATTATATAGTAGATTATGGTAATCCTAATTGACCTAAAACGGGAAAGGTTTATTCTGACTTCATGTCAGATATTGAGAAAAACATGCAGATGTGTCTTTTTATATATATACTAGATGGCAGCCCGATTCTAAAGAATCGGGAGTCTAGAATCCATATATACTTTATTTATTCAAATGTAAGAATAATACAATTAATAAATAATAGTAAGAAAGAACAAAAAATGGCTGCACTCACCAGCTCTTGACAATTCTTGACAGTACGGCACATTTCAGATTGGTCGCTCGCGGCAGGCGGCAACCAATCAGAAAAGTGCCGCGCACCACGAAGGCATATATCTTTGTCTACCCTGAGCGGGTGTAGGACGCTGGTGACGTCACTTATCTCCGGACATTATCTCCGGACAAAGCCATGGAAGTTGGCACAAATTGCCGGAAGTAGTATTCTAGGCAATTATATATTAGATTTTAATGTTATCAGTGTTTACCTTTGAACGTTTATATTGTATTGTCCTGTCACCAGCCATGTGTACGATTATCGGCCGAAAGCCTCTCTGGAACCAATAATCACCCCATGTAAAGGTATCTTTATAAGTTAAAGATTCAGAATACTATGACTTTTATCATATCCTGAACAGTCAAGTTTTTTATGAACCGTTAAGGTTTTCTGGTTGAAGTAAAAAAACCTCTGAGTGTTTACAGTTTGAAACCATAAAATGTTGAAAAATTATGTCATTCTTGAGTATATCACTCAATGGTGCTCATAAACGTGTCAAATTTGATCTATAATATACTTTAATATACGTTACTTTAATCTTTACTATACTTAAGAACAGGGCCCCAGACATCACACAGGGGGTCTGAAACACCGCACACTGGTCCAAAATATCGCTGTGCTCTGCCTGGGGCCCCATATGCTGCCTGGGGCCCCATATGCTGCCTGGGGCCCCTGTGCTCTGCCTGGGGCCCCATATGCTGCCTGGGGCCCCTGTGCTCTGCCTGGGGCCCCATGTTCTGCCTGGGGCCCCTGTGCTCTGCCTGGGGCCACTGTGCTCTGCCTGGGGCCCCATATGCTGCCTGGGGCCCCTGTGCTCTGCCTGGGGCCCCATATGCTGCCTGGGGCCCCTGTGCTCTGCCTGGGGCCCCATATGCTGCCTGGGGCCCCTGTGCTCTGCCTGGGGCCCCTGTGCTCTGCCTGGGGCCCCATGTTCTGCCTGGGGCCCTGTGCTCTGCCTGGGGCCCCTGTGCTCTGCCTGGGGCCCCATGTTCTGCCTGGGGCCACTGTGCTCTGCCTGGGGCCCCATAAGCTGCCTGAGGCCCCTGTGCTCTGCCTGGGACCACTGTGCTCTGCCTGGGGCCCCATATGCTGCCTGGGGCCCCTGTGCTCTGCCTGGGGCCACTGTGCTCTGCCTGGGGCCCTGTGCTCTGCCTGGGGCCCCATATGCTGCCTGGGGCCCCTGTGCTCTGCCTGGGGCCCCTGTGCTCTGCCTGGGACCCCATGTTCTGCCTGGGGCCCCTGTGCTCTGCCTGGGGCCACTGTGCTCTGCCTGGGGCCCCATATGCTGCCTGGGGCCCCTGTGCTCTGCCTGGGGCCCCTGTGCTCTGCCTGGGGCCCATATGCTGCCTGGGGCCCCTGTGCTCTGCCTGGGGCCCCTGTGCTCTGCCTGGGGCCCCTGTGCTCTGCCTGGGGCCCCATATGCTGCCTGGGGCCCCTGTGCTCTGCCTGGAGCCCCATATGCTGCCTGGGGCCCCTGTGCTCTGCCTGGGGCCCCATAGGCTGCCTGGGGCCCCTGTGCTCTGCCTGGGGCCACTGTGCTCTGCCTGGGGCCCCATATGCTGCCTGGGGCCCCTGTGCTCTGCCTGGGGCCCCATATGCTGCCTGGGGCCCCTGTGCTCTGCCTGGGTGTAGGACACTGGTGACGTCACTTATCTCCGGACATTAGCTCCGGACATTATCTCCGGACATTATCTCCGGACATTATCTCCGGACATTAGCTCCGGACATTAGCTCCGGACATTATCTCCGGACATTATCTCCGGACATTAGCTCCGGAAGTTGGCACAAATTGCAGGAAGTAGTATTCTAGGCAATTATATATTAGATAGTGTCTGTAAACATGATATATATATATGTTTATACATTAGATTCCCTTTATCTTTAACTTATTTGCAATTTTGCCATTTACTGTGAATTTACATGATGTCTTCATAAGTTAAAAAGATAAAAAGGGGACAATTATCTGAGAAAGAAAAAGCTCTCCAGATCAAACAATCCATCACATTTTGATAGTGGGGTTTTTTCTTTGTTTGAGTGTATATTTCACTTTTTAATTATTTACTGCCACAGATCGCAATGAGTGAGTTATATGCTAACTGAACAATAAAGTTACTTAGTGCGGGGAGTTTTCTGCCCGCCAGTGACTTATGGGCGAATACGAGGACCACGGGATCTATATAAATTGCAATTAGCAACTATAAAAGTGACGATTCATAATCTGAGCAAGGAGGCTACACTTCTGAAATGATCGGTGTGCAGAAAAGTGACGGAAATTAAAATGACAATGTAATGTCAGAAAGGCAAAGATTAAATTCAAAAGTGTTGTAAATCTCATCAACCCTCAATCAGAAAAATCAGCACACCCCTGACATTGGTAAATGGAAGCAAGACTGATCAAAATCACTGATCTGTAGGGTCCTATCAGAAGTGTAAAGGCTGAGTCACACATAACGATATCGTTAACGATATCGTTGCAACGTCACGCTTTTGGTGACGTATGCAACGATCCCGCTAACGATCTCGTTATGTGTGACAGCGTCCAACGATCAGGCCCCTGCTGGGAGATCGTTGGTCGTAGGGAATGATCAGGACCATTTTTTGGTCGATGATCACCCGCTGTCATCGCTGGATCGGCGTGTGTGACGCTGATCCAGCGATGTGTTCACTTGTAACCAGGGTAACTATCGGGTTACTAAGCGCAGGGCCGCGCTTAGTAACCCAATATTTACCCTGGTTACCATTGTAAAAGTTAAAAAAAACAAAACAGTACATACTCACATTCTGATGTCTGTCACGTCCCCCGGCGTCCACCGGGTTGACTGTGTCAGCGCCGGCCGTAAAGCAGAGCACAGCGGTGACGTCACCGCTGTGCTCTGCTTTACGGCCGGCACTGACACATTCAGTGCAGGGAAGCTCTCGGCAGCAGCGCGTGCATATTAGCAGCGCTCTTGCCGAAAGCAGTTTTAACCCTGTGGACGCCGGGGGACGTGACAAACATCAGAATGTGAGTATGTAGTGTTTTATTTTTTTAACTTTTACAATGGTAACCAGGGTAAATATCGGGTTACTAAGCGTGGCCCTGCACTTAGTAACCCGATGTTTACCCTGGTTACCCGGGTGCTGCAGGGGGACTTCGGCATCGTTGAAGACAGTTTCAACGATGCCGAAGTCGTTCCCCTGATCGTTGGTCGCTGGAGAGAGCTGTCTGTGTGACAGCTCCCCAGCGACCACACAACGACTTACCAACGATCACAGCCAGGTCGTATCGCTGGTCGTGATCGTTGGTAAGTCGTTTAGTGTAAAGGTACCCTAACAGGAAACTCTGAGATAGATAGATAGATAGATAGATAGATAGATAGATAGATAGATAGATAGATAGATAGATAGATGATACAGTGCTCAAAAGTTTATATACCCCGGCAGAATTTTTGCTTTCTTTGCCTTTTTTTCCCAGAGAATATGAATGATAACACCAAAACTTTTTCTCCACTCATGGTTAGTGGTTGGGTTAAGCCATTTATTGTCAAACTACTGTGTTTTCTCTTTTTAAATCAAAATGACAACCCAAAACATCCAAATGACCCTGATCAAAAGTTTATATGCCCTGGTGATTTTGTCCTGATAACATGCACGGAAGTTGCCACAAATGGGTTTGGATGGCTACTAAAGGTAACATCCTCACCTGTGACCTGTTTGCTTGTAATCAGTGTGTGTGCATAAACGCTGAGTGAGTATCTGGGATCCAGACAGACTCTTGCATCATTCATCCAGCCACTGACGTTTCTGGATTGTGAGCCATGGGGAAAGCTAAAGAATTGCCAATGGATCTACGGGGTAAAGGTAGCTGAACCGTATAAAACAGGAAAGGGATGCAAAAAGATATCCAAGGAATTGATAATGCCAGTCAGCAGCGTTCAAACTGTGATTAACAAATGGAAAATCAGGGGCTCTGTAAAAACAAACCACGGTCAGGTAGACCAACAATAATGTAATTCACAACTGCCAGGAAAATTGTTCAGGATGCAAAGAAAAACCCACAAATAACATCAGCTGAAATACAGGACTCTCTGAAAACTAGCGGTGTGGCTGTTTTAAGATGAACAATAAGGAAGCACTTGAAGAAAAATGGGCTGTATGTTCGTGTCGCCAGAAGAAAGCCATTACTGCCCAAATGTCACAAAGTATCTCACCTACAATATGTAAAACAGCACAGAGACAAGCCTCAAAACTTCTGGAACAAGGTAATTTGGAGTGATGAGACCAAAATTGAACTTTTTGGCCACAACCATAAGTGTTATATTTGGAGAGAGGTCAACAAGGCCTATGATGAAAGGAACACCATTCCTACTGTAAAGCACTGAGGTTGATCACTGATGTTTTGGGGATGTGTGAGCTACAAAGGCACCGGAAACTTGGTCACAGTTGAAGGAATGATGAATGCAGCACCTTAACAGCAAATACTGGAGGCAAATTTGCAGTCTTCAGCCCGGAAGGTGGGCAAAGGACGTACTTTGACGTTCCAACATGACAACGATCTAAAACACATGGCCAAGTTGACCAGTCATTGGCTACAGCAGAACAAAGTGAAGGTTCTGGAGTGGCCATCTCAGTCTCCTCACCTCAATATCAATGAGCCACTCTGGGGAGATCTCAAGCGCGCAGATCATGCTAGACAGCCCAGGAATTAACAGGAACTGGAGGCTTTTTATCAAGAAGAGTGGGTAACTTTACCATCTGACAAAATAAAGAACCTCATCCACAACTACCACAAAAGACTTTAAGCCGTCTTTGATGTTAGAGGGGTCAATACACGGTATTAAGAAATTGGGTATGTGAACTTTTGATTTAAAAAGAGAAAACACAGTAGTCTGACATTAAATGGCTTCACCCAACCACTAACCATGAGTGGAGAAAAAGTTTTGATGTTATCATTCATATTCTCTGAAAAAAGGCCAATGAAAGCAAAAATTCTGCCTGGGTACGTAAACTTTTGAGCATAACTATAGACAGGTAGATAATAGATATATTATACATAATAGATAGATATAAGATAGATGTTAGAGCTTTATGTTGTGCAGTATATAGTACTGTTTATGTGGTTTTCTTAGTTCAGTAGAATAGACCAGTGATATGGTACATTGTGTATACATCGTGTTCCAAATTATTATGCAAATTGGATTTAAGTGTCAAAGATTTATTTGTTTTGTTTTTCAAATAAACTCATGAATGGTATTGTGTCTCAGGGCTCAATGGATCACTGAAATCAATCTTAAACACATGTGATAATTAGTTTTCCAGGTGATTCTAATTAAAGGAAAATTACTTAACAATGATGTTCCACTTTATTAAGCAGGCCACAGTTTTCAAGTAACATGGGAAAGAAAAAGGATCTCTCTGCTGCCGAAAAGCATCAAATAGTGCAATGCCTTGGTCAAGGCATGAAAACATTAGATATTTCCCGAAAACTTATGCGTGATCATCGTACTGTTAAGAGATTTGTGGCTGAATCTGAACACAGACATGTTCATACTGATAAAGGCATAATGAGGAAGGTTTCTGCAAGGCAAGTTCATCGGATTAAGAGAGCAGCTGCTAAAAAGCCATTACAAACCAGCAAACAGATATTTGAAGCTGCTGGTGCCTGTGGAGTCCCTCGAACCTCAAGTGTAGGATCCTTCAAAGGCTTGCTTTGGTTCATAAACCTACTATTCTGCCACCCCTAAACAGTGTTCACAAGCAGAAACAGTTACAGTGGGCCCAGACATACATGAAGACTAATTTTCAAACAGTCTTGTTTACTGATGAGTGTCGAGCAACCCTGGATGGTCCAGATGGATGAAGTAGTGGATGGTTGGTGGATGGCCACCATGTCCCAACAAGGCTGTGACGTCAGCAAGGAGGTGGAGGAGTCATGTTTTGGTCCGGAATAATGGGGAAATAGCTGGTAGGGCCCTTTAAGGTTCCTGAAGGTGTGAAAATGACCTCTGCAAAGTATATAGAGTCTCTGACAACTTTCTTCCATGGTATAAAAAGCAGAAATGTGCCTTCAGGATCAAAATCATCTTCATGCTTGACAATACCTCTGAGTCATTGGCTGCTATCGGCATAAAAGGAGATAAACTCATGGTGTGGCCACCATCTTCCCCTGACCTCAACCCTATAGAGAACCTTTGGAGGATCATCAAGCAAAAGATCTATGAGGGTGGGAGGCAGATCACATCCAAACAGCAGCTCTGGGAGGCTATTCTGACTTCATGCAAAGAAATACCAGCAGAAACTCTCCAAAAACTCACAAGGTCAATGGATGCAAAAATTGTGAAGGTGACATCAAAGAAGGGTTCCTATGTTTACATGTAACCTGGCCTGTTAGGATGTTTTGGAGTTAAATAGCTTTTTGTTCAGTGAATGTGACCTCCTAATGCTGCAAATTCCACAAATGAGCATTTCAGTTCTTTAAAACAGATCAAATGTTTAGAAATTCTACTGCGCCTAATAATTTGGAATATGGTGTAGTGGGAATGTGCCTTATGTAGTTAACTACAGACAAGTAATGTTTCTGCTCCCTGCAATTCTCATTTAAAGTACTTTTTATTAGAGAGAATTATACTATGAGATTATAACAATAGACATCAAACAGAGAAAAGGAAGAACACATTACACATTATTTTACAGTAATTAAATCTAACTTAAATGTAATTATCTTTACAATTGAGATATCTTAAAGTAATGAATACGTAATTAGTCCATTTGCATGTCGAGTCTTCTGTGTGATTATTAGATCACTCTTATACTGTAACTGCTCAGCGCAATCCAAGAAAGCCATTTTAAGTACTCTTAAAAGATCAAGAACAGTATTAAAATAGTTATTGTTGTGTACCTAGGAGCAGTTTTATAGTTATTTTCTTGTACATAGGGGCAGTATTATAGTAGTTAGATTCTTGTACATAGGAGCAGTATTATAGTAGTTATATTCTTGTACATAGGAGCAGTATTGTAGTAGTTATATTCTTGTACATAGGGGGCAGTATTATAGTAGTTATATTCTTGTACGTAGGAGCAGTATTATAGTAGTTATATTCTTGTACGTAGGGGCAGTATTATAGCAGTTATATTCTTGTATATAGGGGCAGTATTATAGTAGTTATATTCTTGTACATAGGGGCAGTATTATAGTGGTTATATTCTTGTACGTAGGAGCAGTATTATAGTAGTTATATTCTTGTATATAGGGGCAGTATTATAGCAGTTATATTCTTGTATATAGGGGCAGTATTATAGTAGTTATATTCTTGTACGTAGGAGCAGTATTATAGTAGTTATATTCTTGTACATAGGAGCAGTATTATAGTAGTTATATTCTTGTATATAGGGGCAGTATTATAGTAGTTATATTCTTGTACATAGGGGCAGTATTATAGTGGTTATATTCTTGTACATAGGAGCAGTATTATAGTAGTTATATTCTTGTACATAGGGGCAGTACTATAGTAGTTATATTCTTGTACATAGGGGCAGTATTATAGTAGCTATATTCTTGTACATAGGAGCAGTATTATAGTAGTTATATTCTTGTATATAGGAGCAGTATTATAGTAGTTATAGTCTTGTACATGGGGCAGTATTATAGTAGCTATATTCTTGTACATAGGAGCAGTATTATAGTAGTTATATTCTTGTACATAGGGGCAGTATTCTAGTAGCTATATTCTTGTACATAGGAGCAGTATTATAGTAGTTATATTCTTGTACATAGGAGCAGTATTATAGTAGTTATATTCTTGTATATAGGAGCAGTATTATAGTAGTTATATTCTTGTACATAGGGGCAGTACTATAGTAGTTATATTCTTGTACATAGGAGCAGTATTATAGTAGTTATATTCTTGTATATAGGGGCAGTATTATAGTAGTTATATTCTTGTACATAGGAGCAGTATTATAGTAGTTATTGTCTTGTACATAGGAGCAGTATTATAATAGCTATATTCTTGTACATAGGAGCAGTATTATAGTAGTTATATTCTTGTACATAGGGGGCAGTATTATAGCAGTTATATTCCTGTACATAGGGGCAGTATTATAGTAGTTATATTCTTGTACATAGTAGAAATTAAAGTCATGATATTCTTATATATAGGACAAGTATTATCACAGTTGTTTTACATGGGGTAGTATTATATTACTTAATATCATTCATAGTATTATATTAGTTATATTTTTGTAGATGATGGATATTTTTATCATACTTATATTCCTGACACATTAGCTATGCTGATTTTAGGCTTACAGTAGTTTGTGGAGATGATTGTAACCTTTATAAATGCAATTTGGAAGCTGAGATGTTATCACACAGCATGGACCACTATGAATATCCTGGAATAAAAGAAATTCTTGGGTTCCGAACAACTGCGGGAAAAATTGTCAAATGTAAATAGTGGAGAATAATTGAGTCTGCGGTGGAAGAGTTATTAATCTGATACAATGTTTCTTTTCATACAACGAAATGTTCTGTGGAGAAGAAAGAAGCCGATTAGATCTAGTCATCATCCGCAGCGAACATTGGACCTGGAAGGTGCAGACAGATGAGATGCCAGATTTCATCTCCTGCCGTCTGATTGGTGGATGGTGCTCACTGTGGAATGATTGCCCCCAGTATAAGACTTGTATACACATATACGTACACGGTGCAAAAGTCTTAGGCAGTTGTGGGAAGAATGCAGGAAAATGAGAATGTTTACTGAAATAGAAGCATTTATAGTTTAATTTTTATCACTTGAACAAATGAATCAACAAAAAGAGAGATATATTTGGTGTCACCGCGCCTTTGTGCATTTGTTCCTTGAAAAACTGCTGCTGTTTTAAAGACAAAGTCAGGGAACTCATAGGATTATAGTCAGGTGTGCGAGTCATCAATTATACTAAACAGGGGAGGATCATCCTCATTTTAATATGTAGGCTGAAACAGTCATTAAGTGAAACATTGACGCTTCCATATTTCCATGTTATGACCCATATAGACATCACCAGGTAATCAGTATTATAGGAACATAGATATATATCCTACATTCTCTGTACTGTATACCTGTGTCCTATAGACAGGAGCTACATGCAGTCCATTATATGTGCCTATATTTAATAGAATATACACCTACATACTATATGATACTCCTCTGTATGATGTCCCCTATATATTATATATAGCCCCTGTACATCCCCTGTATTATATACACCTATATATGATTACTCCTCTGAATGATGCCCCTATATATTATCTATCCCCATTCCCCTGTACATCCCCTAAATATATATATAGCGCCCCGTACATCCCTTGTATTACACACACCTATATATGATTATTAGGCTGGAGTTACACACAATGTATAAAAATACGGCTTGCAAAATGGACATAGAATGGATCCATGGGCTCAAATATTCGTGAAAACATATATACAGTCTATCTATCTATCTATGTCACCTTACATTAGCAAGGTGGAATTAACCCTTTATTACCCCATATCCCACCGCTACAGGGAGTGGGAATAGAGTGGCCAAGTGCCAGAATAGGCGCATCTTCCAGATGTGCCTTTTCTGGGGAGGCTGGGGGCAGATGTTTTTAACCGGGGGGGGGGGGGGGCAATAACCATGGTCCTTCTCTAGGCTATTAATATCTGCCCTCAGTCACTGGCTTTCCCACTCTGGCGGAGAATATTGCACGGGAGCCCATGCCAGTTTTTTCCGTGAATTAACCCTTTATTTTAACACCTAGAGCTCCCAAATTTTGCACTCAGACACTTCTTACATTATTAGTGGGGAATATGTAACAATATAACGGATATGAAATGGTTTACTGTATGTAAACCATGTCTCATATCCTGTCGGGCTTGATAAGGAGACAGCAAAGCGTATTTCTCGCAAGTCACACGCATGGTCCGTGTGTAATCCGTATATTTCTCGCCCCATAGACTTTCATTGGTGGGTTTTTTGCGCAATACGCTGACTAACGCAGCATGCTGCGATTTTCTCAGCCCGTAAAATACGGCTGAGAAATATATGGCAGATAGGAGCTGCCCCATATAGAATCATTGTTCCGTGTGCAATGCGTCGTTTTTGCGCCTCTCATATGTCCGTATTTCTCTCTAGTGTGACCCTGGCCTTACTCTACATGATGCCCCCTATATCTAATATATAAAGCTGAATGTGTGTGTGTGTGTATGTATGTATGTATGTATGTATGTCCGGGATTGGCATCTGAACCGTAGCAGCTACAGCCACAAAATTTTGCACAGTCACACGTCTGGACCCCGAGAGCGTCATAGGCTATGTTGTGAGGTGAAATTTTAACCCCGCGCTTTCCAATTCACCAAACAATTTTGCCCCTATCTACATAATGGGGAAAAAGTGAAAGGAAAAGTGTTGGAGGCGTCGCAGCTACAGGCACAAAATTTTGCACAGTCACACGTCTGGACCCTGAGAGCGTCAAAGCTATATTGTGAGGTGAAATTTTAACCCCGCGCTTTCCAATTCACCAAACAATTTTGCCCCTATCTACATAATGGGGAAAAAATGAAAGGAAAAGTGTTGGAGGCAAATTAACAGCTGCCAGATGTGAACAAGGGGGACTTAAAGAATGACAGCGATGGCACCAAAGAGTATATACTGTACAGTTGCTAAGGTGGGGCCCCAACATGGGATAATCACACCACCACGGGGATATGAACACACACACAAAATGCGCCACACACTACCACGTGCTCGAACACATATACCACCCTCAGCACACATTTCACCACACACACACACCAACCTCGCCACATAAAAGTCGAAACACAAAAGTCACCACTCAAAACTCGCTACATGCAAAACTCGCCATATGCAAAACTAGGCTCACGCAAAACTCGCCACACGTGCAAAACTCACCTCATGGAAAACTCACCTCATGCAAAACTTGCACACACAGAAAAATTGCCACATGTACAAAAGTTGCACCACATGCAAAAGTTGCCTCACACAAAACTTGCACATACTCAAAATGCACCACACATAAAACTCGCCACGCGCAAAACTCGCCATGCACAAATCTTGCTGCACACAACTTGCTACACTAACCTGTCACATGCAACTCAACACACAAAATGTTGCTACACGCATGTCGCCACACAAAACTCATCTCACAAAAGTCGCTACATGCATGTCGCCACACGCAACTCAACACACACAACTTGACACATAAAACTCGCCCTAAAACACACACAAGTCTGGTATTGTCCTTCAAAAATAAAAATCTGATTAATAAGCAAACTACAAGAGCAACAAATGTACCATATAGGAAATACGGCAGCTGTCAGTCACATGACCTGTCTATTATGTGTATGTGTGAGCTAATATATACTGCCAGGGGGGAGGGCTTCCTGTTGGCTGGGGATTTATCAGGCTGCCAATAGCAACCAATCACAGCTCAGCTTCTATTTTGCTACAGTTAATTAACCTGAGCTCTGATTGGTTAATATAGGCAACAAAGACATTCTCAGTATAACAAAGCTAATATATGTTGTGAAATGCTTCTATTTGCTTAGTTTTTGCCTTTTAATAATTACATTTCTATCTATTTGTTTTGTGGTTTTTGTGTGCAGAATAAATTTTTGTTAACACATTCTATTTTGCTAACAGCAGTCATTAACCCGGGCGAAGCCGGGTAGTACAGCTAGTATTATATATAGCTTTCATATATCCCTTTTATTACACACAATATGATTACTCCTCTGTATGATGCCCCCTATATATTGTCTATCCCCTGTACGTCCCCTGTATTATACACCTATATACTGTATGATGCCCCCTGTATCTCCTATAGACACTTCCCCATCTTGTATACCGTTCACACGTAGTTTCCGCCGATCTCGCGGTGTGCGGAGCTGGCAATCTGCTAATAGGTTACCGCTGTTCGCACTTTGCCTCTCCGGAGAAATGTATAATAGATTAAGTTGGCTTTGTTCAGTGCAAACAAGTCTGCGTTGCGGTTAATATGAGTAATGCAGTCTCCTAAATTGCCAACATCTGGCTTTCTATAAATCTGTTAAATTGCAAGGAAGGCGAATTAGATTTTACTGTCATAAGTAAAGCAATTACGGGTGGTTGCGGCGGCCGGCCTCCGAGTTCATCCCTAAAGCCCCGTCTGCTTTGAATGGCGAGCGCCATCCCGCACCTTGGCCCCCTAATCCGCTTTCCTAAGACATGTTTACATCTTATAGTCCAATTATTCCCAGCAGCGGCTGTACTACAAAGCTGACGTGTTCATTTATTTTCCAGGTGGAAGCGAGAATCAATTTTTAGCATATTTGCCGGTTTAACCGCCCATGGTCTGATTGAGCGCTTTCCGCGATGGCCGCTGCACACAGGCATTGGCTACGAGGCTGAAGTATGATCCAATTAGGGCATAATGCGTGTCCATCCCCCGATCCTTAATATTCCATTGATTTTCTGCGGGTGATGAATATTATCTGTAAAATTGGTTTCATACAGTAAATGTTCCTCTCCAGTAGAGCGGATCTTAAGCCGGGATTGGAAATGCTCCTCGCGTTTTATGCAATTCTTACATTTCTGTGATTCCCATCACTGGGAGTGCCGTCAGTGCTTGCAAGAACTCGCCATCATTTGGGATCCAATCGATTTCGAATTTCGCCAAATAGCGATTTATTGATAACGGGGTTTGTAATTGGCTGGTAAATCTGTATGATCAATATATCCCCCTCCAATTGTAACTTATCATTGTAGAGAGCAAACGCCGACTCGTACATGTGAAAACTAAGCCTGACATCTCACTTCCACCCTATTTATATGCGACGTTGCACAGGGCTTTACAGCTGCCGTCTGACACTGAGCGCACCATAGATGACCATTACTCTTAATCGGTGCCTGCTGTTGACAGCGCAGACCAGAAAATTATGAGAAATTACTGTACAAATATTTCAGATCTTAAGATACTTTGTACTTTATGTTCTGAATATTTTGAAGATCTTGCTGTATACAAACATTTATCATTTACATTGAGTGGCTAAAAACCTCTGTCCGGATCCTGCTCAGGGAATACAGTGGAGAAGAGAGCTCTGCATCGGGAGTTCGGAGCCAGACATTTTTTGCTGCCGTACATTGAATTTAACTTAGAGAAAATTTCAAGTGACACATTGTAACAAATCCTCAGCTGTGAAACAAGCCTGCACACACTCTTCACCTATAATGTCAGCCTCCCACTGCCCTCTCAGAGGTGTCCATATAATACCAGCTGGGGACATTTATTTGCTGGACTGAGATATTTGTCGTATGTGCCATGATAGCATGGTGTGAACTATCCCCCGAACAGGACAACGCTGTACTGCCCCGTGACATCGCTATAACCATTATCCCTGCCCCGTGACATCGCTGTAACCATTATCCCTTCCCCGTGACATCGCTATAACCATTATCCCTGCCCCGTGACATCGCTGTAACCATTATCCCTGCCCCGCGACATCGCTATAACCATTATCCCTGCCCCGTGACATCGCTGTAACCATTATCCCTGCCCCGTGACATCACTGTAACCATTCTCTGCCCCGTGACATCGCTGTAACCATTATCCCTGCCCCGTGACATCACTGTAACCATTCTCTGCCCCGTGACATCACTGTAACCATTATCTCTGCCCCGCGACATCGCTGTAACCATTATCCCTGCCCCGTGACATCACTGTAACCATTCTCTGCCCCGTGACATCACTGTAACCATTATCCCTGCCCTGTGACATCACTATCACCATTATCTCTGCCCCGTGACATCACTGTAACCATTATCTCTGCCCCGTGACATCGGTGTAACCATTATCCCTGCCCCGTGACATCTCTATAACCATTATCCCTGCCCCGTGACATCACTGTAACCATTCTCTGCCCCGTGACATCACTGTAACCATTATCTCTGCCCCGTGACATCACTGTATCCATTATCCCTGCCCTGTGACATCACTATCACCATTATCTCTGCCCCGTGACATCACTGTAACCATTATCTCTGCCCCGTGACATCACTGTATCCATTATCTCTGCCCCGTGACATCGCTATAACCATTATCCCTGCCCCGTGACATCGCTATAACCATTATCCCTGCCCCGTGACATCGCTATAACCATTATCCCTGCCCCGTGACATCGCTATAACCATTATCCCTGCCCCGTGACATCGCTATAACCATTATCCCTGCCCCGTGACATCGCTATAACCATTATCCCTGCCCTGTGACATCACTGTAACCATTATCTCTGCCCCGTGACATCACTGTATCCATTATCCCTGCCCTGTGACATCACTATCACCATTATCTCTGCCCCGTGACATCACTGTAACCATTATCTCTGCCCCGTGACATCACTGTATCCATTATCCCTGCCCTGTGACATCACTATCACCATTATCCCTGCCCCGTGACATCACTGTAACCATTATCTCTGCCCCGTGACATCACTGTATCCATTATCTCTGCCCCGTGACATCGCTATAACCATTATCCCTGCCCCGTGACATCGCTATAACCATTATCCCTGCCCCGTGACATCGCTATAACCATTATCCCTGCCCCGTGACATCGCTATAACCATTATCCCTGCCCCGTGACATCGCTATAACCATTATCCCTGCCCTGTGACATCACTGTATCCATTATCTCTGCCCCGTGACATCACTGTATCCATTATCTCTGCCCCGTGACATCGCTATAACCATTATCCCTGCCCCGTGACATCGCTATAACCATTATCCCTGCCCCGTGACATCGCTATAACCATTATCCCTGCCCCGTGACATCGCTATAACCATTATCGCTGCCCCGTGACATCACTGTAACCATTATCTCTGCCCCGTGACATCACTGTAACCATTATCTCTGCCCCGCGACATCTCTAACCATTATCTCTGCCCTGTGATATCGCTGTAACCATTATCTCTGCCCCGTGACATCGCTGTAACCATTATCTCTGCCCCATGACATCACTGTATCCATTATCTCTGCCCCGTGACATCACTATAATCATTATCCCTGCCCCGTGACATCACTGTAACCATTATCTCTGCCCCATGACATCACTATCACCATTATCCCTGCCCCGTGACATCACTGTAACCATTATCTCTGCCCCGTGACATCACTATAACCATTATCCCTGCCCCGTGACATCACTGTAACCATTATCTCTGCCCCGTGACATCACTGTAACCATTATCTCTGCCCCGTGACATCTCTGTAACCATTATCTCTGCCCCGTGACATCACTGTAACCATTATCTCTGCCCCGTGACATCTCTAACCATTATCCCTGCCCCGTGACATCACTGTAACCATTATCTCTGCCCCGTGACATCACTATAATCATTATCCCTGCCCCGTGACATCTCTGTATCCATTATCTCTGCCCCGTGACATCGGTGTAACCATTATCCCTGCCCCGTGACATCTCTATAACCATTATCCCTGCCCTGTGACATCACTGTACCATTATCCCTTCCCCGTGACATCACTGTATCCATTATCCCTGCCCTGTGACATCACTGTAACCATTATCTCTGCCCCGTGACATCACTGTAACCATTATCTCTGCCCCGCGACGTCACTATAATCATTATCCCTGCCCCGTGACATCGCTGTAACCATTATCCCTGCCCCGTGACATCTCTGTATCCATTATCTCTGCCCCGTGACATCGCTGTAACCATTACACAGGTCAACAAAAAAAAATTTTTTTTCAGGTGTCCAAAATATTTTAATGAATTTGGGGTATTTTTGGGGTGCTGATTCTGAATATGTCATCAGTTTTGCCAGATTGGCTCAAGTTTTTGAGATTTTTGGTATCTTATTTATAGCACTTGTTGGTAAATGCGACGCATCATCTCATTAATTTCTTTGGATTAGTACTTGAACTGAGCAGTTCTCAATATAGTTTTGTGTTAATTAGTGTTCTAAAAGTTTGTTCATAGCTTGATTTTTGCACTAACTTTATGTTGTTGTCTGTTTTCCAGTGAAAAGCATGAACTCATCAAGAAGAAGTTGTCTTAACGATCCAGACTCATTCTGTTACATTTGTGGTGAATACACACTGCCAAAACATAGAAGAAACATAACAGACTTCGTAAAAAAAAGTGTATTTTGCCTATTTTGGGGTTATGCTTGGGGACCAAGACAAGTTTTGGGCACCACACATAGTGTGCAAAGCATGTATCGAATTATTACGAAAATGGAGCAAAGGACAAAGAAAAAGCTTCAAATTTGGTGTTCCAATGGTGTGGAGAGAGCCAAAAAATCATCATGATGACTGTTATTTCTGTGCAGTGCAAGTGCAAGGATTCAATAAGCATAAGAAACGAAAATGGGAGTAACATGGAATCTGCAAGAAGGCCTGTCCCTCATTGTGAAGATGTGCCTGTACCTGTGTTTACCAGAAATAACAGTCATCATGATGATTTTTTGGCTCTCTCCACACCATTGGAACACCAAATTTGAAGCTTTTTCTTTGTCCTTTGCTCCATTTTCGTAATAATTCGATACATGCTTTGCACACTATGTGTGGTGCCCAAAACTTGTCTTGGTCCCCAAGCATAACCCCAAAATAGGCAAAATACACTTTTTTTACGAAGTCTGTTATGTTTCTTCTATGTTTTGGCAGTGTGTATTCAACACAAATGTAACAGAATGAGTCTGGATCGTTAAGACAACTTCTTCTTGATGAGTTCATGCTTTTCACTGGAAAACAGACAACAACATAAAGTTAGTGCAAAAATCAAGCTATGAACAAACTTTTAGAACACTAATTAACACAAAACTATATTGAGAACTGCTCAGTTCAAGTACTAATCCAAAGAAATTAATGAGATGATGCGTCGCATTTACCAACAAGTGCTATAAATAAGATACCAAAAATCTCAAAAACTTGAGCCAATCTGGCAAAACTGATGACATATTCAGAATCAGCACCCCAAAAATACCCTAAATTCGATGAAATATCTTTGGCACCAAAAATGCTGTTGACCAGTGTTATTAATGCCCCGCGACATCACTGTAACCATTATCCCTGCCCCGTGACATCACTGTAACCATTATCCATGCGGCGCGACATCTCTGTATCCATTATCTCTGCCCCGCGACATCACTGTAACCGTTATCCCTGCCCCGTGACATCGCTGTAACCATTATTAATGCCCCGCGACATCACTGTAACCGTTATCCCTGCCCCGCTACATCATTGTAACCATTATCTCTGCCCCGTGACATCACTATCACCATTATCCCTGCCCCGTGACATCACTGTAACCATTATCTCTGCCCCGTGACATCACTGTAACCATTATCTCTGCCCCGTGACATCTCTGTAACCATTATCCATGCGGCGCAACATCTCTGTATCCATTATCTCTGCCCCGCTACATCACTGTAACCAATATCCCTGCCCCGTGACATCGCTGTAACCATTATTAATGCCCCGCGACATCATTGTAACCATTATCCCTACCCGCAACATCGCTGTAACCATTATCCCTGCCCCGCGACATCACTGTAACCATTATTTCTGCCCCGCGACATCGCTGTAACCGTTATTTTATGCCCCGCGACATCATTGTAACCATTATCTCTGCCCCGTGCCATCGCTGTAACCATTATCCCTGCCCCGCGACATCGCTGTAACCATTATCCCTGCGCCGCTACATCGCTGTAACCATTCTCTGCCCCGTGACATCGCTGTAACCATTATCCCTGCCCCGTGACATCGCTGTAACCATTATCCCTGCCCCGTGACATCGCTGTAACCATTATCCCTGCCCCGTGACATCGCTGTAACCATTATCCCTGCCCCGTGACATCGCTGTAACCATTATCCCTGCCCCGTGACATCGCTGTAACCATTATCTCTGCCCCGTGACATCACTGTAACCATTATCTCTGCCCCGTGACATCACTGTAACCATTATCTGTCCTGTGACATCACTGTGTGAATTATCCCTGTACTGTGACATCACTGTGTGATTTAGCCCTGTCCTGTGACATCACTGTGTGCATTATCCCTGTCCTGTGACATCACTGTGTGAATTATCCCTGTCCTGTGACATCACTGTGTGCATTATCCCTGTACTGTGACATCACTGTGTGAATTAGCCCTGTCCTGTGACATCACTGTGTATATTATCCCTGTACTGTGACATCACTGTCTGCACTATCCCTGTCCTGTGACATCACTGTGTGCACTATCCCTGTACTGTGACATCAGTGTGTGCTCTATCCCTGTACTGTGACATCACTGTGTGCACGATCCCTGTACTGTGACATCACTATGTGCACTATCCCTGTACTGTGACATCACTGTGTGCACTATCCCGGTCCTGTGACATCACTTTGTGCATTATACCTGTACTGTGACATCACTGTGTGAATTAACCCTGTCCTGTGACATCACTGTGTATATTATCCCTGTACTGTGACATCACTGTGTATATTATCCCTGTACTGTGACATCACTGTGTGCTCTATCCCTGTACTGTGACATCACTGTGTACACTATCCCTGTACTGTGGCATCAGTGTGTGCATTATCCCTGTACTGTGACATCACTGTGTGAATTAACCCTGTCCTGTGACATCACCTTGTATATTATCCCTGTCCTGTGACATCACTGTGTATACTATCCCTGTACTGTGACATCACTGTGTGCACTATCCCTGTACTGTGACATCACTGTGCACTATCCCTGTACTGTGACATCACTGTGCACTATCCCTGTACAGTGATATCACTGTGTATTATCTCCATGGATTGTAACGTGACTGTGACCAAGTTTCACTATGGGCCCCTTGGTTGCAGCATTTTGGGGTGTTCCAGGAAAACGATTATCTAGAACTACAAGTCCCAGCAGCAGTAAATTTCCCATTAGCGTAAAATGTGTAAAAAGTTCTCTCGCCGCCCTCCTCACTCGTAGACAGATTGCCACCCACCTTTCATTTATTTTTCTTTAAGGTGGTAAATCTGCGCTCCGATTGTGCTGCCCACGCCATAAATCTGCACAATGAAAAGTTACATTTTAAAGTAATTGCCGTGTTTTGTGGGAGGAAAACATCACTTGTGAGGATTGCGGCACATTATTATGTGTTAGAGGTGCTAAAATTGACTTATGAAGGGTTTTATGGATCGAAGTACGCGACGGCCTCCATTTTATCGCGCCAACATATTTCATATGAGCATCTGTACAGCAAAAAAAAACTTAAAGGAACTTTATGCTTTTGTTTTATTTGGCAGCACAAGCCATAAACTTTCCAGGGGATTTAGAGTAGATGTATAAGATATGTCGCTCAGAGAGAAGAGCGGCGTTACACCTGTGCTTCTCATTGAATAACACTGGATCCGGATCATTACGAATAATCACCTTCTGACCTGCACAGAGGTGCACTATGTGGCGGTATGTAAGGAAACAGATGGAGAATAGTAACACTGTATCTCATTTAAAGGGAAACAACCTTTATTTCTGGGGGTAGTATATGTCATAGAGCCATCTGCATGAATAAAAGCAAGGTTTTTGACATGTCAGGGTGGCGCTCCGATTCTGAACTGCAGCCATTTATAATCCAACTAGATGGTGGCCCGATTCTAACGCATCGGGTATTCTAGAATATGCATGTCCACGTAGTATATAGCACAGCCCACGTAGTATATTGCCCAGCCACGTAGTATATTGCCCAATCGCGTAGTATATTGCCCAGTCACGTAGTATATTGCCCAGTCATGTAGTATATTTCACAGCCACATAGTATATTGCCCAGTCACGTAGTATATTGCCTAGCCACTTAGTATATTGCCTAGCCACGTAGTATATTGCCCAGTGACGTAGTATACAGCACAGAGCCATGTAGTATACTGCTCAGCCACGTAGTATACTGCTCAGCCACGTGGTATATTGCCCAGCCACGTAGTATATTGCACAGCGACGTAGTATACAGCACAGAGCCACGTAGTATACAGCACAGAGCCACGTAGTATACAGCACAGACACGTAGTATACTGCCCACTCACGTAGTATATTGCCCAGTGACATAGTATGCAGCACAGAGCCACGTAGTATACAGCACAAACACGTAGTATACTGCTCAGCCACGTAGTATTTTGCCCAGCCACGTAGTATATTGTTTATTGTATTTATAGTATACTAGCTGTACTACCCGGCTTCGCCCGGGTTAATGACTGCTGTTAGCAAAATAGAATGTGTTAACAAAAATTTATTCTGCACACAAAAACCACAAAACAAATAGATAGAAATGTAATTATTAAAAGGCAAAAACTAAGCAAATAGAAGCATTTCACAACATATATTAGCTTTGTTATACTGAGAATGTCTTTGTTGCCTATATTAACCAATCAGAGCTCAGGTTAATTAACTGTAGCAAAATAGAAGCTGAGCTGTGATTGGTTGCTATTGGCAGCCTGATAAATCCCCAGCCAACAGGAAGCCCTCCCCCCTGGCAGTATATATTAGCTCACACATACACATAATAGACAGGTCATGTGACTGACAGCTGCCGTATTTCCTATATGGTACATTTGTTGCTCTTGTAGTTTGCTTATTAATCAGATTTTTATTTTTGAAGGACAATACCAGACTTGTGTGTGTTTTAGGGCGAGTTTTATGTGTCAAGTTGTGTGTGTTGAGTTGCGTGTGGCGACATGCATGTAGCGACTTTTGTGAGATGAGTTTTGTGTGGCGACATGCGTGTAGCAACATTTTGTGTGTTGAGTTGCATGTGACAGGTTAGTGTAGCAAGTTGTGTGCAGCAAGATTTGTGCATGGCGAGTTTTGCGCGTGGCGAGTTTTATGTGTGGTGCATTTTGAGTATGTGCAAGTTTTGTGTGAGGCAACTTTTGCATGTGGTGCAACTTTTGTACATGTGGCAATTTTTCTGTGTGTGCAAGTTTTGCATGAGGTGAGTTTTCCATGAGGTGAGTTTTGCACGTGTGGCGAGTTTTGCGTGAGCCTAGTTTTGCATATGGCGAGTTTTGCATGTAGCGAGTTTTGAGTGGTGACTTTTGTGTTTCGACTTTTATGTGGCGAGGTTGGTGTGTGTGTGTGGTGAAATGTGTGCTGAGGGTGGTATATGTGTTCAAGCACGTGGTAGTGTGTGGCGCATTTTGTGTTTGTGTTCATATCCCCGTGTGTGGTGAGTATCCCATGTCGGGGCCCCACCTTAGCAACTGTACGGTATATACTCTTTGTCGCCATCGCTCTCATTCTTTAAGTCCTCATTGTTCACATCTGGCAGCTGTCAATTTTCCTCCAACACTTTTCCCTTCACTTTTTCCCCATTATGTAGATAGGAGCAAAATTGTTTGGTGAATTGGAACGCGCGGGGTTAAAATTTCACCTCACAACATAGCCTATGATGCTCTCGGGGTCCAGACGTGTGACTGTGCAAAATTTTGTGGCTGTAGCTGCGACGGTACAGATGCCAATCCCGGACATACACACATACATACATACACACATTCAGCTTTATATATTAGATATACCTGTATGTAATCTCCTGTATATAGTATATACCTGTGTGTCATCTCACCTATATATAGTATATATCTGTGTGTCATCTCCTGTATATAGTATATACCTGTATGTCATCTCCTCCTATACATAGCATATACCTGTGTCATCTCCTCCTGTATATACTATATACCTGTAGGTAATCTGCTCCTGTATATAGTATATACCTGTGTGTCATCTCCTCCTGTATATAGTATATACCTGTATGTCATCTCCTCCTGTATGTAGTATGTACCTGTATGTCATCTCCTCCTCTATATAGTATATACCTGTGTGTCATCTCTCCTGTATATAGTATATATCTGTGTGTCATCTCCTCCTGTATATAGTATATACCTGTGTGTCATCTCCCCTGTAAATAGTATATACCTGTGTGTCATCTCCTGTATATAGTATATAGCTGTATGCCATCTCCTCCTGTATTAGCCCTCGTTCACACGTTATTTGGTCAGTATTTTTACCTCAGTATTTGTAAGCTAAAATGGCAGCCTGATAAATCCCCAGCCAACAGTAAGCCCACCCCCTGGCAGTATATATTAGCTCACACATACACATAATAGACTGGTCATGTGACTGACAGCTGCCGGATTCCTATATGGTACATTTGTTGCTCTTGTAGTTTGTCTGCTTATTAATCAGATTTTTATTTTTGAAGGATACCAGACTTGTGTGTGTTTTAGGGCGAGTTTCGTGTGTCAAGTTGTGTGTGTTGAGTTGCGTGTGGCGACATGCATGTAGGGACTTTTGTGAGATGAGTTTTGTGTGGCGACATGCGTGTAGCAACTTTTTGTGTGTCGAGTTGCATGTGACAGGTTAGTGTAGCAAGTTGTGTGCAGCAAGTTTTGCGCATGGCGAGTTTTGCGCGTGGCAAGTTTTATGTGTGGTGCCTTTTGAGTATGTGCAAGTTTTGTGTGAGGCAACTTTTGCATGTGTTGCAACTTTTGTGCATGTGGCAATTTTTCTGCGTGTGGCAATTTTTCTGCGTGTGCAAGTTTTGCGTGTGGCGAGTTTTGCACGTGTGGCGAGTTTTGCATGTGGAGAGTTTTGCGCGTGGCGAGTTTTGAGCGGCGACTTTTGTGTTTCTACTTTTATGTGGCGAGGTTGGTGTATGTGTGGTGAAATGTGCACTGAGGGTGGTATATGTGTTCGAGCACGTGGTAGTGTGTGGCGCATTTTGTGTGTGTGTTCATATCCCCGTGGTGGTGTGATTATCCCATGTTGGGGCCCCACCTTAGCAACTGTACAGTATATACTCTTTGGTGCCATCGCTGTCATTCTTTAAGTCCCCCTTGTTCACATCTGGCAGCTGTTAATTTGCCTCCAACACTTTTCCTTTCATTTTTTCCCCATTATGTAGATAGGGGCAAAATTGTTTGGTGACTTGGAAAGCGCGGGGTTAAAATTTCACCTCACAATATAGCCTATGATGCTCTCGGGGTCCAGACGTGTGACTGTGCAAAATTTTGTGCCTGTAGCTGCGACGCCTCCAACACTTTTCCTTTCACTTTTTCCCCATTATGTAGATAGGGGCAAAATTGTTTGGTGAATTGGAAAGCGCGGGGTTAAAATTTCACCTCACAACATAGCCTATGACGCTCTCGGGGTCCAGACGTGTGACTGTGCAAAATTTTGTGGCTGTAGCTGCTACGGTTCAGATGCCAATCCCGGACATACATACATACACACACACACACATTCAGCTTTATATATTAGACTAGCTGTACTACCCGGCTTCGCCCGGGTTAATGACTGCTGTTAGCAAAATAGAATGTGTTAACAAAAATTTATTCTGCACACAAAAACCACAAAACAAATAGATAGAAATGTAATTATTAAAAGGCAAAAACTAAGCAAATAGAAGCATTTCACAACATATATTAGCTTTGTTATACTGAGAATGTCTTTGTTGCCTATATTAACCAATCAGAGCTCAGGTTAATTAACTGTAGCAAAATAGAAGCTGAGCTGTGATTGGTTGCTATTGGCAGCCTGATAAATCCCCAGCCAACAGGAAGCCCTCCCCCCTGGCAGTATATATTAGCTCACACATACACATAATAGACAGGTCATGTGACTGACAGCTGCCGTATTTCCTATATGGTACATTTGTTGCTCTTGTAGTTTGCTTATTAATCAGATTTTTATTTTTGAAGGACAATACCAGACTTGTGTGTGTTTTAGGGCGAGTTTTATGTGTCAAGTTGTGTGTGTTGAGTTGCGTGTGGCGACATGCATGTAGCGACTTTTGTGAGATGAGTTTTGTGTGGCGACATGCGTGTAGCAACATTTTGTGTGTTGAGTTGCATGTGACAGGTTAGTGTAGCAAGTTGTGTGCAGCAAGATTTGTGCATGGCGAGTTTTGCGCGTGGCGAGTTTTATGTGTGGTGCATTTTGAGTATGTGCAAGTTTTGTGTGAGGCAACTTTTGCATGTGGTGCAACTTTTGTACATGTGGCAATTTTTCTGTGTGTGCAAGTTTTGCATGAGGTGAGTTTTCCATGAGGTGAGTTTTGCACGTGTGGCGAGTTTTGCGTGAGCCTAGTTTTGCATATGGCGAGTTTTGCATGTAGCGAGTTTTGAGTGGTGACTTTTGTGTTTCGACTTTTATGTGGCGAGGTTGGTGTGTGTGTGTGGTGAAATGTGTGCTGAGGGTGGTATATGTGTTCAAGCACGTGGTAGTGTGTGGCGCATTTTGTGTTTGTGTTCATATCCCCGTGTGTGGTGAGTATCCCATGTCGGGGCCCCACCTTAGCAACTGTACGGTATATACTCTTTGTCGCCATCGCTCTCATTCTTTAAGTCCTCATTGTTCACATCTGGCAGCTGTCAATTTTCCTCCAACACTTTTCCCTTCACTTTTTCCCCATTATGTAGATAGGAGCAAAATTGTTTGGTGAATTGGAACGCGCGGGGTTAAAATTTCACCTCACAACATAGCCTATGATGCTCTCGGGGTCCAGACGTGTGACTGTGCAAAATTTTGTGGCTGTAGCTGCGACGGTACAGATGCCAATCCCGGACATACACACATACATACATACACACATTCAGCTTTATATATTAGATATACCTGTATGTAATCTCCTGTATATAGTATATACCTGTGTGTCATCTCACCTATATATAGTATATATCTGTGTGTCATCTCCTGTATATAGTATATACCTGTATGTCATCTCCTCCTATACATAGCATATACCTGTGTCATCTCCTCCTGTATATACTATATACCTGTAGGTAATCTGCTCCTGTATATAGTATATACCTGTGTGTCATCTCCTCCTGTATATAGTATATACCTGTATGTCATCTCCTCCTGTATGTAGTATGTACCTGTATGTCATCTCCTCCTCTATATAGTATATACCTGTGTGTCATCTCTCCTGTATATAGTATATATCTGTGTGTCATCTCCTCCTGTATATAGTATATACCTGTGTGTCATCTCCCCTGTAAATAGTATATACCTGTGTGTCATCTCCTGTATATAGTATATAGCTGTATGCCATCTCCTCCTGTATTAGCCCTCGTTCACACGTTATTTGGTCAGTATTTTTACCTCAGTATTTGTAAGCTAAAATGGCAGCCTGATAAATCCCCAGCCAACAGTAAGCCCACCCCCTGGCAGTATATATTAGCTCACACATACACATAATAGACTGGTCATGTGACTGACAGCTGCCGGATTCCTATATGGTACATTTGTTGCTCTTGTAGTTTGTCTGCTTATTAATCAGATTTTTATTTTTGAAGGATACCAGACTTGTGTGTGTTTTAGGGCGAGTTTCGTGTGTCAAGTTGTGTGTGTTGAGTTGCGTGTGGCGACATGCATGTAGGGACTTTTGTGAGATGAGTTTTGTGTGGCGACATGCGTGTAGCAACTTTTTGTGTGTCGAGTTGCATGTGACAGGTTAGTGTAGCAAGTTGTGTGCAGCAAGTTTTGCGCATGGCGAGTTTTGCGCGTGGCAAGTTTTATGTGTGGTGCCTTTTGAGTATGTGCAAGTTTTGTGTGAGGCAACTTTTGCATGTGTTGCAACTTTTGTGCATGTGGCAATTTTTCTGCGTGTGGCAATTTTTCTGCGTGTGCAAGTTTTGCGTGTGGCGAGTTTTGCACGTGTGGCGAGTTTTGCATGTGGAGAGTTTTGCGCGTGGCGAGTTTTGAGCGGCGACTTTTGTGTTTCTACTTTTATGTGGCGAGGTTGGTGTATGTGTGGTGAAATGTGCACTGAGGGTGGTATATGTGTTCGAGCACGTGGTAGTGTGTGGCGCATTTTGTGTGTGTGTTCATATCCCCGTGGTGGTGTGATTATCCCATGTTGGGGCCCCACCTTAGCAACTGTACAGTATATACTCTTTGGTGCCATCGCTGTCATTCTTTAAGTCCCCCTTGTTCACATCTGGCAGCTGTTAATTTGCCTCCAACACTTTTCCTTTCATTTTTTCCCCATTATGTAGATAGGGGCAAAATTGTTTGGTGACTTGGAAAGCGCGGGGTTAAAATTTCACCTCACAATATAGCCTATGATGCTCTCGGGGTCCAGACGTGTGACTGTGCAAAATTTTGTGCCTGTAGCTGCGACGCCTCCAACACTTTTCCTTTCACTTTTTCCCCATTATGTAGATAGGGGCAAAATTGTTTGGTGAATTGGAAAGCGCGGGGTTAAAATTTCACCTCACAACATAGCCTATGACGCTCTCGGGGTCCAGACGTGTGACTGTGCAAAATTTTGTGGCTGTAGCTGCTACGGTTCAGATGCCAATCCCGGACATACATACATACACACACACACACATTCAGCTTTATATATTAGATTGGTCAGCCATGTTGGACTTAAAATAAAAAATAAACATATACTCACCTTCCGAAGGCCCCTTGAAGTCCTGGCCCTGTGTGCGGTGCACGCGGCAGCTTCCGAGCCCGGGGTTGGTATAAGCGCAGGACCTGTGATAACTAGTAAATGAGAGGGGGCACCACAGAGATACAGGGATCCTACCTGATCTATACTATGAACAGCAATACAAAAGAACAACAAGAAATAGATCATAGAAAGGGGATCACCTGAGGCATTGGATCAAGTATAAAAGTGCAAATTTTATTTATACTGTACAACACAAAGAAACCCACAAGACACAAGTTTAAAACATTTAAAATGGTCACACATGTGACCTAAACACAATACCACATGGCTCATAATAAAGCCACCCCCTGAAAAAACTCCCCAACGATAATACAATGGAGTATCCTTGTTGGAACAAAATATGGTAACTTATGTGAACAGCACTTTTAGCTCAAAAAGAGAGCAAAATATAGGATCACTGAGAAAAACTAAACTGTAACAGATTAATATATAAATGTACAATTCGTAAATTACAGACTTGGCAACATGCTGTGCAATAATACAGAAGCTCAAATAAGCCATGCAAGGGTAAAGCAGTTTGTAGGATACAGCAGTATATGAATATGCAATATAAATTAGAACATGAATTCAACGCTTATCTTACCCACTAAATAGCTGAAAAGGGAGAGGGATAGAAAAAAATGCGATGTATCAGCAAAATTACTAAACATTACTCCCTCTCAAGTGGTCCCTTAAAGGGGTGTGAGTTCCAATAGCCTAATACCGCTAGTTTACCCACCATGGAGAGCATACAAAGGGTTACCAAAGCAAATGTGCCCAAGCCAGCATGTTATAGTCACTATTTAGCAATCCCAGATGGTGCTGTAAACCTATAGAGAACCCCAGGGAGTAAAAGACAGGAGGAGCGCTGACCCGACGTGTGTCGACACCTAGAGTGGCTTCGTCTATTTCTTGTTCCTTTGTAGGACCTGTGATGACATTGTGGTCACATGACCGTGACGTCATGGAAGGTCCTTCTCGCATAGCATCCTTGGCACCAGAACCTGCCGCTTGCACTGCCGAGGACAGCGGGTGACGTCGGAGGGTGAAAATAACTTTTTTGTATTATTATTATTTGTAACATTAGATCTTTTTACTATTGATGCATACGCAGCATCAATAGTAAAAAGTTGGTCACACAGGGTTAATAGCTGCGTTACACCGCGCTCCGGTAACGTTGGCATTGGGGTGACTGTGTGAGGGCTGACTGGAGGGGAGTATGGAGCGGGCACTGACTGCGGGGAGGAAAGAGCGGCCATTTTGCCGCCGGACTGTGCCCATCGCTGATTGGTCGTAGCAATGGTTGTGGGCATTTTGCCACGACCAATCAGCGACTTGGATTTCCATGACAGACAGAGGCCGCGACCAATGAATATCTGTGACAGACAGACAGAAAGACAGAAGTGACCCTTAGACAATTATATAGTAGACTAGATGGTGGCCCGATTCTAACGCATCGGGTATTCTAGAATATGTATGTATGTATGTATGTATGTATGTATGTCGCGCTTAGCGCAGCCACATAGTACATACCGCAGCCACATAGTACATACCACAGCCACATAGTACATACCGCAGCCACATAGTACATACCGCAGCCACATACAACCCCTGGCAAAAATTATGGAATCACCGACCTTGTAGGATGTTCATTCAGTTTAATTTTGTAGAAAAAAAGCAGATCACAGACATGGCACAAAACTAAAGTCATTTCAAATGGCAACTTTCTGGCTTTCAGAAACACTAGAAAAAATCAAGAACAAAAAATGTGGTAGTCCGTAATGGTTACTTTTTTAACCAAGCATAGGGGACAAAATATGGAATCACTCAATTCTGAGGAAAAAACTATGGAATCAACCTGTAAATTTTCAGACCCAAAAATAACACCTGCATCAAATTAGATCTGCTCGTTAGTCTGCATCTAAAACGGAGTGATCACACCTTGGAGAGCTGTTGCACCAAGTGGACTGACATGAATCATGGCTCCAACATGAGAGATGTCAATTGAAACAAAGGAGAGGATTATCAAACTCTTAAAAGAGGGTAAATCATCACACAATGTTGCAAAAGATGTTGGTTGTTCACAGTCAGCTGTGTCTAAAATCTGGACCAAATGCAAACAACATGGGAAGGTTGTTAAAGGCAAACATACTGGTAGACCAAGGAAGACATCAAAGCATCAAGACCGGAAACTTAAAGCAATATGTCTCCAAAACAGGAAATGCACAACAAAACAAATGAGGAACCAATGGGTGGAAAATGGAGTCAACGTCTGTGACCGAACTGTAAGAAACCGCCTAAAGGAAATGGGATTTACATACAGAAAAGCTAAACGAAAACCATCATTAACACCTAAAGAGAAAAAAACAAGGTTACAATGGGCTAAGGAAAAGCAACTGTGGATGAAAGTCATATTCCATGATGAATCACGACTCTGCATTGGGCGAGGTGATGATGCTGGAACTTTTGTTTGGTGCCGTTCCAATGAGATTTATAAAGATGACTGCCTGAAGAGAACATGCAAATTTCCAGTCATTGATGATATGAGCTGCATGTCAGGTAAAGGCACTGGGGAGATGGCTGTCAATACATCTTCAATAAATGCACAAGTTTATGTTGATATTTTGGCCACTTTTCTTATCCCATCAATTGAAAGGATGTTTGGGGATGATGAAATCATTTTTCAAGATGAGAATGCATCCTGCCATAGAGCAAAAACTGTGCAAACATTCCTTGAAAAAAGACACATAAGGTCAATGTCATGGCCTGCAAATAGTCCGGATCTCAATCCAATTGAAAATCTTTGGTATAAGTTGAAGAAAATGATCCATGACAAGGCTCCAACCTGCAAAGCTGATCTGACAACAGCAATCAGAGAAAGTTGGAGCCAGATTGGTGAAGAGTCCTGTGTGACACTCATTAACCCCTTAATCCCATATGACGTACTATCCCGTCAAGGTGACCTGGTGACCTTAATTCCCAGTGACGGGATAGTACGTCATAGCCGATCGGCCGCGCTCACGGGGGGAGCGCGGCCGATCATGGCCGGGTGTCAGCTGCCTATCGCAGCTGACATCCGGCACTATGTGCCAGGAGCGGTCACGGACTGCCCCCGGCACATTAACCCCCGGCACACCGCGATCAAACATGATCGCGGTGTACCGGAGGTACAGGGAAGCATCGCGCAGGGAGGGGGCTCCCTGCGGGCTTCCCTGAGACGATCGGTACAAGGGAATGTACTCACCTTGTACCGAGCGTCTCCTCCCTGCAGGTCCCGGATCCAAAATGGCCGCGGGGCTGCATCCGGGTCCTGCAGGGAGTACTTCCGGGTCCGGAGCAGGCTGCAGATGAAAGCTGCAGCCTGCAGCGATGTGAGTGAGAGCGCCGATCTGATAGAGTGCTATGCAAACTATCAGATTGGCGATCTGTGATGTCCCCCCCTGGGACAAAGTAAAAAAGTTTTAAAAAAAATTTCCACATGTGTAAAAAAAAAAATTAAAAAAAAAATTCCTAAATAAAGAAGAAAAAAAAAATATTATTCCCATAAATACATTTCTTTATCTTAAAAAAAAAAAAAACAATAAAAGTACACATATTTAGTATCGCCGCGTCCGTAAAGACCCAACCTATAAAACTGTCCCACTAGTTAACCCCTTCAGTGAACACCGTAAGAAAAAAAAAAAAAAAAAAGAGCCAAAAAACAACGCTTTATTATCATACCACCGAACAAAAAGTGAAATAACACGCGATCAAAAAGACGGATATAAATAACCATGGTACCGCTGAAAACGTCATCTTGTCCCGCAAAAAACGAGCCACCATATAGCATCATAACCCAAAAAATAAAAAAAGTTATAGTCCTCAGAATAAAGCGATGCCAAAATAATTATTTTTTCTATAAAATAGCTTTTATCGTATAAAAGCGCCAAAACATAAAAAAGTGATATAAATGAGATATCGCTGTAATCGTACTGACCCGACGAATAAAACTGCTTTATCAATTTTACCAAACGTGGAACGGTATAAACGCCTCCCCCAAAAGAAATTCATGAATAGCTGGTTTTTGGTCATTCTGCCTCACAAAAATCGGAATAAAAAGTGATCAAAAACTGTCACATGTCCGAAAATGTTACCAATAAAAACGTCAACTCGTCCCGCAAAAAACAAGACCTCACATGACTCTGTGGACCAAAATACGGAAAAATTATAGGTCTCAAAATGTGGAGACGCAAAAACTTTTTTGCTATAAAAAGCGTCTTTTAGTGTGTGACAGCTGCCAATCATAAAAATCCGATATAAAAAAACGCTATAAAAGTAAATCAAACCCCCCTTCATCACCCCCTTAGTTAGGGAAAAATAATAAAATAAAAAAAATGTATTTATTTCCATTTTCCCATTAGGGCTAGGGTTAGGGCTAAGGCTAGGGTTAGGGCTAGGGTTAGGGTTAGGGCTAGGGTTAGGGTTAGGGCTAGCGTTAGGGCTAGGGTTGGGACTAGGGTTGGAGCTAAAGTTAGGGTGGGGCTAAAGTTAGGGATAGGGTTGGGGCTAAAGTTAGGGTTGGGGATAGGGTTAGGGTTTGGATTACATTTACGGTTGGGATTAGAATTAGGGGTGTGTCAGGGTTAGGGGTGTGGTTAGGGTTACAGTTGGGATTAGGGTTAGGGGTGTGTTTGGATTAGTTTCAGGTAGAATTGGGGAGTTTCCACTGTTTAGGCACATCAGGGGCTCTCCAAATGGGACATGGCGTCCGATCTCAATTCCAGACAATTCTGCGTTGAAAAAGTAAAACAGTGCTCCTTCCCTTCCGAGCTCTCCCGTGCGCCCAAACAGGGGTTTACCCCAACATTTGGGGCATCAGCGTACTCGGGACAAATTGGACAACAACTTTTGGGGTCCAAGTTCTCTTGTTATCTCTGGGAAAATAAAAATTTGGGGGGCTAAAAATCATTTTTGTGGGAAAAAAAGGATTTTTTATTTTCACGGCACTGCGTTGTAAACTGTAGTGAAACACTTGGGGGTTCAAAGTTCTCACAACACATCTAGATAAGTTCCTTGGGAGGTCTAGTTTCCAATATGGGGTCACTTATGGGGGGTGTATACTGTTTGGGTACATCAGGGGCTCTGCAAATGCAACATGACGCCTGCAGACCAATCCATCTAAGTCTGCATTCCAAATGGCGCTCCTTCCCTTCCGAGCTCTGCCATGCGCCCAAACAGTGGTTCCCCCCCACATATGGGGTATCAGCGTACTCAGGACAAATTGGACAACAACTTTTGGGGTCCAATTTATCCTGTTACCCTTGTGAAAATATAAAACTGGGGGCTAAAAAATCATTTTTCTGAAAAAAAAAAGAATTTTTAGTTTCACGGCTCTGCGTTATAAACTGTAGTGAAACACTTGGGGGTTCAAAGCTCTCAAAACACATCTAGATAAGTTCCTCAGGAGGTCTATTTTCCAATATGGGGTCACTTGTGGGGGGGTTGTACTGTTTGGGTACATCAGGGGCTCTGCAAATGCAACGTGACGCCTGCAGACCAATCCATCTAAGTCTGCATTCCAAATGGCGCTCCTTCCCTTCCGAGCTCTGCCATGCGCCCAAACAGTGGTTCCCCCCCACATATGGGGTATCAGCGTACTCAGGACAAATTGGACAACAACTTTTGGTGTCCAATTTATCCTGTTACCCTTGTGAAAATACAAAACTGGGGGCTAAAATATCATTTTTCTGAAAAAATTGTTTTTTATTTTCACGGCTCTGCGTTATAAACTGTAGTGAAACACTTGGGGGTTCAAAGCTGTCAAAACACATCAAGATAAGTTCCTTAAGGGGTCTACTTTCCAAAATGGTGTCACTTGTGGGGGGTTTTAATGTTTAGGCACATCAGGGGCTCTCCAAACGCGACATGGTGTCCCATCTCAATTCCAGTCAATTTTGCATTGAAAAGTCAAATGGCGCTCCTTCCCTTCCGAGCTCTGCCATGCACCCAAACAATGGTTTACACCCACATATGGGGTATCAGCGTACTCAGGACAAATTGCACAACAATTTTTGGGGTCCAATTTCTTCTCTTACCCTTGGGAAAATAAAAAACTGGGGGCGAAAAGATCATTTTTGTGAAAAAATATGATTTTTTATTTTTACGGCTCTGCATTATAAACTTCTGTGAAGCACTTGTTGGGTCAAAGTGCTCACCACACATCTAGATAAGTTCCTTAAGGGGTCTACTTTCTAAAATGGTGTCACTTGTGGGGGGTTTCAATGTTTAGGCACATCAGGGGCTCTCCAAACGCAGCATGGTGTCCCATCTCAATTCCAGTCAATTTTGCATTGAAAAGTCAAATGGCGCTCCTTCCCTTCCGAGCTCTGCCATGCACCCAAACAATGGTTTACACCCACATATGGGGTATCAGCGTACTCAGGACAAATTGCACAACAATTTTTGGGGTCCAATTTCTTCTCTTACCCTTGGGAAAATAAAAAAATGGGGGCGAAAAGATCATTTTTGTGAAAAAATATGATTTTTTATTTTTACGGCTCTGCATTATAAACTTCTGTGAAGCACTTGGTGGGTCAAAGTGCTCACCACACATCTAGATAAGTTCCTTAAGGGGTCTACTTTCCAAAATGGTGTCACTTGTGGGGGGTTTCAATGTTTAGGCACATCAGGGGCTCTCCAAACGCAGCATGGTGTCCCATCTCAATTCCAGTCAATTTTGCATTGAAAAGTCAAATGGCGCTCCTTCCCTTCCGAGCTCTGCCATGCACCCAAACAATGGTTTACACCCACATATGGGGTATCAGCGTACTCAGGACAAATTGCACAACAATTTTTGGGGTCCAATTTCTTCTCTTACCCTTGGGAAAATAAAAAATTGGGGGCGAAAAGATCATTTTTGTGAAAAAATATGATTTTTTATTTTTACGGCTCTGCATTATAAACTTCTGTGAAGCACTTGGTGGGTTAAAGTGCTCACCACACATCTAGATAAGTTCCTTAAGGGGTCTACTTTCCAAAATGGTGTCACTTGTGGGGGGTTTCAATGTTTAGGCACATCAGGGGCTCTCCAAACGCAACATGGCGTCCCATCTCAATTCCAGTCAATTTTGCATTGAAAAGTCAAATGGCGCTCCTTCGCTTCCGAGCTCTGTCATGTGCCGAAAAAGTGGTTTACCCCCACATATTGGGTATCTGCGTACTCAGGACAAATTGTACAACATCTTTTGGGGTCCATTTTCTCCTGTTACCCTTGGTAAAATGAAACAAATTGGAGCTGAAGTAAATTTTGTGTGAAAAAAAGTTAAATGTTCATTTTTATTTAAACATTCCAAAAATTCCTGTGAAACACCTGAAGGGTTAATAAACTTCTTGAATGTGGTTTTGAGCACCTTGAGGGGTGCAGTTTTTAGAATGGTGTAACACTTGGTTATTTTCTATCATATAGACCCCTCAAAATGACTTCAAATGAGATGTGGTCCCTAAAAAAAAATGGTGTTGTAAAAATGAGAAATTGCTGGTCAACTTTTAACCCTTATAACTCCCTAACAAAAAAAAATTTTGGTTCCAAAATTGTGCTGATGTAAAGTAGACATGTGGCAAATGTTACTTATTAAGTATTTTGCGTGACGTATCTCTGTGATTTAAGGGCATAAAAATTAAAAGTTGGAAAATTGTGAAATTTTCAAAATTTTTGCCAAATTTCCATTTTTTTCACAAATAAACACAAGTTATATCGAATAAATTTTACCACTAACATGAAGTACAATATCTCACGAGAAAACAATGTCAGAATCGCCAAGATCCGTTGAAGAGTTCCAGAGTTATAACCTCATAAAGGGACAGTGGTCAGAATTGTAAAAATTGGCCCGGTCATTAACGTGCAAACCACCCTCAGGGCTTAAGGGGTTAAGTCCATGCCTCAGAGACTGCAAGCTGTTACTGTATAAAAGCGAGAGGCGGTGCAACTAAATTCTAGTGATGTGTTGGAGTGTTTTTTTTGTTTTTTCGTTTTTCATGATTCCATAATTTTTTCCTCAGAATTGAGTGATTCCATAATTTTCCCCTATGCTTGGTTAAAAATAGGTAACCATTACTGACTAGCACATTTTTTGTTCTTGATTTTTTTAGTGTTTCTTAAAGCCAGAAAGTTGCCATTTGAAATGACTTTAGTTTTGTGCCATGTCTGTGATCTGCTTTTTTCCTACAAAATTAGGCTGCTTTCACACGCGCTGCGTCGGCCAAACGTACCGACGCATACTGTGAAAAAAATGACCGACGTGGGCAGCGGAAGCAGTCTTAGGACGCTTCCGCTGCCCCATTGCAAGGTCCGGGGAGGAGGGGACGGAGTTTCGGCCACGCATGCGCGGTCGAAAATGGCGGTCTCAACGCACAAAAAAAGTTACATGTAACTTTTTTTGTGGCGGCGGTGTGCCAAAACACGACGCAACCATCGCACGACGGTTGGGACGTGTGGCACTGCGTCACAATGCGTCGCTAATAAAAGTCTATGGGGAAAAAACGCATCCTGCAGACAACTTTGCAGGATGCGTTTTTTCTCCTAAACGACGCATTGCGACGTCCGCCGAAAAACGCTAGTGTGAAAGTAGCCTTAAACAACTGAATGAACATCCTCCAAGGCCGGTGATTGCATAATTTTTGCCAGGGGGTGTAGTATATAGCAGCCACATAGTATATAGCAGCCACATACTATATAGCACAGCCCACGTAACAGACAGCCACGTAGTATATAGCAGCCACATAGTATATAGCAGCCACATAGTATATAGCACAGCCCACGTAACACAGATAGCCACGTAGTATATAGCGCAGCCACATAGTATATAGCAGCCACATAGTATATAACACAGCCCACGTAATATATAGCACAGCCCACGCAGTATATAACACAGGCCACGTAGTATATAACACAGGCCACTCAGTATATAACACTGCCCATGTAGTATATAGCAGCCAGGCAGTATATAACACAGCCCATGTAATATATAGCACAGCCCACGTAGTATATAACACGCATCAGGTATTCAAGAATATGTATGTATGTACGTCGCGCTTAGCACAGCCACGTAGTATATAGCACAGCCATGTAGTATATAACACAGCCACGTAGTATATAGCACAGCCATGTAGTGTATAGCACAGCCACATAGTATATAGCAGCCACATAATATATAGCACAGCCCACGTAACACAGACAGCCGTGTAGTATATAGCACAGCCACGTAGTATATAGCACAGCCCACGTAACACAGACAGCCACGTAGTATATAGCAGCCACATAGTATATAGCAGCCACATAGTATATAGCAGCCACATAGTATATAGCACAGCCCACGTAATCTAATATATAAAGCTGAATGTGTGTATGTATGTGTGTGTGTATGTCCGGGATTGGCATCTGAACCGTCGCAGCTACAGCGACAAAATTTTGCACAGTCACACGTCTAGACCCCGAGAGCGTCATAGGCTATGTTGTGAGGCGAAATTTTAACCCCGCGCGTTCCAATTCACCAAACAATTTTGCCCCTATCTACATAATGGGGAAAAAATGAAAGGAAAAGTGTTGGAGGCAAATTAACAGCTGCCAGATGTGAACAAGGGGGACTTAAAGAATGAGAGCGATGGCGCCAAAGAGTATATACTGTACAGTTGCTAAGGTGGGGCCCCGACATGGGATAATCACCACACCACCACGGGGATATGAACACACACAAAATGCGCCACACACTACCACGTGCTCGAACACATATCACCCTCAGCACACATTTCACCACACATACACCAACCTCGCCACATAAAAGTCGAAACACAAAAGTCGCCGCTCAAAACTCACCACGCGCAAAACTCTCCACATGCAAAACTCGCCACACGTGCAAAACTCACCTCATGGAAAACTCACCACACGCAAAACTTGCACACGCAGAAAAATTGCCACATGCACAAAAGTTGCAACACATGCAAAAGTTGCCTCACACAAAACTTGCACATACTCAAAAGGCACCACACATAAAACTCGCCACGCGCAAAACTCGCCATGCGCAAAACTTGCTGCACACAACTTGCTACACTAACCTGTCACATGCAACTCGACACACAAAAAGTTGCTACACGCATGTCACCACACAAAACTCATCTCACAAAAGTCGCTACATGCATGTCGCCACACGCAACTCAACACACACAACTTGACACACGAAACTCGCCCTAAAACACACACAAGTCTGGTATTATCCTTCAAAAATAAAAATCTGATTTAATAAGCTGACAAACTACAAGAGCAACAAATGTACCATATAGGAATCCGGCAGCTGTCAGTCACATGACCAGTCTATTATGTGTATGTGTGAGCTAATATATACTGCCAGGGGGTGGGCTTACTGTTGGCTGGGGATTTATCAGGCTGCCAATTTAGCTTACAAATACTGTGGTAAAAATACTGACCAAATAACGTGTGAACGAGGGCTAATACAGGAGGAGATGACATACAGATATATACTATATACAGGAGGAGATGACACACAGGTATATACTATATACAGGAGGAGATGACACACAGATATATACTATATACAGGAGAGAGGACACACAGGTATATACTATATAGAGGAGGAGATGACATACAGGTACATACTACATACAGGAGGAGATGACATACATGTATATACTATATACAGGAGGAGATGACACACAGGTATATACTATATACAGGAGCAGATTACCTACAGGTATATAGTATATACAGGAGGAGATGACATACAGGTATATGCTATGTATAGGAGGAGATGACATACAGGTATATACTATATACAGGAGGAGATGACACACAGATATATACTATATATAGGTGAGATGACACACAGGTATATACTATATACAGGAGATTACATACAGGTATATCTAATATATAAAACTGAATGTGTGTATGTATGTGGAGTGCCCCCACACCGCCGCAGGGCCGAGGGGTACCCGGAGCCGGGCCTCTGAGTTATCAGTTCTGGGGTTGTCACGGTGGCTAGACCCGGTCCGTGGCCCTGTCTGTCAGTGGGGGACGTCCGGTGCAATAAGTGGTGTTGTAACGGTGCAGTTGTGGGGTGCAGGTCGCGGTAAATAACGAGGACACCAGGTTGCAGTCTCTTTACCTCTTTACTGAAGATCTCTGGGTCCTCAGTAAAGAATACGGTTCACCAGGCTGCGCAAGTCCGGCCGGTCCAATGGCACCTCCAGAGTTCTCTTCACAGGTGGAAATCGGTGCCTTCCTTCTTAGCGCTATGTGTTGTAGTCCTTCCCTGCTATGCTTACAGAAAGTACCCCACAACTGTTGTGTCTGTTTCTTAAGTTCCCTCACAACAACTCGATTAACTGATCTTCTGCTAATCATCTGTCCCTTCCTGATGTCACAGTTAGAACGGCACCCGTTTGTCGGGTAGGCCTGGAGTTCTTCCGGGACCCTAGAGTCGCCCCTCTCCCGCAATTGCCTCCCAAGACTTCATAGGTGATTTAGGTGAGACAGCCCGCCTGAGACTGACTGCCCTGCCGCTGTTTGGAGTATTGCTTGAAGCTGAATGTTATTCCACTCCCTCGGCGTTCCGGCCACCGGTAATGCGCCTCAGTAGGGTGTTGCTCCGGTCTTACAGCATGACCCCTACTGGTATTCTCCTATTGCTTGATCTCGTTTCTCACTCAGCACAATCTATCTCGCTTCTAGTCCTTTCTTGGGTCCCGCCGCTTCCCGGAGCTGGCGCGGACCCGTTACGTTCTTTTCAATGCCAAGCCTCTGTCAGGATCCCACCCCTGACAGAGACCCTACTGTCTCTTCCTCCACAACACCCTCTGCCACCAGGTGTTGCCTCGTCCAATCCAGTCAGCTTTCTGATCTAACTTCCTGCCTGACCCCCAGTTTACCCACTATGGTGGGGAGTGGCCTAATGAATAGAACCCTTAGCTCCCCCCGGAGGCCCAGCTGTGAAATGTATTGGTGTCTGTGATACCTGATCAGATGAACTCCTTCAGTGCCATCGGACGCACCGTAGCTCCCCTTAGTGGCGGAGCCACAGTACTGCAACGACCAGGACTCTGGGGCGCTGCACTCCCCCCTGGTTAAACACAGTACTCCGGGACTGGGAAGAAAACAACAATACAGGTTAGCAAAAAGACATACAATTTTGTTGAGTGCAATAACAATAAGCATATTTGAACAGGCTTCCCTTTATGGGAGGTGAGGACACTTGAACGTTACAAACATGGTTAACATTATAAATTACAGGCTATAAATAACTCCTGTTACCCAACCGGGTATTCTACTAAGTGCAAAATTGTTGGACAATAATTTAACATCGCCTTTAAGGACATACACTCTTAGTCCACTAAAGACCTTCCTATAATCACATTATAAGGTATTTTAACTTTTTCATTCTCCTTCTTTAAATCTGCAGGACCGCCTGTCCTATCGGCACCAGACCTACTGCCTCTCCTTTCAGTTACAGGACCGCCCCGTTCAGCCAGGGCCTACTGCCTTTTCAACTACTATACACAGTATAGAACATAACATTGCTTTCAGTTTAAGAGCACTGAGTCATCTCTACTTGACTCCTATCAGGACTCAGGGTTTACCTTCTATCCTAACTTTCTATCAGCATTATCAAAACATTTTCTATCAAACATTAAGCCTTCTCATTATCTTTCTTCCTTTCATGCATGCTGGACACCACGTCTATCCCTACGGGTCCACTGCATCCTTCTTCTATCTTTCAGTATTTCTTCACATTTAACTAATTAAACACATATAACTGTCTCGTACAAACATTATCATCATTTTTCTCTCATCAACATTATTGCTACTTGTCTTAAGCAATATCGGCAAATGAACATCCCCTTTAAGAGGGGACCAAGTCTCTGTGAGGTAGCGTATTTTCTCAAGCTACCAGTCCATACTCAGCAAAGGTTCCAGTACGATATCTTCGCAAAGAGTCTTTCTTTAAGTAAAACCAGTAGGGAGCGCCTTTAATAAGGTGCGAACTATTTACAAGGAAAAGTTCGTATCATGCACGGTCCATGATTACCGCAGTTCTGTAAACTTTTGTGCAAACTTGAGAACATAAACAAAACAACAAGGATCCCGGGTCAACAAAGGGATCCATAGGGAATTAACCCTGGACGGGTTTAGCAAACAGTAAACAAACAGTTAAAGGAAGAACTATTTACAGATTCATGGTATCGAGGTTTATTCTTACTCAGGTGGCCTTGGCCCCTGGCCCCCGACTACTGTGGCACGGATACCAGCGGCAGGACCCTCAGGGACCACCAGGTCACCTGGTGTCTGAATTTGAAGACTGACCCTGCTGGCGAGTTCGGGAGCCACCACAAAGCGCACAGTGGAGACAGTAACGAGATCTGGCAAATCTGGATTAACCATAATTGGGGCCACAGGTGACACTCTCTCAGGCTCACATCGCTGAACATTCCGGGCACGCCATCCTTGTGCGTTCTGGTGACGGATGTACGTCACCTGATTCCCTTCCCGTAATGGTTCGCCATCCCGATCACAGCAGGGAGTTTCCACGTCGTAACTAGCAACAAAGACGCCAGTCGATAGACCCGGTTCCTGTATAGAGCCCCATCCTTTCCTGGGGTGGAAGGCCGACACAGTTCCCCGCCTTACCACGTCCTTCCCACCATGTACAAACTTCTTGCGTTGCGTCTCCCGTTGTTCAACTTCACCTCGCTGTTTCCAGTGCTGGAGCACGCATTGATTGTACTGGTCCCAGGTAAGTATTGCGAGGGTGAGACCATCCACTGGTACCCCATCCTGCTCAACCCAGGGGGTGTCCCACCGGAACATCACTCCGTCCGGGCCCACATCTATGGGCTCCCCCCACCTGGTTGGTAGTGGCGGTAATAACTTCCCCATTGCACTGGGGCCGAGGACCACTCGCTCGATTGTGAACGAAGGATTACTGCTGGGGTGAGGAGCGCCCACAGGAGCGGGATCGATTGGGGGAACCGGATCGGTCAGGGGAGCAGAATCGGCCGGGGGAGTAGGGGCGCTTTCCATACCTGCGCCTGATGTGATTCCACCGATGTCGCTCCGGTCCGTTGACAAGGACACTGGAATCGGCTGCAGCCCGGACCGCGGCTCCTCCGGAGTCATCTCTTGACGTAACTCCGCCCTCCATGATTCCGTGACTAGGATAGGCAGGCGCGGCTCCTCCACTGGTGTCTCCAAGGAGTCCAGGTCCCTCACCGGCGGTGGACACGAGTCCTCTTCTGATGGGTGAGGACAAACCGGGATCACCTCGCCGTTGTTCGGGCACCTGCTGTTCATCGTTGCTGTCCGGCATTCGGCGGCAATGCATGCATCTGACTCTGCCATTTCTCCAAGGTCGAGCTCCTCCTTCACCTCGTTCCCGCCGTTGCAAATCAGGGGGTGGTCTTGTACTCCGAGGCAGGTCATCGCTTTGCAGCCAGAAACACAGGGGGCGGTAGCCATTTCTCGCGCCACTCTGATAGTCTCCTCCCATGGCACGCCCTCCTTCTTCTCTGGCGTAGCAATGGCGGCGGCTTTTGGCGGGAACTTCTCTTGGTCAATGGCAATACACAGTCTCTCAATAAAGTACAGTCCAAGCACAACAAATTACAGTTCCTAGGCACACATGACCTGATTCTTCAGGCTTAAGTAGATCCTGTTCGTGACGCCAAGTTGGAGCGCCCCCACACCGCCGCAGGGCCGAGGGGTACCCGGAGCCGGGCCTCTGAGTTATCAGTTCTGGGGTTGTCACGGTGGCTAGACCCGGTCCGTGGCCCTGTCTGTCAGTGGGGGACGTCCGGTGCAATAAGTGGTGTTGTAACGGTGCAGTTGTGGGGTGCAGGTCGCGGTAAATAACGAGGACACCAGGTTGCAGTCTCTTTACCTCTTTACTGAAAATCTCTGGGTCCTCAGTCCAGAATACGGTTCACCAGGCTGCGCAAGTCCGGCCGGTCCAATGGCACCTCCAGAGTTCTCTTCACAGGTGGAAATCGGTGCCTTCCTTCTTAGCGCTATGTGTTGTTGTCCTTCCCTGCTATGCTTACGTAAAGTACCCCACAACTGTTGTGTCTGTTTCTTAAGTTCCCTCACAACAACTCGATTAACTGATCTTCTGCTAATCATCCGTCCCTTCCTGATGTCACAGTTAGAACGGCACCCGTTTGTCGGGTAGGCCTGGAGTTCTTCCGGGACCCTAGAGTCGCCCCTCTCCCGCAATTGCCTCCCAAGACTTCATAGGTGATTTAGGTGAGACAGCCCGCCTGAGACTGACTGCCCTGCCGCTGTTTGGAGTATTGCTTGAAGCTGAATGTTATTCCACTCCCTCGGCGTTCCGGCCACCGGTAATGCGCCTCAGTAGGGTGTTGCTCCGGTCTTACAGCATGACCCCTACTGGTATTCTCCTATTGCTTGATCTCGTTTCTCACTCAGCACAATCTATCTCGCTTCTAGTCCTTTCTTGGGTCCCGCCGCTTCCCGGAGCTGGCGCGGACCCGTTACGTTCTTTTCAATGCCAAGCCTCTGTCAGGATCCCACCCCTGACAGAGACCCTACTGTCTCTTCCTCCACAACACCCTCTGCCACCAGGTGTTGCCTCGTCCAATCCAGTCAGCTTTCTGATCTAACTTCCTGCCTGACCCCCAGTTTACCCACTATGGTGGGGAGTGGCCTAATGAATAGAACCCTTAGCTCCCCCCGGAGGCCCAGCTGTGAAATGTATTGGTGTCTGTGATACCTGATCAGATGAACTCCTTCAGTGCCATCGGACGCACCGTAGCTCCCCTTAGTGGCGGAGCCACAGTACTGCAACGACCAGGACTCTGGGGCGCTGCATATGTATGTGTGTATGTCCGGGATTGGCATCTGCACCGTCGCAGCTACAGCCACAAAATTTTGCACAGTCACACGTCTGGACCCCGAGAGCATCATAGGCTATGTTGTGATGTGAAATTTTAACCCCACGCGTTCCAATTCACCAAACAATTTTGCCCCTATCTACATAATGGGGAAAAAGTGAAGGGAAAAGTGTTGGAGGAAAATTGACAGCTGCCAGATGTGAACAATGGGGACTTAAAGAATGAGAGCGATGGCGCCAAAGAGTATATACCGTACAGTTGCTAAGGTGGGGCCCCGACATGGGATACTCACCACACACGGGGTTATGAACACAAACACAAAATGCGCCACACACTACCACGTGCTTGAACACATATACGACCCTCAGCACACATTTCACCACACACACACCAACCTCGCCACATAAAAGTCGAAACACAAAAGTCACCACTCAAAACTCGCCACGCGCAAAACTCGCTACATGCAAAACTCGCCATATGCAAAACTAGGCTCACGCAAAACTCGCCACACGTGCAAAACTCACCTCATGGAAAACTCACCTCATGCAAAACTTGCACACACAGAAAAATTGCCACATGTACAAAAGTTGCAACACATGCTAAAGTTGCCTCACACAAAACTTGCACATACTCAAAACGCACCACACATAAAACTCGCCACGTGCAAAACTCGCCATGCACAAATCTTGCTGCACACAACTTGCTACACTAACCTGTCACATGCAACTCGACACACAAAATGTTGCTACACGCATGTCGCCACACAAAACTCATCTCACAAAAGTCGCTACATGCAAGTCGCCACACGCAACTCAACACACACAACTTGACACATGAAACTCGCCCTAAAACACACACAAGTCTGGTATTATCCTTCAAAAATAAAAATCTGATTTAATAAGCTGACAAACTACAAGAGCAACAAATGTACCATATAGGAAATACGGCAGCAGTCAGTCACATGACAGGTCTATTATGTGTATGTGTGAGCTAACATATACTGCCAGGGGGTGGGCTTACTGTTGGCTGGGGATTTATCAGGCTGCCAATAGCAACAAATCACAGCTCAGCTTCTATTTTGCTACAGTTAATTAATCTGAGCTCTGATTGGTTAATATAGGCAACAAAGACATTCTCAGTATAACAAAGCTAATATATGTTGTGAAATGCTTCTATTAGCTTAGTTTTTGCCTTTTAATAATTACATTTCTATCTATTTGTTTTGTGGTTTTTGCGTGCAGAATAAATTTTTGTTAACACATTCTATTTTGCTAACAGCAGTCATTAACCCGGGCGAAGCCGGGTAGTACAGCTAGTCTAATATATAAAGCTGAATGTGTGTGTGTATGTCCGGGATTGGCATCTGCACCGTCGCAGCTACAGCCACAAAATTTTGCACAGTCACACGTCTGGACCCCGAGAGCGTCATAGGCTATGTTGTGAGGCTAAATTTTAACCCCGCGCTTTCCAATTCACCAAACAATTTTGCCCTTATCTACATAATGGGGAAAAAGTGAAAGGAAAAGTGTTGGAGGCAAATTGATAGCTGCCAGATGTGAACAAGGGGGATTTAAAGAGTGGGAGCGATGGCGCCAAAGAGTATATACCGTACAGTTGTTAAGGTGGGGCCCCGACATGGGATACTCACCACACACGGGGATATGAACACACACACAAAATACACCACACACTACTACGTGCTTGAACACATATATCACCCTGAGCACACATTTCACCACACATACACCAACCTCGCCACATAAAAGTCGAAACACAAAAGTCGCCGCGCAAAACTCGCCACATGCAAAACTAGGCTCACGCAAAACTCGCCACACGTGCAAAACTCACCTCATGGAAAACTCGCCACACGCAAAACTTGCACACGCGGAAAAATTGCCACATGCATAAAAGTTGCAACACATGCAAAACTCAAAACGCACCTCACATAAAACTCGCCACGCGCAAAACTTGCTGCACACAACTTGCTACACTAACCTGTCACATGCATCTCGACACACAAAAAGTTGCTACACGCATGTCGCCACACAAAACTCATCTCACAAAAGTCGCTACGTGCATGTAGCCACATGCAACTCAACACACACAACTTGACACATGAAACTCGCCCTAAAACACACCCAAGTCTGGTATTATCCTTCAAAAATAAAAATTTGATTAATAAGTAGATAAACTACAAGAGCAACAAATGTACCATATAGGAATCCGGCAGCTGTCAGTCACATGACCTGTCTATTATGTGTATGTGTGAGCTAATATATACTGCCAGGGGGGAGGGCTTACTGTTGGCTGGGGATTTATCAGGCTGCCAATTTAGCTTACTAATACTGAGGTAAAAATACTGACCAAATAACGTGTGAACGCGGTCTAATACAGGAGGAGATCACATACAGATATATACTATATACAGGGGAGATGACACACAGGTATATACTATATACAGGTGGAGATGACACACAGGTATATACTATATACAGGAGGAGATGACACACACATATATACTATATACAGGGGAGATGACACACAGGTATATACTATATACAGGAGGAGATGACACACTGGTGTATACTATAAAGGGGAGATGACATACAGGTACATACTATATACAGGGGAGATGACACAGGTATATACTATATACAGGGGAGATGACACACAGGTATCTATATATATATAATTGTCTAAGGGTTTAATTGTCTGTCTGTCCTGGAAATCCCACGTCTCTCATTGGTCGAGGCCACCAGGCCGCCAATCAGCGACGGGCATTGTCCTCCACTTCTGTCAAGTGCCGCCATTGTGTTGCCTAAGGGTCTAATTGTCTGTCTGTCTCGGAAATCCCGCCTTGCAGATTTGTCGAGACCAGCCGGCCTCGACCAATCAGCGACGGGCACAGTCTGCCGCAAATTCTGGAATCATCATTGTCCTCCACTGCTGTCAAGTGCCGCCATTGTGTAGGGTGTGTGCCTGCGTCTCCCTGTATGGGCGGCATCTCCCTGTGTTTCTATCTTAGAATGGGTCGTAAACGAAAATACGCCAATGAGGATGACCGAAAAGCAGCAGCAAGAAAATGACAACATCGGGAACAGGAGACACCACAACAAACTGCCGCCAGACAAGCCCAGGATGCGGAATCTCACAGACACCGTCGCCAACCGGAGACACCACAACAAACTGCTGCTAGACAAGCCCAGGATGCGGAATCTCACAGACACCGTCGCCAACCGGAGACACCACAACAAACTGTTGTACGACAGGAACAACATGATCGCCAAATTCATAAAAAACGAATGGTCTACCAACTAAGGCACGACCAGGACAATATTCAACAACTTGCACATTACGTAACAGACAATGAAAGTACAATTCATGAACACTACTGTGGGAATATGAATGCAGTTTGCTCTAAATGCGACTCTCTGAATTTCATTGATGAAAAACCATCTGACAATCAGTTTACTCAATGCTGCCAAAAAGGAAAAGTTATGCTACCGAGACCTCACTCCTCAGATCTGTTTGAGCAGTTAATGAAAGGAACGCATCAACACAGTAGAAATTTCATGGAAAATATCAGAAGCATCAACAGTTATCATGCGTTTGCTTCATTCGGTGCCAACATTGCACTGCCCCCTGGATTCGAACCGTATTGTTTTAAAATTCACGGCCAGATCTACCACCGCACTGGAACACTTCACCCAGAAATAGGACAACCACCAAAATTTTCGCAATTATACATCATTGATACAAATGAGGCTACAGAACAAAGGATGAACCTAAAAGAAAACGAAAAGTGTGATGCTGAACTGATGAACCAAATTGCTGTACATTTACAAATTGCATACATATTCTAGAATACCCGATGCGTTAGAATCGGGCCACCATCTGTACTATATGTACACAGTGACTGCACCAGCAGAATAGTGAGTGCAGCTCTGGAGTATAATACAGGATGTAACTCAGACAATTATATAGTAGACTAGCTGTACTACCCGGCTTCGCCCGGGTTAATGACTGCTGTTAGCAAAATAGAATGTGTTAACAAAAATTTATTCTGCACACAAAAACCACAAAACAAATAGATAGAAATGTAATTATTAAAAGGCAAAAACTAAGCAAATAGAAGCATTTCACAACATATATTAGCTTTGTTATACTGAGAATGTCTTTGTTGCCTATATTAACCAATCAGAGCTCAGGTTAATTAACTGTAGCAAAATAGAAGCTGAGCTGTGATTGGTTGCTATTGGCAGCCTGATAAATCCCCAGCCAACAGGAAGCCCTCCCCCCTGGCAGTATATATTAGCTCACACATACACATAATAGACAGGTCATGTGACTGACAGCTGCCGTATTTCCTATATGGTACATTTGTTGCTCTTGTAGTTTGCTTATTAATCAGATTTTTATTTTTGAAGGACAATACCAGACTTGTGTGTGTTTTAGGGCGAGTTTTATGTGTCAAGTTGTGTGTGTTGAGTTGCGTGTGGCGACATGCATGTAGCGACTTTTGTGAGATGAGTTTTGTGTGGCGACATGCGTGTAGCAACATTTTGTGTGTTGAGTTGCATGTGACAGGTTAGTGTAGCAAGTTGTGTGCAGCAAGATTTGTGCATGGCGAGTTTTGCGCGTGGCGAGTTTTATGTGTGGTGCATTTTGAGTATGTGCAAGTTTTGTGTGAGGCAACTTTTGCATGTGGTGCAACTTTTGTACATGTGGCAATTTTTCTGTGTGTGCAAGTTTTGCATGAGGTGAGTTTTCCATGAGGTGAGTTTTGCACGTGTGGCGAGTTTTGCGTGAGCCTAGTTTTGCATATGGCGAGTTTTGCATGTAGCGAGTTTTGAGTGGTGACTTTTGTGTTTCGACTTTTATGTGGCGAGGTTGGTGTGTGTGTGTGGTGAAATGTGTGCTGAGGGTGGTATATGTGTTCAAGCACGTGGTAGTGTGTGGCGCATTTTGTGTTTGTGTTCATATCCCCGTGTGTGGTGAGTATCCCATGTCGGGGCCCCACCTTAGCAACTGTACGGTATATACTCTTTGTCGCCATCGCTCTCATTCTTTAAGTCCTCATTGTTCACATCTGGCAGCTGTCAATTTTCCTCCAACACTTTTCCCTTCACTTTTTCCCCATTATGTAGATAGGAGCAAAATTGTTTGGTGAATTGGAACGCGCGGGGTTAAAATTTCACCTCACAACATAGCCTATGATGCTCTCGGGGTCCAGACGTGTGACTGTGCAAAATTTTGTGGCTGTAGCTGCGACGGTACAGATGCCAATCCCGGACATACACACATACATACATACACACATTCAGCTTTATATATTAGATATACCTGTATGTAATCTCCTGTATATAGTATATACCTGTGTGTCATCTCACCTATATATAGTATATATCTGTGTGTCATCTCCTGTATATAGTATATACCTGTATGTCATCTCCTCCTATACATAGCATATACCTGTGTCATCTCCTCCTGTATATACTATATACCTGTAGGTAATCTGCTCCTGTATATAGTATATACCTGTGTGTCATCTCCTCCTGTATATAGTATATACCTGTATGTCATCTCCTCCTGTATGTAGTATGTACCTGTATGTCATCTCCTCCTCTATATAGTATATACCTGTGTGTCATCTCTCCTGTATATAGTATATATCTGTGTGTCATCTCCTCCTGTATATAGTATATACCTGTGTGTCATCTCCCCTGTAAATAGTATATACCTGTGTGTCATCTCCTGTATATAGTATATAGCTGTATGCCATCTCCTCCTGTATTAGCCCTCGTTCACACGTTATTTGGTCAGTATTTTTACCTCAGTATTTGTAAGCTAAAATGGCAGCCTGATAAATCCCCAGCCAACAGTAAGCCCACCCCCTGGCAGTATATATTAGCTCACACATACACATAATAGACTGGTCATGTGACTGACAGCTGCCGGATTCCTATATGGTACATTTGTTGCTCTTGTAGTTTGTCTGCTTATTAATCAGATTTTTATTTTTGAAGGATACCAGACTTGTGTGTGTTTTAGGGCGAGTTTCGTGTGTCAAGTTGTGTGTGTTGAGTTGCGTGTGGCGACATGCATGTAGGGACTTTTGTGAGATGAGTTTTGTGTGGCGACATGCGTGTAGCAACTTTTTGTGTGTCGAGTTGCATGTGACAGGTTAGTGTAGCAAGTTGTGTGCAGCAAGTTTTGCGCATGGCGAGTTTTGCGCGTGGCAAGTTTTATGTGTGGTGCCTTTTGAGTATGTGCAAGTTTTGTGTGAGGCAACTTTTGCATGTGTTGCAACTTTTGTGCATGTGGCAATTTTTCTGCGTGTGGCAATTTTTCTGCGTGTGCAAGTTTTGCGTGTGGCGAGTTTTGCACGTGTGGCGAGTTTTGCATGTGGAGAGTTTTGCGCGTGGCGAGTTTTGAGCGGCGACTTTTGTGTTTCTACTTTTATGTGGCGAGGTTGGTGTATGTGTGGTGAAATGTGCACTGAGGGTGGTATATGTGTTCGAGCACGTGGTAGTGTGTGGCGCATTTTGTGTGTGTGTTCATATCCCCGTGGTGGTGTGATTATCCCATGTTGGGGCCCCACCTTAGCAACTGTACAGTATATACTCTTTGGTGCCATCGCTGTCATTCTTTAAGTCCCCCTTGTTCACATCTGGCAGCTGTTAATTTGCCTCCAACACTTTTCCTTTCATTTTTTCCCCATTATGTAGATAGGGGCAAAATTGTTTGGTGACTTGGAAAGCGCGGGGTTAAAATTTCACCTCACAATATAGCCTATGATGCTCTCGGGGTCCAGACGTGTGACTGTGCAAAATTTTGTGCCTGTAGCTGCGACGCCTCCAACACTTTTCCTTTCACTTTTTCCCCATTATGTAGATAGGGGCAAAATTGTTTGGTGAATTGGAAAGCGCGGGGTTAAAATTTCACCTCACAACATAGCCTATGACGCTCTCGGGGTCCAGACGTGTGACTGTGCAAAATTTTGTGGCTGTAGCTGCTACGGTTCAGATGCCAATCCCGGACATACATACATACACACACACACACATTCAGCTTTATATATTAGATTACTGATCCTGTACTGATCCTAAGGGTCACTTCCGTCTGTCTGTCCTTCTGTCTGTCTGTCTGTCGCGGTTATTCGTTCGCTGATTGGTCTCGCCAGCTGCTTGTCATGGCTGCCGCGACCAATCAGCGACGCGCACAGTCCGGAAGAAAATGGCCACTCCTAACTCACTGCCCGGCACCCGCATACACCCCTCCGCTCACCGCTCACACAGGGTTAAGGCTGGCGGTAACGGACCGCGTTATGCCGCGGGTAACGCACTCCGTTGCCGCTGCTATTAACCCTGTGTGACCAAGTTTTTTACTATTGACACAGCCTATGCAGCGCCAATAGTAAAAACATCTAATGTTAAAAATAATAAAAAAAATAAAAAATGATTATATACTCACCTACGCCGCCTTTCTCACTCCTCGCGATGCAACCGGCACGTTCCGTTGGCTCGGATGGTCTTATGAAAAGAATAATGGTATGCACTCTGATCAAAGATAATGCGAGGTGCTGATAAGACAGACCCGGAGGTCCAAAGAGTCACGTTACCAAAAAATTACCGCACACTCTGATTGGATACAATGCAAAAAAGGTGTACAACACGTTTATTAATAAAAAAGAAATGCCATGAAGTAAACAGAAGTAGAGTAAATTCAGATTGGACCAAACCCAACGTTTCGACCCACAAGGGTCTTATTCATGGGATTGCTTGGTATCCAAAGATGCGTATATAGACATAAAGGCCGGTGGGCACATGGGTAATGTGCACATTACCTCGAGCAAGGCACGGGAGTGCCGCTCCTCTACTCCAGCACACCGGTCTCTTCAGCATACCGGGTGCCTGGTCCTTCTCCTGAGTACATTTTGCCACACCGGATTCTGGTCCAACACGCCTCTCCGGACTCTCCCACTTCTTCTGGCTTCTATTAACTCTATACGGGAGTACTACAGCCCCGAGCCCCCACAGGCAAAACTTATGCACCGGAACGCTACTCTTGACCCCGCAATGCATTAATACTTGTCTCCATCTACACGCACGCACAGATGCGCCTCCCTGTGACACCGTAGGATTTGTACTGAAAAAATTGCCCACCGGCCTTTATGTCTATATACGCATCTTTGGATACCAAGCAATCCCATGAATAAGACCCTTGTGGGTCGAAACGTTGGGTTTGGTCCAATCTGAATTTACTCTACTTCTGTTTACTTCATGGCAATTCTTTTTTATTAATAAACGTGTTGTACACCTTTTTTGCATTGTATCCAATCAGAGTGTGCGGTAATTTTTTGGTAACGTGGCTCGGATGGTCTGGCAGAAGGACCTGCCATGACGTCACGGTCATGTGACCGCGACGTCATCGCAAGTCCTGCGCGGAAAGGACCTGCCGTGACGTCACGGTCATGTGACCGCGACGTCATCACAGGCCCTGCGCGCCTGCGCGAGCAGGCTGGGACCAGAAGCTGCCGCCTGTACCTCGCACAGGCGACAGAACTACAAGTATGGTGAGTATGTTAGAACTACAAGGGGCCCTCGGATCGGAAGGTGAGTATGTTTATTTTTAATTTTTTAACCTGTGACATACGTGGCTAGGCAATATACTATGTGGCTGGGCAATATACTACGTGGCTCTGTGCTGTATACTACATCGCTGTGCAATATACTGCGTCACTGGGCAATATACTACATGGCTAGGCAATATACTATGTGGCTGGGCAATATACTGCGTGGCTCTGTGCTGTATTCTACGTCACTGGGCAATATACTACGTGGCTCGGCAATATACTACATGGCTGGGCAATATACTACGTCACTGGGCAATATACTACATGGCTGGGCAATATACTACGTCGCTGGGCAATATACTACGTCACTGGGCAATATACTACGTGGCTGGGCAATATACTACGTGGCTGAGCAATATACTACGTGGCTCTGTGCTGTATACTACATCGCTGTGCAATATACTACATCACTGGGCAATATACTACGTGGCTCTGTGCTGTATACTACGTCACTCGGCAATATACTACGTAGCTGGGCAATATACTATGTGGCTGGGCTATATACTACATCGCTGGGCGATATACTACGTGGCTGGGCAATATACTACGTGGCTCTGTGCTGTATACTACATTGCTGTGCAATATACTACATCACTGGGCAATATACTACGTGGCTCTGTGCTGCATACTACGTCGCTGGGCAATATACTACGTGGCTGGGCTATATACTACGTGGCTGGGCAATATACTTCATGGCTCTGTGCTGAATACTACGTCACTGGGCAATATACTACGTCACTAGGCAATATACTACGTGGCTGGGCAGTATACTACGTCACTGGGCAATATACTACGTGGCTGGGCAATATACTACGTCACTGGGCAATATACTACGTGCCTGACCAATATACCACGTGGGCTGTGCTATATACTATGTGGACATGCATATTCTAGAATACCCGATGTATGTATGCAATTTGTATGTATGCAATTATGTATGCAATTTGTAAATGTACAGCAATTTGGTTCATCAGTTCAGCATCACACTTTTCGTTTTCTTTTAGGTTCATCCTTTGTTCTGTAGCTTCATTTGTATCAATGATGTATAATTGCGAAAATTTTGGTGGTTGTCCTATTTCTGGATGAAGTGTTCCAGTGCGGTGGTAGATCTGGCCGTGAATTTTAAAACAATACGGTCCGAATCCAGGGGGCGGTGCCATGTTGGCACCGAATGAAGCAAACGCATGAGAACTGTTGATGCTTCTGATATTTTCCATGAAATTTCTACTGTGTTGATGCATTCCTTTCATTAACTGCTCAAACAGATCTGAGTAGTGAGGTCTCGGTAGCATAACTTTTCCTTTTTGGCAGCATTGAGTAAACTGATTGTCAGATGGTTTTTCATCAATGAAATTCAGAGAGTCACATTTAGAGCAAACTGCATTCATATCCCCATAGTAGTGTTCATGAATTGTACTTTCATTGTCTGTTACGTAATGTGCAAGTTGTTGAATATTGTCCTGGTCGTGCCTTAGTTGGTAGAGCATTTGTTTTTTATGAATTTGGCGATCATGTTGTTCCTGTCGTACAACAGTTTGTTGTGGTGTCTCCTGTTGGCGACGTTGTCTGTGAGATTCCACATCCTGGGCTTGTCTGGCGGCAGTTTGTTGTGGTGTCTCCTGTTCCCGATGTTGTCGTTTTCTTGCTACTGCTGCTGCTTTTCTGTCATCCTCATTGGCGTATTTTCGTTTACGACCCATTCTAAGATAGAAACACAGGGAGATGCCGCCCATACAGGGAGATGCAGGCACACACCCTACACAATGGCGGCACTTGACAGCAGTGGAGGACAATGATAATTCCAGAATTCGCGGCAGACTGTGCCCGTCGCTTAAAGTGCAAATAGTGACCCGAATAATAAAGCAGCTTAACATACGGCTAATTCACATGTAAAGGGATTTGCCAAATGACCTATATAAAAAGAAATAGCCTGGGATATTACCTCTGTGGTGGTAGCAGCAGCCCGACGCGCGTTTCGCGTATTGCTTCGTCTAAGGGAAAGTGTGCGTCGGGCTGCTGCTACCACCACAGAGGTAATATCCCAGGCTATTTCTTTTTATATATGTCATTTGGCAAATCCCTTTACATGTGAATTAGCCGTATGTTAAGCTGCTTTATTATTCGGGTCACTATTTGCACTTTAAGCCCAAAATGTTTTGGCATGAGATGAACTCATTATATATGAAGGATTATATCCTCTTTATGTAGGCAAATCCCTTTACATGTGAATTGGCCGTATGTTAAGCTGCTCTATTATTAGGGTCACTGTTTGCACTTTAAGCCTATTATTTTTGGCATGAGATGGACTCATTGTATATGAAGGATGATATCCTCTTTATGTAGGCTATCATATTATATTATACAGGCTGTTAGAGTATTAGGATTATTGTATACACTTCGAACCAGCAGCAAGCCATTGCATTGTATAGGCTGCCTTATTTCTTAGACTTAGTGGATGCACTTTAATTATGCTGGTGTCTTGCATAAACATTTTGAGGAATTTTCCATTTTTTACATCTATTGTAGCCTTTATATAAAACCATACGGTGATACGTTTTTTGAGTCTGCCTTTTGCTGGTAGGCCTTATTATTATTATCAATATGCTTGGGTATATATATTTATGCGTATAGTACCCCTCACTAATTTTGATGAAGGGAAGTACCTGTTTTGGACTTAATTATAATTGAATCTTACGCATTTTTTTGAATTGGACACTTGTTTAATAACCCGCTGTATATTTAAAACATCATTGTATCATATTGCCTCTTGATGGTTTCTTTTGCATATTCTTCACCTCCATTTTTTTAATTTTAGTCTATTTTGTATTTTTGTATGTTTTCAATAAAATTCTATTATTTTATGGTTATATAGCTTCCGGTTTCTTTTTTGATGGTTATATTGATTTGAAGCTTTGACATTTATCTAGGCAGGTTTTTTTCCTTTTTGATGTATATACAGGAGGAGATGACACACAGGTATATACTATATACAGGAGATGACATACAGGTATATACTATATAAAAGAGGAGATGACACATAGGTATATAGAGGAGGAGATGACATACAGCAGGTATATACTATATACAGGGGAGATGACATACAGGTATATACTATATACAGGAGATGACATACAGGTATATACTATATATAGGAGGAGGTGACATACAGGTATATACTATATACAGGAGCAGATGACACATAAGTATATACAATATACAGGAGGAGATGACATACAGCAGGTATATACTATTTACAGGGGAGATGACATACAGGTATATACAGGAGATGACATACAGGTGTATACTATATATAAGGGAGATGACAAACATGTATATACTGAAGGGAAAATGAGAGGTGTGAGGTGAAAATGAAAAGGTGTGAGTGCAAAATGAGAGGAGTGAGGGAAAATAGTGGAGTGATCGGAAAATGACAGATGTGAGGTCGAAATGACAAGTGTTAGGGGGGAATGAGAGGAGTGAGGGGGAAATAAGAGGAGTGAGGGGGAAAATGAGAGATATGAGGGGGAAAATGAGAGACGTGATGGGAAAATAAGAGAAGTGAGGTGCTATAACTAACCACAGATATATTTACTATGCCCAGGCAACGCCGGGCTCTTAAGCTAGTATATATATATATATATATATATATATATATATATATATATATATAGCACAGCCCATGCAGTATATAACAAATGCTACGTGTTATATAACACTGCCCACGTAATATATAACACTGCCCACGTAGTATATAGCAGCCCCAGGCAGTATATATCAGTATATATCGTGAGACCGCTAAGTCTTCTGGGTAATTTTGCAATACATCGCCGGGAACGGAAGATGGCGGCAGCGGCTCGGCGAACTACGGAGGGTGAGTATAGCAGGTTTGTTTTTTTTTAATTATTTTTAACATTACTTTTTTTACTATTGATGCCGCATAGGCAGCATCAATAGTAAAAAATTGGGGACACACAGGGTTAATAGCAGCGGTTACGGAGTGCGTTACCCGTGGCATAACGCGGTCCGTTACCGCCGGCATTAACCCTGTGTGAGCGGTGACCGGACAGCGTATGCGGGCGCCGGGCAGTGAGTGCGGGGAGTAAGGAGCAGCCATTTTCTTCCGGACTGTGCGCGTCGCTGATTGGTCGTGGCAATGGTCGTGGGCATTTTGCCACGACCAATCAGCGACTTGGATTCCATGACAGACAGAGGCGGCGACCAATGAATATCCGTGACAGACAGACAGACAGAAGGACAAACAGACGGAAGTACCTATTAGACAATTATATAGTAGATTATATGGACTACCTACAGGTGGTGCTGCTGCACTGGTCTCTATGGCAAATATTTATCTGGTAGTTTAGATGGGGAGACAGACGTCGGACCTCCACTGATCTGAAAGTAATGACTTATCCTAAGAGTGTCGTCAGCATCATAGTGGTGGAAAACACATTTAATTGTATTTTGAACTGCAACTTTCTATATTGCCATTTCCTTACCATTTTATAAGAGCTCTGCTTGATATTAGGGAGTAGGATTGTTCTTGATAACAGCTAAATTAGCTAAACCTCCCGCCCTCCACATTCCCCCTCCAGGAGATTTTCTCACCTCCCATTCTCCGTAGACATTAATATGGAGTCGCCCCTCTGCAGATATAACGGCTCACGCTCTTCTGGGAAGGATTTCTATAGGATTTTGGAGGGGTCTGTGGGAATTTTTGCCCCTTCATCCAGAGGAGCGTTTGGGGGGGTTAGACCCTGATGTTGGGGAGAGGCCGGGATCATAATCTCCAGTCTAGATGTTGGATGAGGTTGAGGTCTGGGCTCTGTGCGGTCGCTCCTGTTTTTCCACTAACCCCCCCCCATGTCTGTGTGGACCTTATGCACTGGGCACAGTCATGGGGAACAAAAAAGGGTCTTCCCCAAACTGTTCCCACAAAGCTGAAATAAGATATAATTGTCCACAATGTCTTGTGCTGAAGAATAAGATTTACGTTCACCAGAACTAAAAGGTCGAGCTCTGATAACAGCCAGTAGCGTTATCCTGCCATCACTAAACTGGGCATTATTTTTTAGTATTGTGTGCACTATATGGCCTTATTACATTGGCACTGCATGGTGGTACTATGTGGGACCTAGGGAGCGTTTGGCGGTACTGTGTGGGAACTAGGGGGCGTTTGGCGGTACTGTGTGGGAACTAGGGGGCGTTTGGCGTTACTGTGTGGGAACTATAGGGCGTTTGGCGGTACTGTGTAGGAACTATGGAGCGTTTGGCGTTACTGTGTGGGAACTATAGGGCGTTTGGCGGTACTGTGTGGGAACTATGGAGCGTTTGGCGGTACTGTGTGGGAACTAGGGGGCGTTTGGCGGTACTGTGTGGGAACTAGGGGGCGTTTGGCGGTACTGTGTAGGAACTATGGAGCGTTTGGCGTTACTGTGTGGGAACTATAGGGCGTTTGGCGGTACTGTGTGGGAACTATGGAGCGTTTGGCGGTACTGTGTGGGAACTATGGGGGCGTTTGGCGGTACTGTGTGGGAACTAGGGGGCGTTTGGCGGTACTGTGTGGGAACTAGGGGGCGTTTGGCGGTACTGTGTAGGAACTATGGAGCGTTTGGCGTTACTGTGTGGGAACTATAGGGCGTTTGGCGGTACTGTGTGGGAACTAGGGGGCGTTTGGCGGTACTGTGTGGGAACTAGGGGGCGTTTGGCAGTACTGTGTAGGAACTATGGAGCGTTTGGCGTTACTGTGTGGGAGCTATAGGGCGTTTGGCGGTACTGTGTGGGAACTAGGGGGCGTTTGGCGGTACTGTGTGGGAACTAGGGGGCGTTTGGCGGTACTGTGTAGGAACTATGGAGCGTTTGGCGTTACTGTGTGGGAACTATAGGGCGTTTGGCGGTGCTGTGTGGGAACTATGGAGCGTTTGGCGGTACTGTGTGGGAACTAGGGGGCGTTTGGCGGTACTGTGTGGGAACTAGGGGGCGTTTGGCGGTACTGTGTAGGAACTATGGAGCGGTTGGCGTTACTGTGTGGGAACTATAGGGCGTTTGGCGGTACTGTGGGAACAAGGGGGCATTTGGCGGTACGGTGTGGCAACTATGGAGCGTTTGGCGGTACTCTGTGGGAACTATTGGACGTTCCATATGCCAGTCTTAAAGGGGTGATGTGGGAGTTTAGGGCCGGAATGAACAGGCAGGTAGTTAGCAACTACCTGCCAGTAAGTTCTTAATCCCATATGAAAAAACAAGCAAAGTTGGAAGCTTTAGCCATATAATGTTTCTCCGCAAACCTTATTCCTGCAGAAGGTTCCAAAAACCATTTCCGAATTGTGGACATTTGGGTCAAAATTGACAAAAAGGAGGAGAATCTGGAGATGTGGCAGTCCTTCTTGCGACATACACATTTTTCCTTGGAACGGTGACCTGTGAATCCCCCTTCTCAGCAGTCTATGCCCGACCTCCTGACACTATCTGTGTGGCACAATTACTAGATGACAATGCGCCTAGCTGAGATGGTGTGCGGTAACTTATCCCCGGGCGCACGCCACTCACTCTTTTTTCTTGGAAGAAGGTGATGCCACCCACAGCCTTGTTATCCCCTTCACCCATCACAGTGCTGTGCTCCAATACTCCCAGTACAATTGTATCAGCCTGATGGCGAAATGTTGGGAATTCACAGAAAAACACGTAGAACATTGTGTAACAGAAGACAAGATCCGGAGAATTTTCTGTCCACACAGAGCACATTCATCATATAGAAGGGGTGCACTAAAAAATGGGATCGTCCATACTGATCTCATTACTATAGGAATCTTAAACGCTCATGATAAAGAAACAATGTATCACATTGGAATAATCCATAATGTTACAGTGGTGTGTAAAAGTTTGGGCACCCCTGGTCAAAATCATTGTTATAGTGGAAAGTTAATCAAGTTGAAGATGAAATTATCTATAAGAGGCCTACAGTTAAAGATGACACATTTCCTTTGTATTTAAGGCAAAAAAATAAAAATAAAAAAAACACTTTTTGTAGCCAGACAAGAGTCTTTCCGTTCTTGTTTGAGGGATGAGATGATTGCTCCTTTTTCACAAAACTTCCTAATATTCTTTGTATATGGATTATCAATCATCTGTAAGATCTCTGCTTGCTCTCTGTGAATGACAGCAGCCATTCTTTACATCCAGAGGCTGCGGGGCTTGTTACAATGTATCAGATCTGGCTCTTGTTTCTGTGTCCACCTGATATATTCACAAAGGGTCTTCAGATTCGGGATGTGAAGTGGAGAGTTTCCATTCACTGACAGCATGCAGAAATCTGGAATCAAAGTGCATTAGAGCGGAAATTATACTTTGGATTTGTCGGAAATAATCCTGGGGATAGGCGATAATCGAGTTGCCCCTCTAGTTACATTTCAGTACGCTGACGTTATAGTCTACAGGTTTGGATAATTATTTCTTTGTCTCCATTCACATCTAAAGCGGTTTCCAAAATTCTCCTGTGGTAAACCATGATTCCTCTTTACTGTGCAGTCACTCATGACCCTTCAGCTTCACTCTGATGACGCAGCTTTCATCTGAATGCACTCTGTTTGAATGCAGATTTGGGGGTGACTGGAGTAAACTGCATGCTGGAACCCAAGATTAGGAACCGAGATTGAATTAAACGAATGAAACTCACTTTGTTTTTGCAGATATTGACGAATGTACGTTGAGGACTCACACGTGCTGGAACGATTCGGCTTGTGTCAACTTAGAAGGAGGATTTGACTGCCTTTGTCCGTCTGGCCCGTCTTGTACGGGGGACTGTCCTCACGAAGGTGGGCTAAAACGTAACGGCCAAGTCTGGACCCTAAAAGAAGACAGATGCTCGGTTTGTTCGTGCAAGGTAAATCCGCAGAATAACACTTGATAAAGAATATCGATACATTTGGGGCATTTTTTATTTTATTTTTTTCTTAAATGTAAACATTAATTTTATTCCCAAATTTATGCAATTGGGTTTCATTAAACATTGTACATAGTTTGGCTTTTATCTTTCTCTCTGGCTGAGAATAAGTTACAAACAAAAAAAGAAAAGAAAAAAGCCAGCTCACCGATAGATGTAAGAGGCACGGAACTTCGTCCTGACACGACGTAGTGGAATCCCAAAAACAAAGAAAAGTTGTTCCAGCTTCTTGATAAAATTTAGTTTTTAATCCAACATATTAAAATCAAAAAGGACACTCTCCTGGGACAATGCCATAACACATGTGAAGAGAGCTCTCTTCACATGTGTTATGGCATTGTCCCAGGAGTGTGTCCTTTTTGATTTTAATATGTTGGATTAAAAACTAAATTTTATCAAGAAGCTGGAACAACTTTTCTTTGTTTTTGAGAATAAGTTAACAGAGAATTCAACAGTGAGCCGCCATTACTGAGAGTTTGTAATGGTCTTATCTGTCTTTTTTTTTCCTTTCTTTTTTTTAATCTGATTTATTGCCTCAAACATCAAAGTTCAGATGAACTTTGCTGTGGTCATAAATCAGTGCAGGAGCTCAGAAAGAGACAAATAAGGTAGGTACACACTCCCTATCACATGGAGCCTCCTGACAGTTCTCAGTTAACTCATTCAACAGCCAGTAATGAGCAGGGGTACGACACACAATTGCAAACTAATATTTTTAGTCAAGGTAAGTAAGGTATCTATATGTATAGGTGCTATATACAAAATAAAGTTATTGTTATTCATTTAACAGACATGTTCTGCTTGCTGTCAGTGAATATGGACTTTTCTTTTTTTTTGCTTAAGTCTAGAGGCTAACATTTTTTTTTACAAAATCGTAATATTTCTATTTGCTACAATGGTATCCAGTCTCGACAATCCTGTAAAGGTATCATCTTTCCAAACGATAGACAATAACTTGTGGGTCCCAGCGGTCGGACCCTCTCTTTATTCCCTCTCCATAACTCTTTACAGCGAGGTGGAATAACTCTTTAAAACACCTTGATACATTGTAGCAAACTTTTCTGTCCCTATACTTTAACTAACCCAGAAAGTAGAAAAGAATAAACAGACAACTGCAGAATAAAAAAACAACATAAAAAGGTGTTTACATTTTGTAACCATGGAAACGAATAGCTCCGTATAGGAGCTGTATACACAAAATGGCAAGAGCATTTTCTGAATGTTTGTAGTCTACAGCTGCACCATTAATTAATATTGTTATGGGGGATGGATTTACTTCAGATTTCCCTCCAATCAGTAAGTATTAATGCCCTATACGAGCCATTGATCTTTTGGCAGTCATCTATACTCGCTCGATGTGGTGTCATTTGGGCTCGTCCAGGTCTCGAGTGGTAGGAGGAGAGAAGACCTGAGGACACTCATTTTCCTCCTTCCCATAGAAGGATTTTCTCACAGTAATTACCGAAACGCGATCCACTCAGAACTAATGGGGGGAACGCGTCGCTGCACGGCTCTGGCATCACGTGTCCGGCGCATGCATCAACCCCACAGACGTGATGTCAGCCACTCAGGAAATAAGATGAAAAGGGCAATTCCTCCCACGCTACGACATGAGAACTGATTATTGCTGTCAAGAGGGGTCATCTAAGCTCTTACAGAATGAGGAGAGGCTACAGGTTACAATGTGACTGATTCTGGTTCAGCATGGATGTTTTCCACTAGTAACATTGTACTAAAATCTGTCAGTTGCATAATTAAGATTAAAGCTGGAAAAATATGTTGGAATCCCTCTAGCCGCAACATATGCAGTGATTGCCTAACAGCAACGGGGACTGTTATGATCCGGTGACCTTGGAGCCGCATGAAACTTTCTCTGGAGTAGGTGGAAACTATACTGACCGCAGATCCTGAACTAACACCGCAACTAGAAGTAGCCGTGGGGTGTGCCTAACAAACCCTAGACACCTCGACACAGCCGGAGGACTAAATACCCCTATAGATGGAAATAGGAATACTACCTTGCCTCAGAGCAGAACCCCAAAGGATAGGCAGCCCCCACGAATATTGACTGTGAGTAGGAGAAGAAAAGACACACGCAGGCAGAAAACAAGATTTAGCAAAAGAGGCCACTCTAGCTAAATAGGAAAGGATAGGACAGAATACTAGGCGGTCAGTATTAAAACCCTTCAAAAAATATCCACAGCAGATAATACAAAAAATTCCACAATCTAACTAAAGACGTGGAATGAATATCTGCAACCCCAGAGAATCCAACAAGACTGAGAAAATACTGACACAATCTAAGCTGGACAAGAAAACACAAAAGAATAGCACTGAATCATGAAGCACACAGCATGTGTGCCACAGAAACAAAACCAGACACTTATCTTTACTGATTTGGCAGAAAGGCAGGAGGAACCAGGCAGAGGTCCAACACCTCCCAACAACAATTGACAACTGGCAAGGACTAATGAATCCTGCACACCTAAATACCCCAGTCAGAACTGCAATCAGCAGAAACACCTGACCAGGACTGAAACCCAGGGACAACTGCATTACCACCTACCACCACCGGAGGGAACCCAAAAGCAGAATTCATAACAGTACCCCCCCCTTGAGGAGGGGTCACCGAACCCTCACCAGCGCCCCCAGGCCGATCAGGACGAGCCAGATGAAAGGCACGGACCAAATCAGCAGCATGGACATCAGAAGCAAAAACCCAAGAATTATCCTCCTGGCCATAACCCTTCCATTTCACAAGGTACTGAAGCCTCCGCCTCGAAAAACGAGAATCCAAAATCTTCTCAACCACATACTCCAACTCCCCATCAACCAACACAGGGGCCGGAGGATCAACAGAGGGAACAACGGGCACCACATATTTCCGCAATAAAGATCTATGGAAGACATTATGGATAGCAAAAGAGGCCGGAAGCACCAATCGAAAAGACACCGGATTAATAATCCCAGAAATCCTATAAGGACCAATAAACCGGGGCTTAAACTTAGGGGAAGAAACCTTCATAGTAACATGACGGGAAGACAACCAAACCAGATCCCCAACCCGAAGCCGGGAACCAACACACCGACGACGGTTAGCAAAATGTTGAGCCTCCTCCTGAGACAACACCAAATTGTCCACCACATGAGCCCAAATCTGCTGCAACCTGTCAACCACAGAATCCACACCAGGACAGTCAGAAGGCTCAACCTGCCCAGAAGAAAAACGAGGATGAAAACCAAAATTACAAAAGAAAGGCGAAACCAAAGTAGCTGAACTAGCCCGATTATTAAGGGCAAACTCGGCCAATGGCAAACAGGCCACCCAATCATCCTGATCAGCAGACACAAAGCATCTCAAATAGGTCTCCAAGGTCTGATTAGTTCGCTCGGTCTGGCCATTTGTCTGAGGATGAAATGCAGAAGAAAAAGACAAATCAATGCCCAGCCTAGCACAAAAGGCCCGCCAAAACCTTGAAACAAACTGGGAACCTCTGTCGGACAATATTCTCCGGAATACCATGCAAACGAACCACATGCTGAAAAAACAACGGAACCAAATCTGAAGAGGAAGGCAATTTAGGCAAAGGTACCAAATGAACCATCTTAGAAAACCGGTCACAAACAACCCAGATAACCGACATCCTCTGGGAAACCGGAAGATCAGAAATAAAATCCATAGAAATATGCGTCCAGGGCCTCTCAGGGACCGGCAATGGCAAAAGTAACCCACTAGCACGGGAACAACAAGGCTTGGCCTGCGCACAAGTCCCACAGGACTGCACAAAAGAACGCACATCACGTGACAAGGAAGGCCACCAAAAGGACCTACCAACCAAATCTCTGGTACCAAAAATACCAGGATGACCAGCCAACACGGAACAGTGAACCTCAGAAATCACTCTACTAGTCCATCTGTCAGGAACAAACAATTTCCCCACAGGACAGCGGTCAGGTCTGTCAGCCTGAAATTCCTGAAAAACCCGCCGTAAATCAGGGGAAATGGCAGAAAGGACCACCCCTTCTTTCAGAATGCCGACCGGTTCAAGGACCTCAGGAGAATCAGGCAAAAAACTCCAAGAAAGGGCATCAGCCTTAATATTCTTAGAACCCGGAAGATACGAAACCATGAAATCAAAACGGGAAAAAAACAAGGACCATCGAGCCTGTCTGGGACTCAGCCGTTTGGCAGACTCGAGGTAAATCAGATTCTTATGATCAGTCAGGACCACAATACGGTGCTTAGCTCCCTCAAGCCAATGTCGCCACTCCTCAAACGCCCACTTCATAGCCAACAACTCCCGATTGCCGACATCATAATTGCGTTCAGCAGGCGAAAACTTGCGGAAGGAGAAGGCACACGGTTTCATCAAGGAACCAACAGAATCCCTCTGAGACAAAACGGCCCCTGCCCCAATCTCAGAGGCATCAATCTCAACCTGAAACGGAAGGGAAACATCCGGTTGGCGCAACACCGGAGCAGAAGTAAATCGGCGTTTAAGCTCCTGAAAGGTAGAGACAGCCGCAGAGGACCAATTCGCCACATCAGCGCCTTTCTTCGTCAAATCGGTCAAGGGTTTAACCACGCTGGAGAAATTAGCAATGAAACGGCGATAAAAATTTGCAAAACCCAAAAATTTCTGAAGGCTCTTCACGGATGTGGGTTGAATCCAATCATAAATGGCCTGAACCTTAACCGGATCCATCTCCATAGATGAGGGAGAAAAAATGAAGCCCAAAAAAGAAACCTTCTGCACCCCAAAGAGGCACTTAGACCCCTTCACAAACAAAGCATTGTCCCGAAGGATCTGAAATACCATCCTGACCTGTTCCACATGAGACTCCCAATCATCGGAAAAAATCTAAATATCGTCCAAATATACAATCAAGAATTTATCAATATAAGTCCGGAAGATATCATGCATGAAGGATTGAAAAACCGATGGAGCATTAGTGAGCCCGAATGGCATCACAAGGTATTCAAAATGGCCTTCGGGCGTATTAAACGCAGTTTTCCATTCATCACCCTGTTTAATACGAACAAGATTATATGCCCCCCGAAGGTCAATCTTAGTAAACCAACTACCCCCCTTAATCCTAGCAAACAAATGAGAAAGCAAAGGTAAAGGGTATTGAAACTTGACCGTGATCTTATTCAAGAGGCGATAATCAATACAAGGTCTCAAGGAGCCATCCTTCTTAGCAACAAAAAAAATCCCGCTCCCAACGGTGAAGAAGATGTCCGAATATGCCCTTTCTCCAAAGACTCCTTAACATAACTCCGCATGGCGGTATGTTCAGGCACAGACAGGTTGAAAAGCCGGCCCTTAGGAAACTTACTGCCTGGAATCAAGTCAATCGCACAATCACAGTCCCTGTGCGGTGGAAGAGAACTGGACTTGGGCTCATCGAATACATCCTGAAAATCAGACAAAAACTCTGGAATTTCTGAAGAGGAAGAAGAGGAGATTGACATCAAAGGAACATCATTATGAACCCCCTGACAACCCCAACTAGTCACAGACATAGACTTCCAATCCAACACAGGATTATGTACCTGCAACCACGGAAAACCCAGCACGATAACATCATGCAAATTATGCAACACCAGAAATCGACAATCTTCCTGATGGGCTGGCGCCATGTGCATGGTCACCTGTGTCCAAAACTGAGGCTTATTTTTAGCCAAAGGTGTAGCATCAATCCCCCTTAAAGGAATAGGGTTCTGCAAAGGCTGCAAGGGAAAACCACAACGCCTGGCAAACTCAAAATCCATTAAGTTCAAGGCGGCGCCTGAATCCACAAACGCCATGACAGAAAATGATGACAATGAGCAGATCAAGGACACCGATAACAGAAATTTAGGTTGTACAGTACTGATGGTAAATGAACTAGCGATCCTTTTTGTCCGCTTAGGGCAGACTGAAATTACATGAGAAGCGTCGCCACAATAATAACACAACCTATTCTGACGTCTGAGTCCTTGTCGTTCCGTTCTAGACAAAATCCTATCACACTGCATTGGCTCAGGAATTGGCTCTGAGGACGACGCCACGGCGCGCACAGTTCTACGCTCCCGCAAGCGCCGATCAATCTGAATGGCCAGAGACATAGAATCACTCAGACCGGAAGGCGTGGGAAACCCCACCATAACATCTTTAACGGATTCAGAAAGACCCTTTCTGAAAATTGCCGCCAAAGCATCATCATTCCATTTAGTCAACACAGACCATTTTCTAAATTTCTGACAATACAATTCTGCCGCCTCTTGACCCTGAGACAGGGCCAACAAGGTCTTCTCCGCTTGATCCACAGAATTCGGTTCATCATATAATAATCCTAAAGCCTGAAAAAAGGAGTCTACATTAAGCAAAGCAGGATTCCCAGATTCCAGGGAAAATGCCCAATCCTGTGGATCACCATGCAGCAGGGAGATGACGATTTTAACCTGCTGAATGGAATCACCGGAGGATCGAGGTCTCAAAGCAAAAAACAGTTTACATTGTTTTTAAAACTCAAAAATTTGGACCTGTCACCAAAAAACAAATCAGGAGTAGGAATCTTCGGTTCTAAAACAGAAGTCTGAACAATATAATCAGAAATACCCTGTACCCTAGCAGCAAGCTGGTCTACACGAGAAGCTAATTCCTGAACATCCATGCTAGCACAAGACTCCTCAGCCACCCATAGATAAAGAGGGAAGAAAAGACAAAACAGACTGCAGAAAAAAAAATGGCTCAACACCTTTCTTCCCTTCTTCTGAGATGCATTTAGCTCATTATTGGCCAGTTGTACTGTTATGATCCGGTGACCTTGGAGCCGCATGAAACTTTCTCTGGAGTAGCTGGAAACTATACTGACCGCAGATCCTGAACTAACACCGCAACTAGAAGTAGCCGTGGGGTGTGCTTAACAAACCCTAGACACCTCGACACAGCCGGAGGACTAAATACCCCTATAGATGGAAATAGGAATACTACCTTGCCTCAGAGCAGAACCCCAAAGGATAGGCAGCCCCCACGAATATTGACTGTGAGTAGGAGAAGAAAAGACACACGCAGGCAGAAAACAAGATTTAGCAAAAGAGGCCACTCTAGCTAAATAGGAAAGGATAGGACAGAATACTAGGCGGTCAGTATTAAAACCCTTCAAAAAATATCCACAGCAGATAATACAAAAAATTCCACAATCTAACTAAAGACGTGGAATGAATATCTGCAACCCCAGAGAATCCAACAAGACTGAGAAAATACTGACACAATCTAAGCTGGACAAGAAAACACAAAAGAATAGCACTGAATCATGAAGCACACAGCATGTGTGCCACAGAAACAAAACCAGACACTTATCTTTGCTGATTTGGCAGAAAGGCAGGAGGAACCAGGCAGAGGTCCAACACCTCCCAACAACAATTGACAACTGGCAAGGACTAATGAATCCTGCACACCTAAATACCCCAGTCAGAACAGCAATCAGCAGAAACACCTGACCAGGAATGAAACCCAGGGACAACTGCATTACCACCTACCACCACCGGAGGGAACCCAAAAGCAGAATTCACAACAGGGGACTGGAACATATTTTTCGAGCACATAGAAGACACTTGGTTAGCACCTGAGGATGCTCGGAGAATACCTTATAGCAGCACGTTCACTCATCACTAGTGCTGACCCATCACTGCCATCATCTGTACTCCAAATGAGTACGTTCTGGTATCAATGCAGTACCAAATTCTTAAAAATGGAGCACGCTGTTAAACAATTTTGTGCAGAGTCACAATCTGTCTTCAATGTTTTTTTCATAGCCCTATTCTTGGAATTCATGTGGCGGAATTACAGAGGTCAGACGCCCATTAGCGCACAAGTTTGGATAGGCGATAACTTTTAAAGGAAACCTGTCACCCCCCTCGCGTTTGTAACTAAAAGAGTCACCTTGTGCAGCACTAATGCTGCATTCTGACAAGGTGGCTCTTTTAGTTCTTGTTCCTGGCACTGCTGAAAGAATCTTTTTAGAAATTTGTCCCTCATACCATCAAATCGCCACGGAGGCAGGTCTTTCCCCCCTAATCCAGACGCCTCACTGCCGTCAATCATGGCCTCTGCACGCCGGACGCCGCCTCCTCTTCCTTCATTAGCGTTCCCGGCGCCTGTGCTGTTATTTTTTTTTCCGGGCATGCGCAGTTGCGCTGTCCTTCGAACTTACAGCGCAGGTGCCGGGGACGCTAATGAAGGAAGAGGCGGCGCCCGGCGCGCAGAGGCCATGAGTGACGGCTGTGAGGCGTCTGGATTAGGGGGGAAAGACCTGCCTCCGCGGCGATTTGATGGTATGAGGGACAAATTTCAAAAACGGACGATTATTTCAGCAGTGCCAGGGACCCGAACTAAAAGAGCCACCTTGTCAGAATGCAGCATCAGTGCTGCACAAGGTGACTCTTTTAGTTACAAACGCCTGGGGGGGGGTGACAGGTTCCCTTTAATGCTGGGAATAACCCTTTGAGGTTTGCCCATGACTCCCGATCACTTTGTATCTGTTCTCTAATGTGAATATGTAATCATCCGGAGAATTACAGTAAATGGGATATGCAAATGCCGAGCACATTGGCGCCAGACACCTGCAGCGGCATTTTCTGCACATTACTTTGGGGTGTCTGTTTCAGAAGAAGAAAATCTCCAACCTGGAATCATTCATAGCTGACACTTTACAGATTAGTTTAATATGCAGCTTTCTATTTTGGAGTCGACGACACAGCTGTGTGAATGAGCCGCGAGGAACCGCCAGGAACAGGACGGAAGATAAAAATATCCTCAGAAGTTTAGATCAGAGACTTTCCAAGTTCAGTTTATTTCCAGGAGAGATGAGTGAATTTATTCAATTGGAGTTGAAATATCAAATTTTTCAAAATGTAGCATTTTTCCAGAATATGGATTTTTGCCAGGTTGCGCCACGCAAATTGAGTAACATTGCTGCTTTTTTCTGAACTATAGGGGGGCAACAAAAGGTTGAAAAAAACAAACAAAAAATAATAATAATACTCACCTATTCCGCCACCCCTGCAGTCCATCATCCCACCTCTGCATCTTCTTCATCTTTCCTCTCTCTGGGCTGGGGCTTCCGGTTGGACAAGGCCTATGATGTCACTGCGCACCGTCGCGGTGTATGCTGTCCACATAGGCGCTAAGTGTAGGCCTCGGGTGATGCAAGTTACGATGTGTGCTTCATGGTGCTCAGTGACATCGTAGATCTGGTCAAGCCAGAAATCCAAGCGCTGTGTATTTCTAGTGTGAGATCAGTTGCCCAAAGTCATTTATCCCCTTAAAAACATTAGTTACTTACTCAAATCTGTGAAAATCGGCTGTTTGCCCACTTTGATGCCCATTTTTGTGCCAGTTTTATAATTTTTGTAGCTGTTTTTACGTGTATTCACATCAGGGCCCCTCGCTGCATTGTATGTTATTATTGTGATGCTTACTTTTTGTTGTTAAACCTATGAAAAACAGAAAAGAAAGAATTGCAGAATAAGAAACTGATGAATAAGAAACCAACTTCAGCCTCGTTGCAAACTGTCCCTAATTTTCAGAGACAGTCCTGGCAGATTTCTACAAACCTTACCCACAAATGGGCGGCTTTGTTTGGAAGATGAGAAGGACTAAAGCATACAATAAGTTGCCAACATCATTGGTTGTGGGTAATTCAGACAGTTCTTCTTTTCCACAGTTTTCTTCGCTCCGTCCCTCTGTATCAAATGTGCTCAGAATTTTCCCAAAAGGTGACGGAATGTGAACATAACTCTTACTGGAGCGTAAACTGCCCCAGGCGTGTTGGATTTGGTCAGTGCCCCTTTAAGTCATCACAGTGTAGAAGCACCGTCCCGGTGCGCTTTAGTATTTCACAGGGGATGGGCCGCCACTGCCAACATTCACAAAGAGGAATGGTGGCGGCATTAATAATGTCTGAGCGTTTAGCAGTTGGGAATCAATGAGCGAGTCGTTTGTAATCACCATTATAATTTATGGCTCCTTCTCCACGTTCACCCGGTAATTTAACTTCATAAATAAATTACACGACGCGTTTTATACCCACATCCCATCGCTAGAAGAAGGGAAACAACACAACCCAGCCACGTCGGCCGCTCTGACTCTCTAAATGCAGTCAGTTGTGGCAAATGGTTCCTGTTGCCGGCCCGATGCTTAGCGGCTTTTTTTGTGTGTTTTTATGGAGACGAGTGTTAATATTTTGCTGGTTATTAGCCGGGGGATGAGGACTTTGCACCTGTCGCTGCTGCAGTCTTGGTAATGACAAGTAATACCGTAACCATCATTATAGCTGTGAATATTGGAGATGAGAGTAATTGAATGCACTGAGAATCGAGGGAACGTGGCAGGTAATGACTATGGGGGATATTGCTTTAGTGTTGACCTTATTCAACTCGGCCATCTGCAGACAGACAGCGCTGCCATATGCCATGTGTATCAGGAGGGCAGGCGGGATATTTAACAGTTCAGGAAACAGCCTGGATAGATTGCCCAAAACGCGTCAGGTAGATCATAGATCCACTCTGGATACAGCAGATATCCTGCTGAGATTCTCATCATAATGACCTTGACATGCAACTGGATAATTAAGAGAATGCAGATAGTAATGTAGCTGTCATATTTCTCATTACCACTATAGGATGAACATGACTTTATAAACTTTTTTTTTATCCTATTTTAGGAGTTAAAATACTCAGTGGTGAAATAAACATTTCTTGACTTCTTCCATTTCAACACTCACCATATGAAATAAAAAAAAAAAATATATATAATTTTTTTAATCCATATGGTGAATGTGAAATGAAAAAAAAGATCTATATATATTTATTAGTTTGGACTTGTTTTTTTCAACTCAAGTCCATTATTTGAGGATATCATATAGAGTTAACTTGTAGCAATTTCTGACACCTTGCTAATAATTCCATCTCCTACAAGTGCTTCTTACCAAATTAGAATATCATCCAAAAGTTACTTTATTTCAGTTCTTCAATACAAAAAATGAAACTCATACATTAAAGTCATTACAAACAGAGTGATCTATTTCAAGTGTTTATGTCTGTTAATGTTGATGATTATGGCTTACAGCCAATAAAAACCCAAAAATCATTATCTCAGTAAATTAGAATACTTTATAAATCCGAAATTTGGCCTACTGAAATGTATGTTCAGTAAATGCACTCAATACTTGGTCGGGCCTCCTTTTGCATCAATTACTGCATCAATGCGGCGTGGCATGGAGGCGATCAGCCTGTGGCACTGCTGAGGGGTTATGGAAGCCCAGGTTGCTTTGATAGCAGCCTTCAGCTCGTCTGCATTTTTGGGTCTGGTGTCTCTCATCTTCCTTTTGACAATACTCCATAGATTCTCTATGAAGATAAGGTCAGGCGAGTTTGCTGGCTAATCAAGCACAGTGATACTGTTGTTTGTAAACCAGGTATTGGTACTTTTGGCAGTGTGGACAGGCGCCAAGTCCTGCTGGAGAATGAAATTTCCATCTCCAAAAAGCTTGTTAGCAGAGGGAAGCATGAAGTGCTCTAAAATTTCCTGGTAGACGGCTGCGCTGACTTTGGGCTTGATAAAACACAGTGGACCTACACCAGCAGATGACATGGCTCCCCAAACCATCACTGATTGTGGAAACTTCACATTAGACCTCCAGCAGCTTGGATTGTGGCCTATGCACTCTTCCTCCAGACTATGGGACCTTGATTTCCAAATGAAATGCAAAATTTACTCTAATCTGAAAACAACACCTTGGAGCACTGACAAAAGTCCAGTTCTTTTTCTCCTTGGCTCAGGTAAGACGCTTCTGGCGTTGTCTATTGGTCATGAGTGGCTTGACACAAGGGATGCGACACTTGTAGCCCATGTCCTGGATACGTCTGTGTGTGGTGGCTCTTGAAGCAATGTCTCCAGCAGCAGTCCACTCCTTGTGAATCTCCCCCAAATTTTTGAATGGCCTTTTCTTAATCCTTTCAAGGCTGCGGTTATCCCGGTTGCTTGTGCACCTTTTTCTACCACAGTTTTTCCTTCCACTCAACCTTTCATTAATATGCTTGGCTACAGTGCTCTGTGAACTGCCAGCTTCTTTAGCAATGACCTTTCGTGGCCTACCCTCCTTGTGGAGTGTATCAATGACTGCCCCCTGGACATCTGTCAAGTCAGCAGTCTTCCCCATGATTGTGGAGCTACTGAAACAGAATAAGGGACCTTTTTAAACACTTATGAAGCCTTTGCAGGCGTTTTTGGTTAATTATTCTAATTTACTGAAATAATGAATTTTGGGTTTTTATTGGCTGTAAGCCATAATCATCAACATTAACAGAAATAAACACTTGAAATAGATCACTCTGTGTGTAATGACTCTGTATAATATATAAGATTCACTTTTGTATTGAAGAACTGAAATAAATTAACTTTTTGATGATATTCTAATTTAGTGAGAAGCACTTGTATGTGATAGTAAGGTAACCCAGACACCATGATATGTAGGGGTGTATTGAGGACTGGCATCGAGAATCACTGATTTGGACAGTTATATGTGCAGAAATCCAAAATATGATTTCATTTTTAGATGTTATTTTGATTTTTAAATAAGAGTGGATTTTATAACCTTTTCTATTTTTTTACTTATTTATTTTTCATCTTTTTCTTTTTTATTGGTCCCCATAGGGGACTTGCATCTGGGCTCACTGAATTGATTACCGATCTCCTGTGAAGCCTGGTCACAGGCTGGGCTTCATGGGTGTACAAACTTGGAACAGGGCAGTGACGTGAGCCTTCGGTAGCCATTAGCACCCCACAATCATGTTGAGACCGGCATCTAAAAGGTTAAACTGTTGAGATCGGAGCTCTTTCCTTTCACAGCAGTTAGACTGCGGTGGTGGCTGTATATACATAACTGGCACTGAATATGGAGCAGGCTTAGCCTTTCAGTGCGCACATCTGCTATATCTGTACGATAGATATCGCTAATGGAAAACTGGGCAGAGTGGACCCACGAGCACAATGGACCTGCGCATGCATTGGTTCGCCAGGTGTTGGCGCTGACCCTAAATGAGAGTAAAACCTAAAGGGCAATGCCATGACACTTTACACACCACTAGAGGGAGCACTGCATACAGATTTAGATCTGTATACAGTGTGCTCCGCCTCCCCCTAGTGGTGAGCAAGACAGATAGAATTCCATCATAATGCCATTAATCTGCCGAGGGTGACACCGCGCATGCGCTGGTTTCTAATGCTGCATGAAATGTTATTTCAGGTCGCTGATGGACAGGTCTAGTCACATGACACAAAAATAGCCAATAGGAACTTATTCTAGAGATTAAAGGAGTTATTCACATTGGTGATCTCAGACACCCTTTACTACTAAACTTTATGTAATGTTCCTACTGCAAGGTCATTATAGTAAGGGCAGTATCCAAGGAATATTTGGAAAAAAAAATACACTCTGGCCAATACCAGCACCAGCGAGCTCAGCCAACACCAGCAAGCCCGGACGGCACCAGCAAGCCTGGCCAACATCAGCGAGCCCAGGACGGCACCAGTGAGCCTGGCCGGCACTAGCAAGCCTGGTCAACATTTGCAAAGCCTGGGCGGCACCAGCAAGCCCGTCCCATAACAAGCCCTAATTAAGCCCCAGAAAATATATGTTTAGATCTTAGTACGTTTGCAGAACGTTTTTTCCAATTGATATGAATTCCATGTGACCGGTCTGTGAGCCTGATGGGGATCTGATGGTGAACACAGAATATCACAGGCACCCTGTATGGGAGCCGCATGCTGAGATTTGTAGTTTCTCTCCAGATAATAAGCCTCCGGCTGAACAGAATCATTAGTCACTTGTTCGTATATAGACTTGTACAAGTCTTCACAGTGAACCCAGCACCTGGAGAGACGATACCAAAATAATTAATCCCTGTGTGAATGTTCATATAGGCGAGATTGTGCTTATGCTGCAGAACCTGAGCTGCATTTATGCCATTGCATGGAAAGCAGTTATGGCTCGTTACTGTGAGATATGATCAGCCATCGACGGCTGCAGTCAGAGAGTAGTCATCATTGCATGGCAGGAAATATCATAGATATTTGAGGTGCGGCCGGACTGATATTGACAGTTTAGTCCAATTTCTTGGCGTATACGCTAAGCATTTTCATAGGCTCCCATTCTAAAAACTGAGGCCAAACAAGCCTCCTTTGACCACTGTGAGGGAAATTGCATTGCCATACCTTTTTGTCTTGCAATGTTGAAAATCAATTACCCCCAGTCCATCATTGAATGCAATGAGTTAATCAGCTTGCTAGTTAAGGTACCTTCACACTAAGCGACTTTGCAGCGAGAACGACGACGATCCGTGACGTTGCAGCGTCCTGGATAGCGATCTCGTTGTGTTTGACACGCAGCAGCGATCTGGATCCCGCTGTGATATCGCTGGTCGGAGCCAGAAGTCCAGAACTTTATTTCGTCGCTGATCACCCGCTGTCATCGCTGGATCGGTGTGTGTGACACCGATCCAGCGATGTGTTCACTTGTAACCAGGGTAAATATCGGGTTACTAAGCGCAGGGCCGCGCTTAGTAACCGGATATTTACCCTTGTTACCATTGTAAAAGTAAAAAAAACCCACTACATACTCACCTTCTGATGTCTGTCACGTCCCCCGCCGGCAGCTTCCCTGCACTGACTGTGTCAGCGCCGGCCGGCCGTAAAGCAGAGCACAGCGGTGACTTCGGCATCGTTGAAGACAGTTTCAATGATGCCGAAGTCGTTCCCCTGATCGTTGGTCGCTAAAGAGAGCTGTCTGTGTGACAGCCCCCCAGCGACCTAAACAGCGACACTGCAGCGATCGGCTCGTTGTCTATATCGCTGCAGCGTCGCTGAGTGTGACGGTACCTTTACTCTTTTAGACTCCAGACCCTTGAAATAGCAAGTACCTCAGCAGCACATCCTTCACTCTGCTTATGTGAATGCAGCACTCATTCACAGTGATGGTTACAACGCCTCTCAAGGTTACCTTTCTTGGCAGCAATGTCCATCAGTAGTTTATCTGGTCATTTTAAAGTTCTCCCGTGGTCTGCTCATTCAGTTACCGCATCGCAGTCCATCATACACAGACACAAGTCTCCTATCCATATATCAGAAGGTAGCTGACAGCACAGCAGACATGTGGATGCAAGTCCTAATTCCACTGGACCCGATGGAAAGAATACATACCAAGAAAAAAGTGAAGGACAGCATCCAATCCAGGTGAAAAATCAAAGTTTCCTTTATTGTGCCAAGTGCAACGTTTCAACCACAAAGGTCTTTTTCAAGCATCTTGAAAAAGACCTTTGTGGTTGAAACATTGCACTTGGCACAATAAAGGAAACTTTGATTTTTCACCTGGATTGGATGCTGTCCTTCACTTTTTTTCTTGACAAGTCTCCTATCCATTGTAGCATAGCGACTGGTCATGTGAATGATGGACAGTATGTATCGCAGAGGTGGGTGGCCCTGTGATGGAAGCCTGGGTATGTTTTGCTCAAGCAGATCTACTGCTGAGGGGTTTGTTTACATTGGGAAGGCTTCCAGGTGATTGGAGAGATGGGTGGGTTCAGTCACCTACAAACCCAGCCAAAGAGGCGTGTCTGAACTCGTAAGATGGTTTTGTGTGTAAGGACCTGTGGTGTTGTCACGCTCACCTGACTAGCCATGTGACAGGTACCCGGGTGTGGTTACACCTATGTAAAGGAGGTGTGTGTAGCACATGGTAAGAGAGAGATTGAGTGAGTGTGTGTCTGTCAGGGTGGACACACTTCCGTGTGTCCTGGCAGGACACTGCAGAATGGCCTGTGTGTTGGACGGTTCCAAGTGGGGACGTCCTGGAAGCACACAGAGACCATTCCAGGCTGGAGAGCCTGCGTGCTGGACATAGCACGGATGGTTGGTGTTGGAGACTCCTGGGAGTGGAGTCGTCCTGGAAGCACCTGGAGACCGTAGACCTGGACGGTCTGTGTTGAGGACCTGGGACTGACCTGAAGTTAGTGTAAGGAGTGGAACTTCTGAGAGGTAACCCCGGACAACGGGATTGTAATATACAGCAGAGAAGCCCATCTGCTACGTGAACTGTCTAATGTTTCATGGCTGTAATGAAATGGACTGTACCCTGTCTGGTTTATGCAGAGTTTGAATAAACCATATGGACTGATATGTGTGAGATGTCGTGCCTGAAGTGTTGATCCTGCTGCCAAGCGAGTATCCCCAAGACCCGTAGCTGGTGAAACGCTACACCATCTATGGCCTGGCACTCCTTTTTGCACTCAGGTCCTGGTGTGGCTACCAATTGCCCCTCTCGGGCAGCTTACGCCTCACCTATAAGATGAATTCTTCAAAGAAAATAAACTCAATGCCCCCAACTCTGCTGTGACAATTTGCATCCTCTTGTAGTGGCGGTACTCTTATAAGCAATACCAGGGGTCATGGATGCCCTTTTGCACCGCTGACCTCAATCTGCTCTCTGACCTAGCCATATTACATTATCAGTGAACATAAGTTTGGCATTACTCTGTATTTAACTGGGCCTTATGCTTCACAGCACAGTGAATTGGTGGTGGTACACAGCAGGTATATAGCATAGTATATAGTACCTGACATTAGAATGGAATTTGTACAGTAATAGGGTAACCTTTAGGTTATCAGGATTTGTACTTACCCATAGCAATCAATAAAGGATATGGCAGTCCTATAGAGTTTGGAATAAATCAGTGAGGTACTGGTGGCTTGAGTCCGTAAAGGGATGATTTTACTATTAAAATAGGGAGTATGGCAGAATAGGCTCAAGAGTAACTGTAAAAATGAGGCAAGCCTCGTAGTTTTCTGATGCACTAGCACTGAGAAATTAAGCACTGAAGCTGCAGGCAAATAATATTGGAAGTGCAGTGAGGATGTGTCCGTGCACGCTGAGTTAATCAACAAGCCCCGCCTCCGTGCACTTCCAGGGTAATTTGCACATGGCTTCAAAGCTCAATTTCTCAACACTAGGACAGCGGATTACTATAAGGCAGGTATCATTTTTATTGCTGGGCTATGACCTGTACAGCCAGACCATCAGTTTCAGTAATAGAATTGACCCTATAATTTTATTAGAGGCTCCAATTTTAGCCCTCATACCTGACCTCTGGCTCAACCTCTCTTTCCAGCCCCACACGCCTACAAATCCAAGTCCTAATGGCCGGCGAATGGGAGTTGTGCGATATCTTTCGTCCTCCATCTAGGAAACTGGGTCATAAATAGTAATATTTAAGAGGAGCTGACTTGTGCTGTTCTGCGGTCCTGTGACAGCTGTCTGCGAGCTTTTTAATGAAGTGTTCCTTTTTTTAAATTGATACGGGGCCACCTGTGCCGCCCGGGCGTATTGAAAATGATTTTCTTCGCTCTTATTCCAGAGACAGTGTGTGGCTAAGTATCGCTGTGACAGCTCTGAAAAGCAGGCAGCTACTTAAAGATTTCATTCACATAATTGATGAGATGTGAAATTGGTTCACTCTCGATTTGCCCCGGAGCTTATTCCAACTGCAATCTTATTTTTCTTATTTTTTTCCTTATAATGGAGAAAAATGTTAAGTTTTTGGGGGGATCAATCTTCAAAGTATTAACCAAGAATAATGTCATTGATTGAATAGGAAGCGGATTATCAGAGATTTCTTTAAAATGCCGCACCTCAAAGGAAAGAAAAAAAAAAGAAGAGGTTTATTAGTAAGTTTTCCCTTCTAGGAGCTGAAGCTGCCGTTTCTTTGGATCAGCGCAGGAGGAGGATTATCGTCATTTATCTCAACTTGCAATTGATTTTCTGCAGGAAATGAAGACGAGACGATTGTATACAAGACAATGGGGTAGAAAACATCTTGTGTCGAGACCCTCCACCCGAGGGGGGCTCTCCGCTCCCCATTCCCACTGAAATTGCTTTTTTTGGAGATAATCTAGTTAATTGATTTTTTTTTTTTCTTAAAAAAAAAAAATGATATCCAATTATTAGTTTCTTTGGATGTCATGGGGACGTCTTCCCGCCTGTTAGCCAGAGAGCTGCTGCACAAATCAGCTTCCCTCCTGCAGGACTCGGTCTGACCGTGTATTACCCGGATGGACATTCATTTCAGTGCGCGCCATGTAATACCATGTTTATCCTGCAGAGGCCGACAGCAAGTTCTCATTTAGAGAAAGGGCTATAGGGTGTGATGTATTAATAATTATTCAATCCCAGAGCTGCGTTCCGAATTCCGATATTTTATCAATGCAAAACTTTTCTTTTTGTAAACGCCACTGTTCTCTTGAATCCGGTGTTTTTCTTTTCTTCGTGCGCCTCTCCGTTTCTGAGATATGGTCCCTTTTTCTCTAGTTATAAATGGAGCCCCTTTTTTAGACAACTAGGCGTGGTCCTAAAAGGATAAACCTATTTGGCTAAAAAGACTGGATTTATATACAGGGAAGAAGGGGCCATATCTCAGAAACGGAGAGGAGCAGGAACAAAAGAAAAACTGCGCCAGATTCAGGAGAACAGCCGCATTTACACCATGTAAACAAAATACAGATTTATGGCAAGTGATCAGTCCTCTTAAAAGCTTCTCCCTGTGAGTTTAGAGCAGTTCCTACTTTCATCTCTATCAGTGCAGATGTAGCACCCAGCGTTGTATACTAGTCTCATGACAGAATAGATTCTGGCCCACAGACCTCTAGATGCAGCTTTGGATGTGACTAGAGAACAAGGCATCTAAATTATTGTGACAATTTATTTTACTTAAAGGCATGTATCTGAGGCTAAACATTATTTTTTGGAATTCGGTTTAATTAAAAAGGTTGTACCATTTTGCTTTTACAGGCTCTTTGTTTCTATGCACATTCAACTTTGATGAGGTCTGCAATCATAAATCAGTTGAGAACAAAAGATGAAAGACCATCAAACCATTATGGCGAGCTCACTGATGGATTCTCAGTTAGGCTAGGTTCACATTAGCGTTTCTGTGCGCAGCGTATCGTCTGCATGCGCAAACACATGCTAAAACACATGCAAATGAATGCTTACGCCTCCGCATCATCTTACACACAACACAAAAAAAACCCGCTGCATGTGCATGCGTTTAAATGTGTTTTGGCATGCATTTGCGTTGTTTATGTGCATGGTGGAGGTGGTGACATCATTTCCTGGACATGCGCAGTCTGAAGTACGCATGCCTATCGAACGCATGCGTACACATGTCCTTGCGTACCAATGCGTTCCCATAGACAGTAATGTGGTTTTTTTACGCACTCATCCGCATGATTGCGCAATATTTGACACCTCAAAAAATGCAACATGTTGCGTTCACCGGACACCCCCCGCACACCGCAAAACAACGCATGCGTACGCATCCGCATGCAAACGCATGTCCCTGCGTACACCATGTTAAAGATATTTACGCATGACGCATGCGGATCTATGCAGGTCATACACTGCACACAGATACGCTAATGTGAACCCAGCCTTAGTGCAATCTGCAGCCGGAAATAACCAGTGCAACAAAGAATCTGTAAAAGTCAAACGGCGTAAAATTTGTAATGAAACCCAAATTAACTTTTATTCACAGCTACATGAATTTATGGGAAAAAAATTGACAACCACTTCTAGAGGATGAATCCTCCCACCTTGGTGTTCACTTGTTTCATATTTATATCTTCAGAGCTGAACTCACTATTCTGCCTCTCCCTTCTTATCTTTTCCTTACAGGATGGGAAAATCTTTTGCAGAAGGACGGCATGCGATTGTCAGAACCCAAGCGTGGATTTGTTCTGCTGCCCAGAGTGCGACACCAGGGTCACCAGCCAATGCCTGGATCAAAATGGCCGCAAACTTTACCACAGCGGAGACAAGTGGACGTACAGCTGTCAGGAGTGTCGCTGTCTGGTGAGGAGGGTTTGCCCAAAGTGACGCAATGTAATCTGCACCTTAACTTAGTGCCATCATTGGGAGTCAAAAAGTCACAAGAATTAAAGCTATGTCACTATATGGCTACATACATCGGGTCTTATAAGTCAATTCTCACCAGCTCTAACTGCCAGCAGACAGGAGAGCAAGCGCTCAGCAGACAGGAGAGCAAGCACAGCTACAAAGCCTATTCCTTCTATTGAATCAGTACTCTGAGCTGTGTGTGCTCCTGTCCGTTGAAGTGCATACTAATCGAGGGTTTCAGGACCCGGACCCCAATGATCTGCATATGAAACATTGATGCAAAAAACGTTTAGTTACTTTTTAAACAATCAGATTTTACTCATCTTGATTCAGGTGAAATATTCTAAAAAGTGTATAAAGTAGCTTAACGGGTTGCTTTACCTCCGCAGGCCGGGGAGGTGGACTGCTGGCCGCTGAGCTGTCCATCTCTAAGCTGTGAGTACACTGCCATGTCAGAGGGCGAGTGCTGCCCACACTGCGTGGACGACCCATGCTTAGCAGATAACATCACCTACGACATCAAAAAGACCTGTGAAGACAGCCATGGGGTCATCCGGCTCAGCGGCTCTGTATGGACGATGTCTGGATCTCCGTGCACAACTTGCAAATGCAAGGTAAACTCCTCAAGGGAAGATCATTCCTCTCCGAGCAATGACCATTAATTTCAGACAGGAGTTTTTTGCTTTAAGTCTGAAATTAGTATGTGATTTCAAAAGATCCTGCTCTCTTAAAGAAAAAAAAAGAAAAAATTAAAAATATGTAAAATATATATATATATATATATATATATATATATATATATATATATATATATCACACACACACTGCTCAAAAAAATAAAGGGAGCGCTAAAATCACACATCCTAGATATCACTGAATGAAATATTTAACTTGTAAATCTTTATTCATTACACAGTGGAATGTGTTGAGGACAGTAAAACCTAAAAATGATCAACGTACACTCACCGGCCACTTTATTAGGTACACCATGCTAGTAACGGGTTGGACCCCTTTTGCCTTCAGAACTGCCTCAATTCTTCGTGGCATAGATTCAACAAGGTGCTGGAAGCATTCCTCAGAGATTTTGGTCCATATTGACATGATGGCATCACACAGTTGCCGCAGATTTGTCGGCTGCACATCCCAAAGATGCTCCATACAAGGCAGGATGGATCCATGCTTTCATGTTGTTTACGCCAAATTCTGACCCTACCATCCGAATGTCGCAGCAGAAATCGAGACTCATCAGACCAAGCAACGTTTTTCCAATCTTCTACTGTCCAATTTCGATGAGCTTGTGCAAATTGTAGCCTCAGTTTCCTGTTCTTAGCTGAAAGGAGTGGTACCCGGTGTGGTCTTCTGCTGCTGTAGCCCATCTGCCTCAAACTTCGACGCACTGTGCGTTCAGAGATGCTCTTAGGCCTACCTTGGTTGTAACGGGTGGCGATTTGAGTCACTGTTGCCTTTCTATCAGCTCGAACCAGTCTGCCCATTCTCCTCTGACCTCTGGCATCAACAAGGCATTTCCGCCCACAGAACTGCCGCTCACTGGATTTTTTTTCTTTTTCGGACCATTCTCTGTAAACCCTAGAGATGGTTGTGCGTGAAAATCCCAGTAGATCAGCAGTTTCTGAAATACTCAGACCAGCCCTTCTGGCACCAACAACCATGCCACGTTCAAAGGCACTCAAATCACCTTTCTTCCCCATACTGATGCTCGGTTTGAACTGCAGGAGATTGTCTTGACCATGTCTACATGCCTAAATGCACTGAGTTGCCGCCATGTGATTGGCTGATTAGAAATTAAGTGTTAACAAGAAGTTGGACAGGTGTACCTAATAAAGTGGCCAGTGAGTGTAAATCACGACTAATATCCCACGGAGGTCTGGATTTGGATTGATGCTCAAAATCAAAGTGGAAAATGAAGTTGCAGGCTGATCCAACTTCAGTGGAAATGCCTCAAGACAAGGAAATGATGCTCAGTAGTGTGTGTGGCCTCCACGTGCCTGTATGATCACCCTACAACACCTGGGCATGCTTCTGATGAGGCGGCGGATGGTCTCCTGAGGGATCTCCTCCCAGACCTGGACTAAAGCATCCGCCAACTCCTGGACAGTCTGTGGTGCAACAAGACATTGGTGGATGGTGCGAGACATGATCTCCCAGATGTGCTCAATCAGATTCAGGTCTGGGGAACGGGTGGGCCAGTCCATAGCTTCAATGCCTTCATCTTGCAGGAACTGCTGACAGTCCAGCCACATGAGGTCTGGCATTGTCATGCATTAGGAGGAACCCAGGGCCAACCGCACCAGCATATGGTCTCACAAGGGGTCTGATGATCTCATCTCGGTACCTAATAGCAGTCAGGCTACCTCTGGCGAGCACATTGAGGGCTGTGCGGTCCTCCAAAGAAATGCCACCCCACACCATTACTGCCCCACTGCGAAACCGGTCATGCTGAAGGATGTTGCAGGCAGCAGATCGCTCTCCACGGCATCTCCAGACTCTGTCACTTCTGTCACATGTGCTCAGTGTGAACCTGCTTTCATCTGTGAAGAACACAGGGCACCAGTGGTGAATTTGCCAATCCTGGTGTTCTGTGGCAAATGCCAAGCGTCCTGCACGGTGTTGGGCTGTGAGCACAACCCCCATCTGTGAACGTCGGGCACTCACACCATCTTCATCGAGTCGGTTTCTAACCGTTTGTGCAGACACATGCACATTTGTGGCCTGCTGGAGGTCATTTTGTAGAGCTCTGGCAGTGCTCCTCCTGATCTTCCTTGCATAAAGGCTGAGGTAGCGGTCCTGCTGCTGGGTTGTTGCCCTCCTATGGCCCCCTCCAGGTCTCCTGATGTACTGGCCTGTCTCCTGGTAGGGCCTCCGTCCTCTGCACACTATGCTGACAGACACCGCAAACCTTGCCACAGCTCGCATTGATGTGCCATCCTGGATGAGCTGCACTACCTGAGCCACTTGTGTGGGTTGTAGAGTCCGTCTCATGCTACCACGAGCGTGAATGCACAACCAACATTCAAAAGTGACCAAAACATCAGCCAGAAAGCATTGGTACTGAGATGTGGTCTGTGGTCCCCACCTGCAGAACCACTCCTTTATCGAGGGCGTCTTGATAATTGCCAATAATTTTCATCTGTTGTCTATTCCATTTGCACAACAGCATGTGAAACTGATTGTCAATCAGTGTTGCTTCCTAAGTGGACAGTTTGATTTCACGGACGTTTGATTTACTTTGAGTTATATTCTGTTGTCTAAGTGTTCCCTTTTTTTTTTTTTTTTTGAGCAGTGTATATTGATGGGCACAGACTGAAGAGGGACCCTTGGCTCTTGGGCCCCTGTTTGCCCCTGCAATGGGCCCATTAGTACTAATCATGCAGTTTCCTGAGTTTCTCATGATGAATATAATATATAGCAATATGAAAAAATGTAAAGTTTCAGTATAATCTGAAAATCTGTGTTCTGAGTACATAGGTCCTATACAAACCTATGTGTCACCATGGTAACAGACTACAAACAAACCCAGTGCAGTCAGGTGTTATTCCCTGTCTCCTCTTATCAATAATTTACAGTCAGTACTGTAAAGAAGCAAGAAGATAGACAAAAGTGAGACGGATGATCAGACCGCACAGAGCTTGTTTGTAGTCTGTTACCATGAAGACACATTGGCCTCTGATTCATAAAGTTACTCACGATGAGGGGGGCATGCCGGAGTCAGACGCTCCTGATTCATGAAGTGGTGCAGTGGAGGGCACCTCTGTGTGCTACACTAGAATACTCCAGTGAGGGGGTGCAGGGGTCCCAGCAGCATCCCACCCAGACTTCTACCTTAGGGGGCTTAAATACCACTTTGTCACATAAAAGGAACATGGTAGTTAGGGGCCCTAAGCATTAAAGTAGATATGTAAAAAGGGTTGTCCATCCCTTTCAAATATTCTCTTAGGAAGGGAACAAACAAAGAAAAGAAAAAGATAGTTACCTGTCGCAATGGCACCGCTCCTCCGCACTTGGTATTATGTCCCTCGCCAGTCTCCTGGCATCAAGCTCCAGCTGGGAGCATCACATGATCAAATGTGAAGGCTGCAAACTGCAAATGATCAACAGCCATAGATTGACTGCAGCGGTGATGTGATGTTCCACATCGCCTATTGATGCCAGGGGAGAGGTGCCATCGCTGTAGAGGTGTATGGACACATTAAGAAAAATGTTAAAAATGGTGGACAACCCCTTTAAATGACATCTGTGGTCCCTTTGCTCCAAGAATGTGGGGGTTTCAAGCTCAATGACTATGTGGTACTGCAACTTCATCAAAATCAATAGGTGTAGGCTGCAGTATCGCACACACAATGTGTGCAGAAGAGCGGCAGAATCTTTAAAAATCCCTTTAAGACTTAGCCAACAATTCCTAAAAGGTGGAGTTCCCCTTTAAAAACCATCTATAAGAAAGAGAGCGTATATGCCAAGTCAAGGGGGCATTTGAAATAATATAATGAAAAATCCCACTGCACAAAATCCACGGTCTTAAAGGGAACCTGTCACCCCGTTTTTTTCAAGATGAGATAAAAATAGCGTTAAATAGGGGCAGAGCTGTGCTTTACATTAGTGTATTTTTTGTGCCTTTATTCCCCACCTATGCTGCCGGAATACCTTTGTAAAGTCGCTGTTTTGGGCTGTCACTCACGCTGGTCTGGTCATATGGGCGTGGTGACATAGCTGTTTCTCCCCCAGATCTTGCTCATCTTTCCATTGGTGGCGTAGTGGTGTGCGCATGCCCAACTGGCGAATCCACTGCGTAGCTGAAGGAAAAGAGCGCGATCTGCGCTATTCAGCGGTTTATCGGTGGGCGCGGCCATCTTCCTGAGGCCGCGCGTGCGCAGATGGTTGTGCTCGGCTTCCCGGGGCTTCAGGAAAATGGCCGCGGGATGGCGCGTGTGCGCAGATGGAGATCGCGGCGGCCATTTTCCTGAAGCCGAGATGCGAACTAGGCTTCAGGAAAATGGCCGCCGCGATCTCCATCCGCTCATCCCTAGTTCCAGCCTCTCCATACATTTCCTAAATTTTTATTTCAAAAGTGGTTCTTGAACGAGAAGAATTACAATTACATTAATTGGTCACTTTTGTGCCCCAAACCTCTCAAGCTTCAAAATGACCACTAAAAATTATAGAGAGAGGTGGTGTTCTGGAAAAAGTTGGGAGGTAGCCATATTTTTTGAGATTTTCCTAAACTATCTTCTTTTCTATCTCTCTTATTCTACAGAATGGAAGTGTCTGCTGCTCGGTGGATCTAGAATGTCTTCACAATAACTAAAAGTTCTAAACACGAGACTCTCGTACAAGAGAACGAAAATTTAGAAACAATAGGATGCAGTTCCCATCAATACGATGACTCAATGTTTTATACAGACAAATTACCAAAAGTCACCACCAAGAGGAAAAAAACCTTTGGCAGTGACTTCATTCTTATCACCGTCGCCCGGGGCGGCCCCAGGCTACTGTCGTCACAAGGATTCTCGCTCAAAAACTCCAGCAGTTAATGATCTCAATGTTGTGAGTCACAAGCTTTTTGGTTGTCCAATCAGAAAACACCTTTAAAAATTGGTCTCTTGTAAAATTTGGTGTCTTTCTTCTTCTTCTACTTCTTCCACCATTACCATGAGTGGTGGAAGATCTTGCCTCCATGAACGTCAACTCATTGCTCCTGGATTTTGTTTGAGGTCCCTGCCTGGTTGTATTTATGGAAATCTGTATATATGTGCAGTCTAATGGCATAGCTTCTTTATTTAATAGCTTATCTCGTCATCCAGTGTCTCAAATAATGTAAAAACAAACTCAAAAAAGCAAAAATAAAAACTTTGCAAAATTTTTAGAGGATTTAGATCTGCTAACTGGACCTCTACCACAAGATGTGAAGAAGATTGCCTTCCTTTGTTACCCTGGATGGAATATTACAATGACCCCCCAACTGTGTAAACAAGAGCCCATCTTGAAAACCGTAAAAAAAAAACCCCAAAAAAACAACAATCTTTTCGAACTACGATTACTTTCATCAATTTTGAGGAGTACTCCGAGGTCAATGGATTGGTGAAAGGAGGAAGGCTATGGAGCTGTGTTGTGCCACTTTGTTGGATGAGAAAAAAAAAAAAAATACCGATATGTACAAAAATATTTTCACATAGCGATTATTTTCCGAATGACAAATACTACAGATAATAAAATAAGAAATCATCTACAGAAAAATGGAGAAAAAAAATCTTTAAATCAATATTGCTGCCTGGAAATTACAATGGAAACTTTTCTTTTTTTTGTTACATGATTGTTATTAACCTTTTTTCACCACGCAAGTGATTTGTTAAAAATGGCAACAGGAATCTTTTATGTTATTATTTCAAGTAAGCATTGGGTGAATTAATTTGATTTTTTTTTTTTTTTAAACATGTTTTGGTCCAGGCGGTAATGCTGTTTTTTAAAGAATTACATCATAACCGCTCTGAATTTATCTTGTATATGTAAGATATATTTTACATAAAAGTTTACACTAACACGACACAGGAATTGAATAAAGAATGTAATAAATAAAAAAATATAAAAAGACTAATATGTTTGTTTTTAAAAAGAATTAGGGGGAAGGGGGCCACATGTGGGGCTTCTTTCCAACAGCTAATTTTTTTTATCCTTCAATCACTTGACAAACAAGTGATCGGAATTCAACGAAAAAGTCAAGGATTGGAGAGGTAAATATGATTTTGGAGCAATTTCAGATAATCACTTGTTCATATTAATAAAAAAAGAAAAAAAGATTTTTCCTATTGCAACATGCCAGAAAGTAAAGCTGGTTTCAAACAGCCACATTTTAAAAGTATTAGAGCAATAAGACGTGGATAATAATAATAATAATTTTTATTTATATAGCGCCAACATATTCCGCAGCGCTTTACAAATTATAGAGGGGACTTGTACAGACAATAGACATTACAGCATAACAGAAATCACAGTTCAAAATAGATACCAGGAGGAATGAGGGCCCTGCTCGCAAGCTTACAATCTATGAGGAAAAGGGGAGACACGAGAGGTGGATGGTAACAATTGCTTTAGTTATTTGGACCAGCCATAGTGTAAGGCTCGGGTGTTCATGTAAAGCTGCATGAACCAGTTAACTGCCTAAGTATGTAGCAGTACAGACACAGAGGCTATTAACTGCATAAAGTGTATGAGAACATGATGCGAGGAACCTGATTATTTTTATTATTTTTTTTTTTTTTTTAATAGGCCACACAGGGATAGTTAGGTTAATGCGTTGAGGCGGTAGGCCAATCTGAACAAATGAGTTTTTAGGGCACGCTTAAAACCGTGGGGATTAATCGTATTAACCTAGGTAGTGCATTCCAAAGAATCGGCGCAGCACGTGTAAAGTCTTGGAGACGGGAGTGGGAGGTTCTGATTATTGAGGATGCTAACCTGAGGTCATTAGCGGAGCGGAGGGCACGGGTAGGGTGGTAGACTGAGACCAGAGAGGAGATGTAGGGTGGTGCTGAGCCATGGAGTGCTTTGTGGATGAGGGTAGTAGTTTTGTACTGGATTCTGGAGTGGATGGGTAGCCAGTGTAATGACTGGCACAAGGTAGAGGCATCGGTGTAACGGTTGATGAGGAATATGATCCTGGCTGCAGCATTCAGGACAGATTGGAGCAGGGAGAGTTTGGTAAGAGGGAGGCCGATTAGTAGAGAGTTACAATAGTCCAGACGAGAATGAATAAGTGAAACAGTAAGACTTTTTGCAGAGTCGAAAGTAAGAAAAGGGCGAATTCTAGAAATGTTTTTGAGATGCAGATAAGAAGAGCGAGCCAGTGATCGGATGTGGGTGGTGAATGAAAGCTCGGAGTCAAGGATGACCCTAAGGCAGCGGGCATGTTGCTTTGGAGTAATGGTGGAATCGCACACGGAGATGGCAATGTCAGGCAAAGGTAGGTTAGTAGAGGGAGAGAACACGAGGAGTTCAGTTTTTGACAGGTTCAGTTTCAGATAGAGGGAGGACATGATGTTAGAGACAGCGGTAAGACAATCACTGGTGTTTTCTAAAAAGGTCAACATGATAACAGGAGAAGAGGTGTATAATTGGGTGTCGTCAGCATAGAGATGGTACTGGAAACCAAATCTACTGATTGTTTGTCCAATAGGGGCAGTATACAAAGAGAAGAGGAGGGGGCCTAGGACTGATCCTTGAGGAACCCCAACAGTAAGGCCATGTGCACACGTTCAGTATTTTTCGCGTTTTTTTCGCGCTTTTTCGCTATAAAAACGTGATAAAAACGCGAAAAAAACGCTTACATATGCCTCCTATTATTTTAAGTGTATTCCGCATTTTTTGTGCAAATGTAGCCTTTTTTTCCGCGAAAAAATCGCATCGCGGAAAAAAAAGCAACATGTTCATTAAAATGCGGAATTGCAGGGGATTCCGCACACCTAGGGGTCCATTGATCTGCTTACTTCCCGCACGGGGCTGTGCACACCATGCGGGAAGTAAGCAGATTATGTGCGGTTGGTACCCAGGGTGGAGGAGAGGAGACTCTCCTCCACGCACTGGGCACCATATAAGTGGTCAAAAAATAAGAATTAAAATAAAAAACAGTCCTATACTCACCCTCGATGTCTTCCCACCTCCACTGCACGCTGCCGTTCGGTTCCTGTAGCTGGTGTGCGGCGAAAGACCTGCCGATGACGTCACTGTCCTGTGATTGGTCGTGAGCGGTCATGTGACCGCTCACGTGACCGTGACGTCACGGAAGGTCCTGTGCGCACAGACCAGCTATAGGAAGAGGAACGGACGCCGGTGAGGAGATGTCTGGGTGAGTATAACCATTTTTTTATTTTTTTTATTATTTTTAAACATTCTATCTTTTACTATAGATGCTGCATAAGCTGCATCTATAGTAAAAAGTTGGTCACACTTGTCAAACGCTATGTTTGACAAGTGTGACCAACCTGTCAGTCAGTTTTCCAAGCGATGCTACAGATCGCTTGGAAAACTTTAGCATTCTGCAAGCTAATTACGCTTGCAGAATGCTAAAAAAACGCAAAAAAAACGCAAAAAAAAAAATGCGGATTTCTTGCAGAAAATTTCCGGTTTTCTTCAGGAAATTTCTGCAAGAAATCCTGAACGTGTGCACATACCCTAAGGGGAAGGTGAGAGGAGGAGGAACCAGCAAAAGATACAGTGAAGGATCGGTCAGAGAGATAGGAGGAGAACCAGGAGAGAACGGTGTCCTTGAGGCCGATGGAGCGGAGCATAGTGAGGAGGAGCTGATGATCCACAGTATCGAATGCTGCAGAGAGATCCAAGAGAATTAGCATGGAGTATTGACCATTAGATTTAGCTGTTAGTAGGTCATTAGAGACTTTAGTGAGGGCAGTTTCAGTAGAGTGTAAAGAGCGGAAGCCAGATTGAAGAGGGTCGAGAAGAGAGTTATCTGAGAGATAGCGGGTAAGACGGGAGTGGACCAGGCGTTCGAGGAGTTTGGAGATGAAGGGAAGATTAGAGACAGGTCTATAATTAGCGGCACAGTTTTGGTCGAGGGATGGTTTTTTAAGTAATGGATGTATGATGGCATGCTTAAATGAGGAGGGAAAAATACCGGAAGTGAGAGAAAGCTTGAATATTTTTGTTAGGTTACAGGTGACAGCCGGGGAAAGGGACTGGAGGAGATGTGACGGAATCGGGTCACTGGTGGGGTGAGAAGATGCAAGGAGCCTGATTACTTCTTCTTCTGTAACTGGTTCAAAGTCAGAGAGTGAACTAGATGCAGGGAGGACAGTGCATGGTATGAAGAGATTGGGAGATGATTTCCTGTCGAATGTGGTCAATTTTTTCTTTGAAGTAATTGGCCAGATCGTCAGCGCGAAGATCCGTGGTTGGGGCCTGCTCTCTTGGGTTGAGTAGGGACTGGAAAGTGTCAAAGAGACGTTTAGGGTTATTTGACAGTGAGGTGATGAGGGTGTTGAAATAGGTTTGTTTGGAGAGGTGAAGGGCAGAGTTGTATGTTTTTAGCATGAACTTATAATGGATGAAATCTTCGGGTAGATTAGATTTTCTCCACAGACGTTCGGCGCACCTGGAGCACCGCTGCAGAAAAAGTGTTTGCAGCGTGTGCCACGGTTGTCGCCGTCTGTGCTGAGTTGTTCTATGTATAGGAGGTGCAGCTTCATCCAGGGCACTTTGCAGGGTTTCATTGTAATGCTTCAGAGCAGAATCAGGACATGAGATGGAGGAGATTGGGGCCAATGAGGACTGCAAGTTCTTCATAAGTTTCTGGGTGTTAATGGCCTGTATGTTTCTATAAGTGTGGAAAGTGGGGGTGACCTGGGCAGGATGGCAATTCTTGATAGAGAATGAAAGAAGGTTGTGGTCAGAGAGCGGGAGAGGGGAGTTTGTGAAATTGTCCACTGAGCAAAGCCGGGAGAAGACCAAGTCAAGGGAGTTTCCATCTTCATGCGTTGGAGAGTTAGTATGCTGCGAGAGGCCGAAAGAGGATAGAGATAAAAGGTGAGAAGGAGAGGGGAGAAGCAATGGGGATGTTGAAATCACCCATGATAAAGGTGGGGTTGTCACAGGAGAGAAAGTGTGGAAGCCAGGTGGCAAAGTGATCCAGGAACTGATGAGAGGGGCCGGGAGGACGATACACCACCGCCACTCGCATGGAGAAGGGGACGTAGAGTCTGACAGCATGGACCTCAAAGGAAGGGAATACAATTGAGGGTTCTTGGGGGATAACTTGAAAGGTACAAGGTGGATCACTCATTGCGCTGCTGAACTGAACTTTTGTCACCAGGGTTCACTACAAAAATTGTGTTTTATGATGATCTGCATTATTTGCACTGATCGTCAGTAGAACTTCAAGGATTGAAGGGTCTTGCAGCCTTATGATGACCATTAGTGATTGGGAAAGTGCTGGGAGAAGGTGTTATCTGAGCATGCCCGGGTGCTAACAGTGTCTTCGGTGTGGTCGGGAAATTAGTTTTGAGTCCCTGCGAAATCTGTGACATCCCTCCACGTGTTGCAGTTGTCGAACAGCCGCGGACTCGAACATATTTTTTGATCATGCCAAAGACACTCTGTTAGCACCCGAGCATGCTCAGATAAGACAAAGAACATTCGCCCATCACTAATCTGCTCCTATATTGCCCATGTGAAACTATACAACACAAATTGAAATCATAAAAACAAATGAAGATAATCAGTCTCTACTACTGAATTTTACAACTAATAAAAACACCGTTCCATCAGGGATGGAGTATAAAGCACATGAGTGGGATAGAGTATAAATTATGAGCGAGGGATGGAGTAAAAAGCACGGGAGAGGGATGCAGCATAAAGCACAAGAGTGGGATAGAGTATAAATTATGAGAGAGGGATGGAGAAAAAAGCACGGGAGAGGGATTGAGTATAAAGGATGAGAGGGATGGAGTAAAAAGCACAGGAGAGGGATAAAGCATAAAGCATGGGAGAGAGATGGAGAATGAAGGATTGAAGAGGGATGGAGTAAAAATCACGGAAGAGGGACGGAGTATAAAGCACGAAATAGGGACAGAGTATAAAGCATAGGAGAGGGACGGAGTATAAAGCACAGAAGAGGGATGGAGTCTAAAGCACGGAAGAGGGAAGGAGTATAAAGACCAGGAGAGGGAAGGAGTATAAAGCACGGGAGAGGGACGGAGTATAAAGCACGGGAGAGGGAAGGAGTATAAAGCACGGGAGAGGGAAGGAGTATAAAGCACGGGAGAGGGAAGGAGTATAAAGCACGGGAGAGGGAAGGAGTATAAAGCACGGGAGAGGGAAGGAGTATAAAGCACGGGAGAGGGAAGGAGTATAAAGCACGGGACAGGGAAGGAGTATAAAGCACGGGAGAGGGACGGAGTATAAAGCACGGGAGAGGGACGGAGTATAAAGCACGGGAGAGGGACGGAGTATAAAGCACGGGAGAGGGAAGGAGTATAAAGCACGTGAGAGGGAAGGAGTATAAAGCACGGGAGAGGGACGGAGTATAAAGCACGGGAGAGGGACAGAGTATAAAGCACGGGAGAGGGAAGGAGTATAAAGCACGGGAGAGGGACGGAGTATAAAGCACGGGAGAGGGACGGAGTATAAAGCACGGGAGAGGGACGGAGTATAAAGCACGGGAGAGGGAAGGAGTATAAAGCACGGGAGAGGGACGGAGTATAAAGCACGGGAGAGGGACGGAGTATAAAGCACGGGAGAGGGACGGAGTATAAAGCACGGGAGAGGGACGGAGTATAAAGCACGGGAGAGGGACGGAGTATAAAGCACGTGAGAGGGAAGGAGTATAAAGCACGGGACAGGGAAGGAGTATAAAGCACGGGAGAGGGACGGAGTATAAAGCACGGGAGAGGGAAGGAGTATAAAGCACGGGAGAGGGACGGAGTATAAAGCACGGGAGAGGGACGGAGTATAAAGCACGGGAGAGGGACGGAGTATAAAGCACGGGAGAGGGACGGAGTATAAAGCACGGGAGAGGGACGGAGTATAAAGCACGTGAGAGGGAAGGAGTATAAAGCACGGGACAGGGAAGGAGTATAAAGCACGGGAGAGGGACGGAGTATAAAGCACGGGAGAGGGACGGAGTATAAAGCACGGGAGAGGGACGGAGTATAAAGCACGGGAGCGGGAAGGAGTATAAAGCACGGGAGAGGGAAGGAGTATAAAGCACGGGAGAGGGAAGGAGTATAAAGCACGGGAGAGGGAAGGAGTATAAAGCACGGGAGAGGGACTGAGTATAAAGCACGGGAGAGGGAAGGAGTATAAAGCACGGGAGAGGGAAGGAGTATAAAGCACGGGAGAGGGAAGGAGTATAAAGCACGGGAGAGGGAAGGAGTATAAAGCACGGGAGAGGGACGGAGTATAAAGCACGGGAGAGGGACGGAGTATAAAGCACGGGAGAGGGACGGAGTATAAAGCACGGGAGAGGGACGGAGTATAAAGCACGGGAGAGGGAAGGAGTATAAAGCACGGGAGAGGGAAGGAGTATAAAGCACGGGAGAGGGACGGAGTATAAAGCACGGGAGAGGGAAGGAGTATAAAGCACGGGAGAGGGATGGAGTATAAAGCACGGGAGAGGGATGGAGTATAAAGCACGGGAGAGGGACGGAGTATAAAGCACGGGAGAGGGACGGAGTATAAAGCACGGGAGAGGGAAGGAGTATAAAGCACGGGAGAGGGACGGAGTATAAAGCACGGGAGAGGGAAGGAGTATAAAGCACGGGAGAGGGGTGGAGTATAAAGCACAGGAGAGGGACGGAGTATAAAGCACAGGAGAGGGATGAAGCAGCAGCTCGAGAGTCTCATTATATAGGAACAGCTTTTCAGACCCCCTTATTCTCCAACAGACAATGCAGCTTAGCTGGAGTCACTGTTCAGAACTGATAGGCCGGGGTAACACTTGCGAGTGTGATACGAGAAACTCACGCTAGTCTCTCGCATCAGTACCTGGCACTGCCGCCAGCACTCGGGAGCGGAGCATTCAGCTGCATGTATTTCTATGCAGCCGCACACTCCGTTCCCGAGTGCTGGCGGCAGTGCCAGGTATTGATGTGAGAGACCCGTGCGAGTTTCTTGCATTACACTCGCAAGTGTGACCCCGGCCATACAGTAAAGCTAATCGTACACAAGAAGCTGACATGGAAGATGTTAGTAGCAGAGAAGTATTTGCCAAAGGCAGAAACTCCCTTGCATTTTATTTTTTAGCTTTGCCAATTAACATCCACATGTTTCAACACTTAAAGGGTATGTGACAACTTCTGAAGTTATCCCCTATCCATAGGATTGAGAATCGCTCCCCAGATGTTGGTATCTCCAGCAATCCCGAGAACAGGACTCCGGCCAGCCTCCTCCTGTTGTAGCAGAGGTTGAGTATGCATTTAAACAACACTGCTGAGCAGGCACCATCTACAAATATTTACCATTTAAGGGGATCACCAACTGCATACCAAACAACAATGGAACAAAATACAGCAAAGTGTATGCATGAGAAATGGGATCACCACAACAGTTTAAAATTTATACAAAAAACATCTTTATTTTAGGAAACAAACACAACAACATAAAAACATTTAAAAACCCCAAAATATGACCTGGGGTAAAGGGTCCATATAGATACCAGATAAATGCTATAATATTGCACACATTAAACAGCCTATGCACATTAATGTACAGATAACCAAACCACTATTCCCAGCATATGGGCGTTATATAATGCAGTATGATATTACACATTATTATTATTATTATTATTGACCTTGAGGAAGACGCCGCAGGCGTCGATACGCGTGGGTCTCAGCAAACAGAACAGCCTGATTGAAATCCACTAAACCCAGCACCCCGGGAACCTTGTACAGCCTGCCTGCTAGGTAGGGTAAGACTTAGGGTACTGTCACACAGTACCATTTTAATCGCTACGACGGCACGATCCGTGACGTCGCAGCGATCGTATGATTATCGCTCCAGCGTCGTAGACTGCGGTCACACGTTGCAATCACGGCGCTGGAGCGATGCCGAAGTCCCCGGTAATTAGGGTAAACATCGGGTAACTAAGCGCAGGGCCGCGCTTAATAACCCGATGTTTACCGTGGTTACCAGCGTAAACGTAAAAAAAACAAACAGTACATACTCACATTCCGGTGTCTGTCCCCGGCGTTCTGCTTCTCTCCACTGTGTAAGCGCCATAGCCGGAAAGCAGAGCGGTGACGTCAGACGTCACCGCTGTGCTCGCTTTCCGGCTGGCAGACGCTCACACAGTGGAGAGAAGCTGAGACGCCGGAGGACAGACACCGGAATGTAAGTATGTACTGTTTGTTTTTTTACGTTTACGCTGGTAACCACGGTAAACATCGGGTTACTAAGCGCGGCCCTGCGCTTAGTTACCCGATGTTTACCCTGGTTACAAGCGAACACATCGCTGGATCGCTGTCACACACAACGATCCAGCGATGTCAGCGGGTGATCAAGCGACGAAAGAAAGTTCCACACGATCTGCTACGACGTACGATTCTCAGCAGGATCCCTGATCGCTGCTGCGTGTCAGACACTGCGATATCGTAACGATATCGCTAGAACGTCACGAATCGTACCGTCGTAGCGATCAAAATGGTACTGTGTGACAGTACCCTTAGGTCAGTGCACAGCAGGGTCTAGGGATCTGCTTGGTGTCTGGTATATTTTGTATTCCATTCACCATTTTCCTTGTTAGTTCCTCATACATGGGGTATGGTATGGAGTGTTAACTTCTATTTAAGAGTGTATAACTTGATGTGTAATATCATACTGCATTATATAACGCCCATATGCTGGGAATAGTGGTTTGGTTATCTGTACATTAATGTGCATAGGCTGTTTAATGTTGTGTGCAATATTATAGCATTTATCTGGTATCTATATGGACCCCTTACCCCAGGTCATATTTTGGGGTTTTTAAATGTTTTTATGTTGTTGTGTTTGTTTCCTAAAATAAAGATGTTTTTTGTATAAATTTTAAACTGTTGTGGTGATCCCATTTCTCATGCATACACTTTGCTCTATTTTGTTCCAGAGGTTGAGTATGCGCAACGTCACTCCAATCATTCTTTATGAGACTGTCGGAGATATAGTGCTTTATTGGATTTATAATCCGCTCATTCCCTGTCACATTAAAGGGAAGCGGTCATCAGAAAATGTACTATTTGTGTTAAATACTTACGGTATATTTTTGGCAATGTTTTTTCCTCTATATCTCAATGTTTATTAAAACAAAAATAAAAATATAGAAGTCTTGCAATTCTCACACCGGCCACTGGGGCTTTAATCTCTAACTTCCTGTTATTTCAGGAATCGCACATGTACATTAGCAGCAATGAGAATTCATTTATGTTTTGTATTAAAGCGTCTAATAATTGTGTGAAAAAATAATTGCGACGGGAAAGGTGCAGCTAGCCTCTGACATCGCATATTGAGAATGGCTTATCCTGTGTTATCTACTGTGTATAGAGGGGATATCAGTCATTGCACAGGAGGAGGTGAGCTGTGACCACCTATTGTGAATGGTGGATCCTGTGTTATCTACTGTATATAGAGATATTATCAGTCATTGTACAGGAGGAGGAGGAGGTGAGCTGTGACCACCTATTGTGAATGGTGGATCCTGTATCTACTGTGTATAGAGGTGTTATCAGTCATTATACAGGAGGAGGAGAGCTGTGACATCGCCTATTGTGAATGGTGGATCCTGTATTATCTACTGTATATAGAGGTGTTATCAGTCATTGTACAGGAGGAGGAGGAGGTGAGCTGTGACATCACCTATTCTGAATGGTGGATCCTTTGTGTTCTGTATATAGAGGTGTTATCGGACATTGTACAGGAGGAGGAGGAGGTGAGCTGTGACATCACCTATTGTGAATGGTGGATCCTGTGTTATCTACTGTATATAGAGGTGTTATCAGTCATTATACAGGAGGAGGAGGTGAGCTGTGACATCATCTATTGTGAATGGTGGATCCTGTATTATCTACTGTATATAGAGGTGTTATCAGTCATTATACAGGAGGAGGAGGTGAGCTGTGACATCATCTATTGTGAATGGTGGATCCTGTATTATCTACTGTATATAGAGATATTATCAGTCATTGTACAGGAGGAGGAGGAGGTGAGCTGTGACCACCTATTGTGAATGGTGGATCCTGTATTATCTACTGTATATAGAGGTGTTATCAGTCATTGTACAGGAGGAGGAGGTGAGCTGTGACATCACCTATTGTGTATGGTGGATCCTGTATTATCTACTGTACATAGAGGTGTTATCAGTCATTGTACAGGAGGAGGAGGTGAGCTGTGACATCACCTATTGTGAATGGTGGATCCTGTATTATCTACTGTATATACAGGTGTTACCAGTCATTGTACAGGAGGAGGAGGTGAGCTGTGACATCACCTATTGTGAATGGTGGATCCTGTATTATCTACTGTATATACAGGTGTTATCAGAAGGCAGCCCTACTCACACCAGTCCGGTGGGCAGCCCTACTCACACGAGTCCAGTGGACGGTCCTACTGGTGATTTACGGTTATCTCTGCCTGCACAGTCATACAGGGAAGACTAGTGTAGAAGGGTAAACATGTGCACAGCCGAAAGGAGGTGCCAGAGTAGGTTCCCACACCGTAGAATGTAACAAAAACTCGGCACTCAACGTAATCAGATAGGTGATTTAATGGTATCCACGCATAGTAACAAACGTTTCGGTCCTAGATCCGGAGCTTCATCAGTCACAGTGTATGAGAGCGGGTGGACCCACTAAGTTGTTGGTATAAAATAGAGTCACACTTGTATGTGGACGCTGTCTGTAATGGGGCAGTATAGCCCGAAGGAACGATAAACCTGAAGATGTCGGGACACGTGTGCACCGAGCCTGTGTGAGACGTGGAATCCACCGCTAGTCCATGCGGTCTGACATACAAGTGTGACTATTTTATACCAACAGCTTAGTGGGTCCACCCGCTCTCATATCAATACACTGTGACTGATGAAGGTCCGGATCTAGGACTGAAATGTTTGTTACTATGTGTCGATACCATTAAATCACCTATCTGATTACGTTGAGTGCTGCCGAGTTTGTGCTATATTATACAGGGAAGACTGTCATTCACCCGAGCAGCACTGCCCACTGGACTCATCCAAATACTAAGGATTTCAATTAATAAAATACAACTGGCAGTTTTATATTGATACGCCTAATACACTGCAATATCGAAGAAGGAAAATATATACTGTATATAGATCTATGGAATTACTACCTATATGACAAAATGAGCACCATTTTTCCTGCCTGGTCCCTGGATGGGCTTTCAAAGTAAAAAGAGAACATACACAGTCCAGTCTTCAATTCTTGCTGTCTGTGCTACTGTCAGTATGAATCTTATATCAGGTTCCCTTCAAAGGCAGTATTTGCAATTAGGTATGTCATGCAGTGCATGGCAACATCTCTTTGTGGAGCGAGAGGAGACTTATAGGCCATGCAATGCTCCTCTGGGAAATTAAATATGCAGATTGTCTCTTTACAGAGAAAGAGGACTAGAACTCTAGTCCCACCTACTGTAAGTAGCAATCCTAAAAGTCAATATCAATCCTTAAACAAGCCTTGCCACATGACTTAGGATAAACGCAAAACCAGATACTGTATTTGCAGTCACATGTTTCAGGCGGCATGCCCCTCCACAGTGCAAAGCAGGAGATCTGATTTGACTGTAACAGAGATTTCCTTCCTCTTTGAAAAGGTAACTTGCATATTTAATTTCCTAGAGGAGCATTGCATGGCCTAGAAGTCATGTCAATCTCCACAAGGAGAGGTTATCATACACTACACATTAGATCTCTGGCTTTGCACTGACAACACCCCAAAACACGTGTCTACAAATAGAGGATCTGGTATGGCTATTTTCCAAAGTCATGTGGCAAGGCTCGATAAAGGGTCGATAATGACTTTTAGGACTGCTACTTCCAGTAGGTGGCGTTAAAGTTCTCCTCCTCTCTGAATTTGTTCGTTTTTCTCTGTAGAGTTGGAAAATAAGCAGATACCGGACTCGCTGCCCCGGCAGGCACTAATTATTTAGGTGGAAACCCCACTATTTTGTTTAATTTCCTGCGCAATGATCAGCTCTCGGAATTTACAAAAAATGTCTATTTTTTCAGACATATTGGGACCGACTCAATAGTAAATTAACAAAATGTTTTTGCATAAACTGGAGGAAACCAAAGAGAAGATGATAAGAACATCCAATCTACACGTACAGGTAGAAACCAGACACCCCCAACATATCAGTGCTATGCCTTCAGTGTCTGTAGAGGGGAAAAAATGTCTACAAGTGAGGGTCTACCATGGCGGATGGATACCGTACATGCTTACTGTACAGTATGAGCTAGCAGGACGGTGACGCAGACGTCAGCCATGAGCCCCCCAGTGCTACTTTGTAGGCAACTAAGACCGAAATCTGAAAAATACATTTTCACATGTTCTCTAACAAGCACCAAGATTGTAATATACCGTGTTTTACATCCCATGAGGGCAACCAATTTACAGAGTGGAAAATAACTATTTACTTTGCAGCCGGTGGTTCAGTCCATTATCACTCCCCACAGACTTCTAATACACAAGTAAATCAATAGTTTTCTTCTTGTCACATATTTAAACCCATTTTAGTTCTTGTCTGCTACTTTACATCAAAGTAAATTTGTGAAAATCATTTTTTCCTTTTCGGAAAGCAGATGCGGGTCTCATAGAACACATGGACGACTACTCCGAAATAGCAGCATGGGATATGGAGATACTTTTGTAAAGATCGATGTTATTAGTGCAGGTAGTACCTTCACCATGTGGGCTGCCCCTTCAAATGCTAACCAGAGGGGAAAACTATTGATAGTTACACTGATCAACATGACAGAAGGTAGGGGTGAGGGTCACACAGATGTGCACAAAAAGTCATTTCTTGGCCTCTGAGAGGGCATTCCTTATGAGATTGGTGGACCACCTAAGAAATGATGAGAGGGAACCAGGGACAACCCTGCCCAGTTCTCACTATCAAATGGATGGTGGGTTAGGCTCTCCTGGTGAGGTGGATCCTCTAAGCCTCAGGTCCAGGTGGGCACACAGACCCTGGGTGTTGGTGTGGCAAGCAGGAAAGCATGTAGTAAGAGAGGAATTGGCACACTCAAGAATCTCAGGGCCAGCAGGACGGATGCAGTGAAACCCAGAAGGAATGGAAGCAAGTTAAAGCACGGTGCACAAAGAAGTTGGTGTACACCAATGGCTAGTCTAGAAATTAAGTCCTAAAACACAGGTGTGTCCACTTATCGGGGCCTTAAGTAGGATTAGGGAGATTACGTCACTGAGCCACGCCAGGCAACCAAAAAACCGAACATGGAGTACAACAGAGGGCAGCAGACCGAGGTGAAGGAAGCAGAACCCAGGATACCCAGGACAGGTGTGTAATAGATGTGGTGTTCATGTACAGTCTGACAGAAGATACTAGAAAATGTCAAAATGTATAGGAGCACACCGTATCGACTAGGGAGATGGTGACAAGAGAGAGAAAGCACAAGGTAAAGCTCCTCCAGAATGGTTCTCTCATAGGATACTGCAAGTATATACAATAACATTTACTAAAACAGACACGCCAAGAGAATGTATGCTCCCTCTCAATCAGCAGAAATGTTGAGTCACTTCACTAATCCCTTCTGTTATTGATCTTATACTAACTTTGAACAATGAATTGATTTCTCTTCCACTCACAACCAAGCCGAATATCATCTACCCTAAAGCACAGGAAGCCAGTATGCGTAAATGTTTACTGGGAGACAACAAGCTCAATAGTTATATAGTCGCTTTAAAAGGTAAGAGCCTTGAACAGGGTAGAAGGCCGTATGAAGCAGCGATCTCACACTTGTGACAGCTTTCCGTATATGTGCAGCAGTGCTCTTGCAAGCACTTCAGCAGCACTTCCTTCACTCAGTCATTGTCTCTTTTTTCATAGTCCCATCTGTTTTCAGCAATGCCCTGCATTCGATCATCAGACAATTTACACAATCTTACTATCTACTCCGTTACCTTGTCACAGTTTCTAACATGCAAGCACTTGTCTGTGGCCATCTCATGTGTGTGTCAATTCCACATTCAGATGCTAATTGTGTGGCAAACCTCACTGTCAGGAATAAGCCCATATTCTCTCCCTTCTGCTGTGGCTTATTTTTGTCTTCAAAGAAATAAGCCGCTATGCTCCCTTTTTTGGTGACAGTGCTCAACCTCTCTGTATTTTCATCTCTCATGCAGGTGTACCAATCATTCCTACATGGAACATACTACAATAACTGAAGTTTAGGCGGTAGCTTCTTATATGCTCCTCTTTTTTTTCTAAACTAGTCCCTTGGGGTGGCAAACCAATTAGTAACAAGTACTACTCAAACCTTACTTGCAATCATTCTATGTTGCAAAAATCTACTGCTGGGCGTTTCTTCTCTTCAGCATTTGACTTGATGCTAGTCTGCATGTGTTTGCTGCTAGTCTGCATGTGTTTGCTCCCTTCTAGAAAGTAAAACAGAATAACCCAGTTCTCTGGATTGTGAGTATGAGCATTTACACGTATATAACTCCATACTCCCCATGACTCAACATTTTGAACAACAGCTCAATTTGTTAACTCTATGTTTTGAATCCATCACTTTACACACTACTCTTGCTAGTCTGAGCATGTTAGACCCGAGGCTCCCACAAAACCTGGATCGCTCAGATAAAATAGATTAATTCACACATTACCAATCCTTTGCAGCACACATGCAGCGCGTCACTTTATCTACCATGCATTAATGCATAGCATACCATATCACATTGCACACATTTACCAATTACCATCTAACAGTCTCATTTATGTATGAGGGTGGCAAACCCATTTTCAGCCCCCATATGTGATATTGCACTTTAGCTCCATTAAAGCAAACATGGTCAAGTTAGAATACCACTCACAGCCAGTAAATCGGTGTGGTGCTGTTTCTGGAAGAAAGTAGCCATTTTTTGCAATTCTTGAAAATCAGTTGATCTGAATATTCTTCCAGAATGGAATATAAAACAAGAGAAGAAAAGAAAAGTGATACAAAGAGGGCTGTGAATATATTCTGCAGAAATTGAGTTTTCCCTCTAAATGTCATACGAAATCTCAGAGGCATTAAGAAAACAGATCAAGATTCACCGTCTTAAAAGATGCTGATAGAAAAATCCTTAATTTATAAGGCGTTTGCCGCAGACATCATCATTGGCTATTATTACATTTATTCAGATGTGGCCCTTTCCGTATTTTCTGCTCTTTTCTTAGCGATGATTATGGGAAAATTTGTTATGAGGTCACTCGTCAGATCAATTTTTAATTTAAAATCTTTCTTTTCGCAGTTTGACTTTACATTGGCCAAGGTTTACTGCTCCCCGCTGCTATCTGAATTACTCTGAAAATGACTGATCCAAACACATTCACACCTGACGCGGCCATCTCTGCAATCAATCACCAAGCCGGCAAAATGTCCCGTGTGTGCCAGAGCCCGCCAGCACCAGATAACAGCCAACATGACTCACATTATCATTCATTATTGGCTGTAAAGTTGAAGATGGTTACAATATTTAAGGCTTCTGCACATATGAAAACATTGACACAAGTCCCCCTGGCAGGGTCATTAAGAGACGGGCAAAGTCATCTTATCTCTGTAGATGACATAGGCAAATCAGAATAAAACGTTAAACGTAGAAAGAAACCAGGCTTTTCTCTTGGGGAAAAACTATAAGTCCAAGCATAGCAGAGGTAGATTTCAGAGCAGATAGAAATGAAAAATTCTATACAACTACTATAATACTGCCCCTATGTACAAGAATATAACTACTATAATACTGCCTCTATGTATAAGAATATAACTACTATAATACTGCCCCTATGTACAAGAATATAACTACTATAATACTGTTCCTATGTGCAAGAATATAACTACTATAATACTGCCCCTATGTACAAGAATATAACTACTATAATACTGCCCCCTATGTACAAGAATATAACTACTATAATACTGCCCCTATGCACAAGAATATAACTACTATAATGCTGCTCCTATGTACAAGAATATAACTACTATAATACTGCCCCTATGAACAAGAATTTAACTACTATAATACTGCCCCTATGTACAAGAATATACCTACTATAATACTGCCCCTATGTACAAGACTATAAACTATAATACTGCCCCTAATGTACAAGAATATAACTACTATAATACTGCTCCTTTGTACAAGAATATAACTACTATAATACTGCTCCTATGTACAAGAATATAACTACTATAATACTGCCCCCTATGTACAAGAATATAAGTACTATAATACTGCTCCTTTGTACAAGAATATAACTACTATAATACTGCCCCCTATGTACAAGAATATAACTACTATAATACTGCCCCCTATGTACAAGACTATAAACTATAATACTGCTCCTTTGTACAAGAATATAACTTCTATAATACAGCCAATGTGTAAAAATATTTTGCTGACTCCTCCAGAAATCCAAAAAGTCTTCCCTTTTTATATTAGCTACTTGAAGTTTCCTGGAAGAGTTGGCATTTAAGCTTTAGGCTGTTTTTTTTAAACTCTTTATTACCATTTTGAAATACTACTGTACATCTCCTGCTCTCATTACCGTTCAGGGGTATGGGAAAGTGGAATGGCATCACCCCTGAGTGACATCATCTAGCTTTTTCAGAAGACTGATAAACAGAAATGTTACCAACATTCCAGCACGAGATAAATGGAGCTGATCTACGCTCCTCTGCTGCCTTGTGTCTGTTACAGTCTTAGATGCTGACAGACAGCGCCTGCCCTACTTCTCTCTACCCACCATCAATGGGTAGCTGTGGAGGAGGGACGTATCTAGACAGAGTATGTGAGGAGCATTGATCTGGAGCAGTCAGTACACGTCTTCACTTAACATTACTCAGATGCGCATTCGTCAAATTCACCTGGAACAAAGAAACTTTTCAGCGGCATCATCCATCAGCCTCCTACATTCAGTCGGTGATCAATGTGTCAAAAGCTGGCAGCACTTCATTATGGCTTGTCTTTACTCAAGTGTCACAGGAGCTGGGAGAGAGATCACAAGGAACAAAGAACAGGACAAGGCTTCTCCTTAAAGAGTAATTAACTTCTATAAGCGGCGATGTTTGACCACGTAGCTGCCAACCTAAGGGCTGACCCCAGTGTCCAAAACTTACTCTAGCCAGTTACAGCCTTCGAGTCACTGTTTGATAATCAACTAACAACCCCCTGTGGTATCAGTGCTCACCTGTGGCCAATCAGTCTCTTTAACCACTTAGTTTCAAACTCTTCTACCATCAACTTTATCCATCTACTGTCTTTATTCAGTTTTCCTCCAACTCTACAGCGTGGTGTCCAATAGGAAATTATAACAAGATGGCTACCATCCCTTTAGCAGTCATCTGTCAATAGTCTGTTGCCGGATATCCAGGGGCTCATTCACAGTCCCTAGTGCTAGGGACGCCCTAGCTATCCCTGTCCTCGGTATACTTCTAATGGTGAAGAAGCCGGGGCCATGTACCTTGCTGAGCTCCTAAATCTGCCCTTAATCTGTTCCCTCTCCCACCCAGGGAAGTGGATATTAGCAGTGTATGAAAATACACAAACCAGACTAACAAGGTAATACGTACAGGGATAAAGGAAAATACCTATCACACAAATTTGCATTCACAAACAACTTAGTGGAACACCGGCGAGAGAAGGAAGGGAAAAAAAAAACAGGAGAGGATGAGGAAATGCACACAGCCGAATAACCAAGTAACAGTCTTTACATAAACACTCCAAACACCAACTCCTCCTGCTCCAGAACCAGGTAGCAAGAAACTAAACTCTGACATCTGTGATAGCTAGAGGCAAGCATGTATAGAGGGGAGTGGACAACACTGAACAGCTGAGACCATTAACACTGGAAAGTCCTAGAAGCCTGCACTGTTTAATATGATGGTCCACTGCTTCTAATCAGTGCAGGAGTGTGGGGAATCAGACGTTGCGTAAAACCGTGATATCACCGCTTCTTAAATATGGTTGGATTTAGCCCTCAACCTTTCATCAGTCACCTCTTTTTAACTATTCACTCAATGAAACACTTGGGCTTATTCAGCTAACACTTGTGTCAAGCTAACATTTTTTTCCAGTCATCAATGCTTAACAACTCTTTTGAAAAACTTTAACTAACCCATATATCATTATCCATACTCAACAACAGCAGTTTATCCTCTAACCAGTTGGTACCAATCCTTCAAGAGTCTCCATTTCCCAAAAAATTGTCTTCTCACCTAGCTACTGCTCCCGGCTACTCTTTCCATCTATTTGATGTTCAACACTTCAGCTTTCATCTATGCCCATCTATAACCAAGCTGACCCCAAGTCCGCCATCACCTTTCCAATATTAATGGTCTGAGGATGGACTGGCGGTCGGTCTCTTAATCAGCAGCCTCATAAGCATACTGTAAATGAGGACTGTTGAGTTTTAATAAGGGATTAGATAGCCAGTCCATATTCAAACCATAAATATTGGATGGAGGATGTTGGATTTTGGGTTGCGTTCAAGTCTAGAAACCCTGTGGCGTTTTGCACATTATAGTCCGCACTTGGATTGTGAATGTTGGATTTGTGAAAACGGTCTTATCCTTTAGCTTTTGGAAAACACTTGGCACTCACGTAAATGTTGTAAGAATATAATTTTACTGTTTGCAAGGAATACAAAAATAAAGAAGAAGTTTCAGTCATATAATGACCTTCATCAGCGAGACAGCACATACCGCTTATCCAGAGTGTTCATTATTACCTGTATCCTTGCGCACACTGCAATCTGTCCGACTGATGAAGGTCATTATATGACCGAAACGTTGTCTTTATTCTTGGATTGCCCGCACACAATAAAATTAACTTCTTACAACATTTACCTGAGTGTCAAGTTTTCTCCAAGATTCATATGGGATAGGATTAGTGATGAGCGAATATACTCGTTACTCGAGATTTCCCGAGCACGGTCGAGTATCCTCCAAGTATTTTTTAGTGCTCAGAAATTTAGTTTTTATTGCCGCAGCTGAATGATTTACATCTGTTACCCAGCATCAGTACATGTGGGGGTTGCCTGGTTGCTAGGGAATCCCCACATGTACTTATGCTGGCTAACAGATGTAAATCATTCAGCTGCGGCAATAAAAACTAAATCTCCGAGCACTAAAAAATACTCAGAGGACACCAGAGCGTGTTCGGGAAATCTCGAGTAACGAGTATATTCACTCATCACTAGATAGGATCCTACTTGGGCACCATCCTTTAGCTTTAACCTGTGCCAAACAACCGACGTCAACACCAATTATTCTCCAACCCTTAATCATTAGCTATGTCCCAAAACACTAACCACTCCAACTCTATGTGGCATAGGGTGCAATCGGACAGGGGCCTAAGAAGAAATATGGCCACTTCTACCTCCAAAGCAGCACATAGAGGGGTGCATTATGATGAACTATTGGACTGCAAGGACCTACATACTCTTCTTGCACAGGGGCCTTGTTCTGTCTTTGCCCGCCAATGAGATGGTGGGAACTCCATCTATCATGTGCCTAAAGAGAAAAAATGTAGATGACATTCGTAAGTTATTTCTTGGGTTATTTCTTTTTAAATGCCTTTGGTTCAGTCTCAAGCCATGGAGACTTGATGGATGAACAAGTTGTAGGAAGATTGTGCAAGCCTAGATAGGTTCACCAGGATCTTCTCCGCAGTTATTTCGGATCAAGTCATTGGGATTCTGGTCTTCCTCTTCTCCTTGTTCCTTCCCTCCATTATGTCCTTCTCCAGTGATTGTTCTCTTCGTATGATGTGTCCAAAGTAGCGAAGTCGAAGATGGTAATCCTTACTTCCAGTGACATGTCTGGCTTGATTTGATCTACATATTGGCTCCAATATTTGGAGAATGGGGAGGTATTGTGACTTCCACTAAATACATGGCTAAAAGGAGGGAATGGACCAATCAAGGGGCCATTCTAAGAGTAAAGTTCCATTATGGTTTTTCAATGGAGTCCACTATTTTATGTATATACCCTTGACTCATTGTAACTTTCCCTAAAGCCAGGTTACATGTGAGAAGGTCTGAGGACCCCAAGTGTAGTTGCCTTTGTGCCTTCCAAAGTTTCGTCTGTAATCACAGTCTGAACTGTACAAACCACGAACGATCAGAGAAGGCAACAAAAAGCAGAAAACAAAAATCAGAGCTTGTCCTAATGAAACTGTGATCGTTCAAGCCATCAATTATTCAACGTGAAAAAAAGGCTGAACATTAAAATTAATCATTACTCTGGCAAAAGCTTCTTTACATCAATAATGAAACATTGCTCTCTGAATGCGAAGAGATAAAGGAACGAGAGAAGAGAGAATTCCCAATCTGTCAAGACAACGTTATCTTTTGTTTTGAAACAATCCGCAATGTTATTTATTGTGTGTGGATGTGATGTGTTAGTTAAGAGATGGAAACGCGTTGAGAGCCCGGAGATAGGCTTTCAATTAACAGATCGTTGATATCGGTAACATTAATGTACAGTTTGCAACTTGAAATAGTCAAGGATTTCTTTCAGGTCTTTTTGTTAAGAAAAAAGTTTCTAAATATCAGGCCTTCAGCTTTGCAACTTTTACAGCCAAAATATCCAGGCCAAGGCATCATCAGAGACTAGTATAAGAGTATGAAGCGGGACCTTTGAATTTTGGGATTGGTGAACATATCACATCAAAACCATGTAAAAATTCTGAAAAACCTTTACAGATAACCAAAGGTAAAATTAAGTAATGAGCAGATGAAAGGTAATAATGCAGTGACACCAGTTTCACAGCAGGCTGTAAAATGAGAAACTGCTATTTACAATTCAGGAACACAGAACGTTGTGTCGACATCTAGTGTCTACTATGAAAACTGCAATAAATATTCTGTCTATGCAAAAATTAAAGAAAATTTATGGTACAAAACAAAAAATTAACAAAACCACTTTCTGGTTGTTATAGTAGCCCTTTACATGTCTGAGTATTTTATTCACTTACATGGATGCTTATATAGACGACATTTAAAAAAAAAAAAAGAAGTCACCAATTTCCGCCATCTCAATAGAATAATATTGACGATCAAAAACGTCAGCAAAGCATCATGGGTCTGATCTGACTGCACCATGCAAACCTTGACCATCATGTTTCCAAATAATAGACACAATCAGGGAATGTTGAGACAGATCTCATTTAATGTCTTCATTACACAGATTATCTGCTAATCGTGTCCGTGTTTCATTCATTTTGGTTGTGCTGCATTAAGCTGATCAGCGAAGCCCGAGGCTGAAAATACTATGGATTTCACAAGGATCTTGTGTGATTTATGCACGACGAGAAAATAAGAGAGGAAGGTTATTTTGTGCAGAAAAGGTCATAACAAAATATAGAAGAAAAAATCCAAAGCGGTAGGATTAGCCGTCAGCGACCAACAGAAATCGATACATTGATAATTATGTAGTCACCTTCTTATTTTGCCATCTGCGGAATTATTACATTTTTACTTCATTTTTGTGAATAATTTTACATTAGGTACAAAATTTTCACAACTTCAAACCCTGAATCAATGAAATCAGGAACAACTACTAAATGCAGAAAATCCACTAACCCTCCTTCATACCTTCTCATTGATTCTATTACAAAAACAAAACAGAAATACTGTATATACCTCAGATCACCGCAGCAGAAGGATCTCCACGATTCATGCCAAAGTCCCAAACCCTTTATTCAGCCGGAGGCACAGATCGCATAGTACAGGTGCATAGAGCTGGCCACCAAATCACTCTGGTCGGAAAACTGCACCTTTATCGTCAGCCTAAAATGGACAGATCCATCAGCCGCAGCTCGCCTGCACTTTCCATTCATCAACACTTGGTTTTGATTTCCAGTATTTCTGATCACTGTAAAGCTTTGTGGACGTGGAGGCTTCATTGGAGCAGAAACTCAAATGTTTTGAATGTTTCAATTATTTGAGGCAGATTATTGATAAAGGTTTTCTCTGAAACAGCGAGGATGTCTCTCTACAAACTTGTTGACTGTTTACAAGAACAATCTGCAACATGTTGAATTTATCACATGAGGCTTCTTTCACACTTCAGTTGTTTGGCGTCAGTCTGCTCCAACATAGTGACGGATCCGTCACAATTGTTGAGAAAACGGTTCCAACGGATCCGGTTTTTTGACGGATCCATTACTTGGGGGTTGTCTGGGAAAAGTATCTACTTTTTGGAGCATGCGCAATTGAAAAAGCGGATTGGGGCGACGGATCCGCCGAAATGACGGTCGCGACGGATCCGTCGCCCATAGGCGGCCATTCTATGGAATGACGGACGCGACGGATCCGCCGCGAACCTTCATTTCGGAGTTGACAAAAAACGTTTCAATGTCCGTCTATGTCTAGACGTCTGCCAAATTTCAACGCATCCGTCGCATGACGGTTGGAACGGACGACCATCCGTCACAATCCGTCGCCAATGCAAGTCTATGGGAAAATAACGGATCCGCCAAAAAAAAAGACGGATCCGTTATTTCAGGAAACTGGCGGTTTTAGACTGACGCCAAACAACTGAAGTGTGAAAGAGGCCTGAGCAAGTAAAAATGCATCAGATTTATTAACTAACAAAACATTCCCCACGGATAGAAGAGCTACATCCTGTATTATACTCCAGAGCTGCACTCACTATTCTGCTGGAGCAGTCACTGTGTACATACATTACATTACTGATCCTGAGTTACATCCTATATTATACTCCAGAGCTGCACTCACTATTCTGCTGGAGCAGTCACTGTGTACATACATTACATTATTGAGCCTGAGTTACATCCTATATTATACTCCAGAGCTGCACTCACTATTCTGCTGGTGCGGTCACTGTGTAAATACATTACATTACTGATCCTGTACTGATCCTGAATTACAGCCTGTATTATACTCCAGAGCTGCACTCACTAATCTGCTGGTGAAGTCACTGTGTACATACATTACATTACTGATCCCGAGTTACATCCTGTATTATACCACAGAGCTGCACTCACTATTCTGCTGGTGCTGTCACTGTGTACATACCTTACATTACTGATCCTGAGTTACATCCTGCATTATACTCCAGAGCTGCACTCACTGTTCTGCTGGTTCAGTCACTGTGTACATACCTTACATTACTGATCCCGAGTTACATCCTGTATTATACCACAGAGCTGCACTCACTATTCTGCTGGTGCTGTCACTGTGTACATACCTTACATTACTGATCCTGAGTTACATCCTGCATTATACTCCAGAGCTGCACTCACTGTTCTGCTGGTTCAGTCACTGTGTACATACATTACATTACTGATCCTGAGTTACATCCTGTATTATATACTCCAGAGCTGCACTCACTATTCTGCTGGTGCAGTCACTGTGTACATACATTACATTACTGATCCTGAGTTACATCCTGTATTATACTCCAGAGCTGCACTCACTGTTCTGCTGGTTCAGTCACTGTGCACATACATTACATTACTGATCCTGCACTGATCCTGAGTTACATCCTGCATTATACCCCAGAGCTGCACTTACTATTCTGCTGGTTCAGTCACTGTGTACATACATTACATTACTGATCCTGTACTGATCCTGAGTTACATCCTGTATTATACTCCAGAGCTGCACTCATTATTCTGCTGGTGCAGTCACTGTGTACATACATTACATTACTGATCCTGAGTTGCATCCTGTATTATACTCCAGAGCTGCACTCACTATTCTGCTGGTGCAGTCACTGTGTACATACATTACATTACTGATCCTGAGTTACCTCCTGTATTATACGCCAGAGCTGCACTCACTATTCTGCTGGTGCAGTCACTGTGTACATACATTACATTACTGATCCTGAGTTACATCCTGTATTATACTCCAGTGTCTCAAACCCTGAACAATGAAGAATCGCTTTCTGACAAAATAAAGACTTTTAGCTGAATATACATAAAAATAAAAAGTCAATCCTAATTATTCTATCTCCCCCTCCACATTTTATAAGAGCCTCTAGAGCAGATAAGCTAGTTAACCTTTTAAAAAGAACAATTTTACCCTGTAGTTTACCAATGTAAAGATTTTCTATTATTTCTTTAAATATTATCTCACACTGTAAACTCATACAACTTTTAAATCTAAATACAGACATTCAAGTGCAAGGGATCAGCCAATCAGAATGCAAGAAAGTGGCTCCTGATGGGTTGGGCCAAAGATCACTTCCAATCAAGATTATCCTGTCATTGTAGCTCATAACCTGTAGATGTCCCCATTGCTTGTGTCAGTAAAAGTCCTGTGATAGAGGCTGTATGGGAAAATGGCAGATAATTAAGGACAAAAGGTCAAAAACTCCTTCAAGCTATAATCAGTGACTAGTAATTAGAAATGCTGGAATGTGTAATAAAGCGATATCTGTAAAGGTCACCTAAAGATTTAAGACCTAATGGCATCAATAGCTTCCATTATACTAATAGATTATTTGCATCATGTCAATAGGAACAGTAGAAAAGTGCTTAAACCATTCCATATTTCTTGACCGAAAGGTCTTTAATCTTCAGAAGTCAATGCCAGTGCTGGTTAATGCTAATACGTATATGACTGGTCATTTGGTTTCCTATACAGACGTTTAACAATTTGTGTAAATCACATTTCATGACCCTTCATTACCTTCCCAGCGTCGGGAACCCCGATGGCTCAGATAGACAGTAGTTATGTTACCATAGGGTACAGTACTACTGTAGAGAAAAGCTGCCATGTTTTCTAACTTCTGCCTAGATCTCTATAATGAATTAAGAAGCATTCTCTGCTCATGTATTTGGCAGATTACATTTTATTTATTTAAATTTATTTTGTATAAATAAAATTTCACTAAAATTCGTTTTTTTAATTAAGTTGAGAACTTCTTCCAACTGCTGCTGTCCCACCGATTCTGGAACAGTTTTTCTTTTTATTCTGTGCCCTTCCATTCCAAAGTTATGCAATTTTTCATCTTCAAGCAACTAGGCGTATGCAACAAAAGTTCTGTGTGGGTGCGGCTGTGTTTCGATTGGCCAGTGTCAGAGAACAGAAAGCAAACGCCCCCACAGAGCCTCTGTGGATACTTGAAGGAAACATTTGCAGGCATAACTTTGGAACGGAGAGGCACAAAAGAAAAAGAAAAACGGATTCGGAATCAGTGGAGCAACAACATTTTTTCTTAATTTTTCAGTACATTACATAGTAGAATTTTAAAACCGCAAATCATCCAAAGCAAGACCTTGTACAGCTACATTGATAGAAGAATAAAAAAAATAAAATAATGATTCTTCTTGGAAGAAGGAAAGGAAAACACAAAAGGTTCAAAAATTAATATTAGCAGGAATGGGTTAAGAATGTAATCCATTTTTTTTCCTTCGGCTATAACAGTAACGAAGTATCCTAGATTAGATTCACAAAGTTCTACTTGAGTTATCTGAAGCACATTAATACCAATAATGAGCTTCGTGACCTTCTAAGTACACAACTATAATGACTCCAGGTTCATTCCTGTAATTCTGTTTATCTAATGTTGGACTAAATGTATTAAAAAAATGCAGAAAAAGGCGACTCCAGTGTCCTTATATAGAGTCTATTTCAGTAGTAAAATAATGGGAATTAATGAGTGGACCTGCCGCGTTGCTTCCTGCCATAATAATTGAGTAAACCAGATTTAATTATACCAGATCCCCCGATGGAGCGATGAAGTATAAGTTCATTAAAGAAGCAGATAGAGAAGGTTGTGACCTGTTCTGTTAAATTAAATTTTCATGGAAAATGGAGAATCTCCTGATAAAATGAAGAATATTCATAATTATATTAAAAGGGATTGCATAGTAATAAGGGATCGGTGTTCAATGGGCAGCGAACATAGAAGGCCTTCAGGGGGTCAATATTCTGCCGAGAAACGCAAGGGACGCTATGTGGCAGCAAGATTTTTTATTTTTCAATCCAAAAGGGTTAAGAGTAGAAATAAGAAAACAAACTAACAAATCTAATTACAAATTTTCCCCAAAACTTTGGGTTTATACACAATTTTTCAAAAAACTCTGGCTGCCATTTTACTTGATTCCTTATAGGACAAGGACAGAGTTTAAAAATAATAAGCAGTTATACTCACCTGTCCTCTGCCTGCCCCTTGACTGTATTTCTAATGCAGCTCCCCGCTCAGTCCGCTATTCACATTGGATAAATCTTCTCTTGGTCTCGATCTTCATGTGCCTACTAGACCTTACGGAGTAAAGTAGGGCGTGATGTAATGATGAGTCAATGCTGGTGGATTGGATGAGAAGGTGGGAGAAAAGGCGGGAGAGAGGGCGGGAGAGAAGGCGGGAGAAAAGGCGAGAGAGAAGGCAGGAGAAAAGGCGGGAGAGAAGGCGGGAGAAAAGGCGGGAGAGAAGGCGGGAGAGAAGGCGGGAGAGAAGGCGGGAGAGAAGGCGAGAGAGAAGGCGGGAGAAAAGGCGGGAGAAAAGGCGGGAGAAAAGGCAGGAGAAAAGAAAAGCAAGCAGAAAACATGGTGGGGAGCTGTGAAGGGCTTAGAACATGAGTAGAATATTTTTTATCCCCTTCCTGGCTCTGTGTTCATTATAGTTTGGGGCCTCGAGAGATCACAGAGCATAACAAAACATATTTTAGAGGCAGATTCAAGTAAATCTTCCTGAAATCAAAAACATCCATCACCTGTAGGCCCATTCTCGTGAAGGCATCTGAATATATCAGGATCATATTGGCAGTTGCAATGTTGTCCAATGAAGCTGGCCGCTAATGAAGAGGGACCTAGTTTAGGTAAGCCCACAGCTTCCATCCCTTGAGCACTTCGGTCCAAAAGAGCTAACAAAAAGGTTAAGAGGCCATTGCCCCACAGGTCACATTTAGTGTCTCTATATGTAGGACTTTGACCATTTAGGCAGCGGCTATGGCGCTCCGTGAATGGAGGGCCCAGTTAACTCGCCTTTACCACAACTCCATGGACTGGTGAATTTCATTAGACTTCAAAATGTCAGCAAATGTGAGGACAATAGATCAAACAACCCTTCACTTTTCCACAGAAAGAGAAGAAAGCAAACATGGACCATCTCTACACCTAGGATGTAGCTGCTTTAGGGTTCAGGGAGTGAGGTTCACTTAATGTTAGCTTCCAACCATAATTATAGACTTAGAAATGGGTCCTAATTCTTGGGACCCTCAGCAATCCCAAGAATGGTCCTCTGCAGAGCTCTGTTTTGAACAGAGAGAAGAGCTGCACGTTTGACCTCCGCGCCATTTATCGTTTATGGGTCTACTGAAATTTTGCAGCACATGAATGAGTATGGGATGGAAACACATCTGTATATAGAGGATCCCTCGTAAAGCAGCTACATTCCAATATAACTGGTGCCCGAGCTGCTCCCTCCTGTGCGGCCTCCGTACTCGTACTGTACACTAATCAATGGAAATAAATGAGGAGAATTACACTGGTTATGCTTTATTTAGATGTCCCGATTTCAGGACCCGTGTCCGGACATTGATGGATTAAGTACTTTGTAAAGTCAAAATAAGTCACAACTAATGAGCCGTACAACTTCATTAACTCCCCTCGTAGAAGCGAGCGCTGCGGCGGGTGGTAGGAATATAATGGGCTGTGAATTAATGCTGGATACTAGGGAAATATTCTGCAGTTATTCCTACTGGATACGCGGACGGCTCATAGAAGCACATTCCCAATTTCTTTAGAAAACCACATGCGGACTAAAAATACCAAATGGAACAGGTAACCCAGTACACTGTCCAGTCACATCGTCACCTGAAATACTCTGTGCTGCTAGGACCCCGCAATGAAGAAAGGGAATACGGTAATGGGAGGAGAGGGCAGGGGCCACGCTCGTCTATGCAGCTCGGATGACAGTGAAAGAGGAATCGGCATCCCAAGCTTTTACTCCATATTCCATCCATGTCAGACTCTGCTGTTTTAGTCCGGAAGATATTCCACTGCAAAGTCTTTGTAAGCTGCCGTGCATCTATAATGGGCGAGAGCAGCGCTATAACCAGGCGTATATAGGGCTCAATTCAGGAAAATCCCAGCAGTGATTGTGTGGAGTGGTGTAGCAGTATTTGCTGTCAGATATAGGGGTAACAGAGTGTGACCGATATGTGGAGCCCGGAGCAGCAGCTTGTATTATGTATGAGAGCGCTGTCAATCATCACTGCACTGCACTGACACCGGGGGGACATGTACATAGGATATAGGGAGTGATCGGAGGAGAGCGCAGCCAAGTGCGAAGAAGCTCTGGTTACCGTTATTAGAAACTTTTCACCTCCATCTCATCAGTAATCTGCTGCATTGTTACAATATTCCCACATTCCTAACCCTCCTTAATAAGCCGAGAATCAGAGGTGAGCAATGGGGCGAGAAAGTTCAAACCAAATAAGGACCCTTGTATTAATTCACTATGCACATCCTTTGCTAGCAGTCACGCAAGTGGTGTCCTGTACTGTGCGGGACCTTCTGTTGACTCCACTGCATGCGGTAGACTGTCATACAGTCCAAAAATAAACATACATCTAATTTAAAGGGAATCTGAAGCACATATTTACTTACACACGGCTGTATAGGTGCTTGTCAGCTGATAATAATAACACCTTTATTGTAGAAATCCGATGTGCCAGTCATGAGAAATCTAGTAAAGAAGCCGCATGCTAAGTCAGGCAGGAAGTGCACTGGGGGCGTGTCAATTCACTGCTGACACGCCCCCAAGGAACTGCACTACCAGTCTGATTTAAATACGACTTCTATACTAGATTTCTCATGACTGGCACATCGGATCTCTACAAAAAAGGTGTAATTTTTATTGGCAGACAAGCACCTATTCAGCCGTACCACTACTTCACTATGAAAACCTCCACAGGTCCATAATGTGTGGATGCCGACATTTCCAAACAATTGTCAAAATATCAATGCTATATAATATCTCTACCTCAAGTGTCTAAATAATGGTAGGGCTCATTTCACATCCATTTTTTCTAGGACTTTAATAAATACATAAGGAAAAATGTATTAATGAATGAGCTTGTGACCAATGCACACAGCGCCAACAATAAAAAAAATAATTTTGGTGACACTTTTTCAAGTTTTTTTTTTTTTTTTAAGTAAAAAATAAAAACTATGGAATTTTGTCCTCACCATAATCATTCCGAGCTGCAGAATAAAGCTAAGATTTATGATGCTAAAAATGCAATAAAAACAATAACCCCAAAACAAATAAAGGGAGAGTTTGTGTCTTCAGCTCATCCCACCGTTCTCCAATACAGTATATGTTATGGGGCCATTATAGCACACAACAATAAAGAAGCAATTATTCTCCAAAATAAAAAATAAAAAAGTAATGGGTCTTGGCAGACAAAAATGAAAGAAAAATAAATAATCTGCCCACGAGGGGTTTAATAAATAAGTTAAACCGGTCACAGAAAAGTTACAGTCCGGAGAGTTAGAAGCAGTAAATTAATCTGAAAAAAATTATCTTTTTTATATTTTTTTGAAACAATAGGGTTATGGTGAAACTTTATATTGTCCCACTTGACTTTTTAAATGCCAAAAATGTCTCACAGAGGAGGTGTACAGTATGTGATAATCACTTATAGTAATACCTGTCATGTAGATCATACATGCTGGCGATCGTTAAAGTTGAAAAAACCTTTTTGAAAGTCGAAAATCATGAGCTTTGCTGAACTTTTCACAAATTGAAAGTATTCCAGTGCCAAAAATTGCCATAGAAAATGTGTGAGTAACTGGCTGCACCATGTATGGCTGATGGTGAAATGGAGGAAGAAGACGAAGAGTGCAAGAAAGAGATAATGAGGGTGAGGACCAGGTAGAACTTGTGGATGCAGTCTGGCTACTAGAAAGATTAGGAAGAGGAGGACACATTTGTCCACATCACTGGCTGCCTTATGTGTTGATGCAGACCCGTAGTTCCTAGTCGATTTGTGCAGGGCCGCAGCCACCCATCCCCTCGGTGTGCGGGGCCACAGCCACCCACCCCCTCGGCGTGCGGGGCGGCAGCCACCCAGGGCCTCGGCGTGTGGGGCCGCAGCCACCCACCCCCTCAACGTGTGGGGCAGTAGACACCCAGCGCCTCGGCGTGCGGGGACGAAGCCACCCACCGCCTTGGCGTGCGGGGCCGTAGCCACCCAGCGCCTCGGCGTGCGGGGCCGCAGCCACCCACCCCTTCGGCGAGCGGGGCCATAGCCACCCATCCCCTCGGCGTGCAGGACCGTAGACACCCAGCGCCTCGGTGTGCGGGGCCGTAGACACCCAGCGCCTTGGCGTGCGGGGTCGTAGCCATCCAGGGCCTTGGTGTGCGGAGCCGTAGCCACTTACCGCCTCAGCGTGTGGGGCCGTAGCCACCCACCCCCTTGGCATGCGGGGCCGTAGACACCCAGCGCCTCGGCGTGCGGGGCCGTAGACACCCAGCGCCTCGGCGTGCGGGGCCATAGACACCCAGCGCCTCGGCATGTGGGGCAGCAGCCACCCACCCCTTCGGCGTGCGGGGCCGTTGCCACCCACCCCCTCGGCGTGCAGGACCGTAGACACCCAGCGCCTCGGCGTGCGGGGCCGTAGACACCCAGCGCCTCGGCGTGCGGGGCCGTAGCCATCCAGGGCCTCGGCGTGCGGGGTCGTAGTCACCCACCGCCTCAGCGTGTGAGGCTGTAGCCACCCACCGCCTCAAGTGAGGGGCCGTAACCACCCACCGTCTCAAGTGAGGGGCCGTAACCACCCACCGCCTCAGCGTGCGGGGCCATAGCCACCCACCCCTTCAGCGTGCGGGGCGGTAGCCACCCATCCCCTCAGCCTGCTGAGCCGTAGCCATCTACCTCCATGTCCACATCCAGAGCTTCCAGGCGCTTTTGAACCTCACCCACCAACAGCAGCTGCAGCTTCTCCTGCTCCTAAGTAGTAAATGCAGCACTTCTGCAATGTGCAAAATATATTTTAGTAGATTGGAGTGAAGTAAATTGCATTTTGTTTGAAGTCTCCAGGTTTATCAAATTCCAAAAAATTTGACAAATTCAATTTGCAGCAAATCAATTCCCCCATCTCTAGTAACCACATCCCTTTAAAATGTTAAACAAAAAGTGCATTAGTTACATAAAAGAAAATATTAAAGAAAAATTCCAGTCTGATCATTTACGGCATCATTAATTCATTAATGAAAGTCAGGTGACATTATGGGGGAGCGCAGTTACGCTATACTTGTGTATTTCCCCAGCACAATCCGCAGCTGTCATATTTGTATCACTGTGAGGATAATAAGGTTGGGGGAATTGTTTCTATAGCTACAGACCCATTTTCTCTGTTTTATCCTTATTTAATGCAGAATAAAACAGAGGAAGCGTATTTGATGGATGGAACGATTGGTATAAATTACCAAAGAATTAGAAGTAACACCAAAATTTGCTACAAATATATATATATATATATATATATATATATATATATATTTTTATTACACACACAGTAAATATTAGAGTGTATGTTTTTTCCTCTACGCACTTAAACTGTTGGAGCCGATGAGCGTCCGAGGTTCTCCTGTAGGGAGGGGCAGAAAAAGTGCACCCGAAAGGAAGGGGGGGCCGAAAACGTTCATCAGGGGGAGGGGGGGGGCAGGAAACTTTCTTCAGGCGAAGGGGGGGCAGAAAGTGCTCACCAGAAGGGGCGGGGCAGAAAGCGCTCAACAGAGGAGGGGGACAGAAAGCGCTTACCAGAGGGGGGCAGAAAGTATTCTCCCGAAGGGGGGGCATGTGCTCTCCAGAGGGGGGGCAGGATATGCTCTCCTAAAGTCAGAGCAGGTGCCGAAATGCGCTCTTCCAAGAGGGGGGCAGGATGTGCTATTCCAAGGGGGTGTGGGAGAAGAATGCATTCTCCCAAGGGAAGTGGGGGAGGCAGGATGCGCTCCCGCAGTCCATGAGGAGGGGGGAAAAGAGGTGCGGTCACAAAGGAGGAGGGGGGAGCAGGAAGCACTCTCTCAAATGAGTGGGACTTTATCGCTGGGAAAGCTTCAATTCGCTCTCTTCTACGAGGCAGGGGAGAGATGTAGTGAGGGGCTGGACACGCACTCAGAGGGGGCAGGATGACAACCTACGATTATTTCAGCTAAAGTGTCTTAAACCTAATAAAGTTACCATTAAAGGGAATCTGTCACCCCTTTTTTTCGATTTGAGATAAAAATATGGTTCAATTGTGCATGAGTTCCACATTACAGCAGTACCTTTCATATCCCCCGATTCCCACCTTTGCTGAGAAAATACAGTACATTTGTAATGTCTCCATTTTCGTATGTAAATTACCCCGGTCCGGTCCAATGGGCGGGGCCTATTCGCCGTCTCTTTCCTCGCTCCTCGGCTTTCCCGACATAACAAGATCTGTGAATAGCACAGATCCCGTACAGTTTCTGATCGTGCGCATTGAATTGTCCTATAGAGCCAGCGCAATATGCTTTGCCCAACTGGTCAAAGAATAAAATCACTATTGCGCATGCGCCCGCATTTTTCATTACGTTCTATGCCCCCTTGCATGGCAAGACTTCTGGGGCACAGAATGTAATGTAAAATGCTTTGCCCACTGTTGGGCAAAACATACTGAGCACGCGCGAGAGGCCACTTCAATGCGCAGGTGCTGGAAAACAACGCAAATGCAGGAAAGAAGAAAAATTAATGCGTAAACCAAGGCAGGAGGTGGGAAGAGACTGCGAATAGGCCCCGCCCATCAGACCAGGGTAATTTACATACGAAAACGGAAATATTACAAAGGTATTTTCTCAGCAAAGGTGGGGAATCAGGGGATAGGAAAGGTACTGATGTAATGCAGAGCTCAGGCACAATGTAATATATAAAGCTGAATGTGTGTATGTATGTATGTATGTATGTATGTATGTCCGGGATTGGCATCTGAACCGTCGCAGCTACAGGCACAAAATTTTGCACAGTCACACGTCTGGACCCCGAGAGCGTCATAGGCTATGTTGTGAGGTGAAATTTTAACCCCGCGCTTTCCAATTCACCAAACAATTTTGCCCCTATCTACATAATGGGGAAAAAATGAAAGGAAAAGTGTTGGAGGCAAATTAACAGCTGCCAGATGTGAACAAGGGGAACTTAAAGAATGAGAGCGATGGCGCCAAAGAGTATATACTGTACAGTTGCTAAGGTGGGGCCCCGACATGGGATAATCACCACACCACCACGGGGATATGAACACACACACAAAATGCGCCACACACTACCACGTACTCGAACACATATACCACCCTCAGCGCACATTTCACCACACATACACCAACCTCGCCACATAAAAGTTGAAACACAAAAGTCGCCGCTCAAAACTCGCCACGCGCAAAACTCTCCACATGCAAAACTCGCCACACGTGCAAAACTCACCTCATGGAAAACTCGCCACACGCAAAACTTCCACATGCGGAAAAATTGCCACATGCACAAAAGTTGCAACACATGCAAAAGTTGCCTCAGTAAAACTTGCACATACTCAAAAGGCAGCACACATAAAACTCGCCACGCGCAAAACTCGCCATGCGCAAAACTTGCTGCACACAACTTGCTACACTAACCTGTCACATGCAACTCGACACACAAAAAGTTGCTACACGCATGTCGCCACACAAAACTCATCTCACAAAAGTCGCTACATGCATGTCGCCACACGCAACTCAACACACGAAACTCGCCCTAAAACACACACAAGTCTGGTATTATCCTTCAAAAATAAAAATCTGATTAATAAGCAGACAAACTACAAGAGCAACAAATGTACCATATAGGAATCCAGCAGCTGTCAGTCACATGACCTGTCTATTATGTGTATATGTGAGCTAATATATACTGCCAGGGGGTGGGCTTACTGTTGGCTGGGGATTTATCAGGCTGCCAATTTAGCTTACAAATACTGAGGTAAAAATACTGACCAAATAACGTGTGAACGAGGTCTAATACAGGAGGAGATGACATACAGATATATACTATATACAGGAGGAGATGACACACAGGTATATACTATTTACAGGGGAGATGACACACAGGTATATACTATATACAGGAGGAGATGACACACAGATATATACTATATACAGGAGAGATGACACACAGGTATATACTATATAGAGGAGGAGATGACATACAGGTACATACTACATACAGGAGGAGATGACATACAGGTATATACTATATACAGGAGGAGATGACACACAGGTATATACTATATACAGGAGCAGATTACCTACAGGTATATAGTATATACAGGAGGAGATGACATACAGGTATATGCTATGTATAGGAGGAGATGACATACAGGTATATACCATATACAGGAGGAGATGACACACAGATATATACTATATATAGGAGGAGATGACTTACAGGTATATACTATATACAGGAGGAGATTACATACAGGTATATACTATATATAGGAGGAGATGACATACAGGTATATACTATATACAGGGGAGATGACACGCAGCAGGTATATACTATATACAGGGGAGATGACATACAGGTATATACTATATACAGGAGATGACATACAGGTGTATACTATATATAAGGGAGATGACAAACATGTATATACTGAGGTGAAAATGAGAGGTGTGAGGTGAAAATGAAAAGGTGTGAGTGCAAAATGAGAGGAGTGAGGGAAAATAGTGGAGTGATCGGAAAATGACAGATGTGAGGTCGAAATGACAAGTGTTAGGGGGGAATAAGAGGAGTGAGGGGGAAAATAAGAGGAGTGAGGGGGAAAATGAGAGGTGTGAGGGAGAAAATGAGAGATGTGAGGGGGAAAATGAAAGATGTGATGGGGAAAATGAGAGGCAACGCCGGGCTCTTCAGCTAGTTGAACCATATTTTTATCTCAAATCGAAAAAAAAGGGGTGACGGATTCCCTTTAATAATAAGATATCCAGATTTCTGTCTCCACATCACAGACTATAAATCTTGTATGGACTGATACAGGAGCCTTGTGTCACCCCACTTCACCTGCCTTCTCTTCCACTGTCTATAGGGGGGCACAGGGAGTAGATTAACAACTGTAGGATCAGACTACATTGTGATTGTAGTCTGTAACCATGGAGACAATTATTGTTTTTTAATTGCTGTTCCACTCCATTACTAAGGAATGCCAGTGACTGACTATTGCACATCGTTTAATAAAGAGACTGTACGAGTAGCTGTCTGGGTGACGGCAGATGACAGCTCGCCCTCGCCGCCAGGCAGAAAAGGGACCCACTGCTCATTCTCCGGTTAGATGTTCAAACCATTCTGCTCAGTCAATATGTTGCATTAATGTCCCCGCAGACGTCAAATCACTATTTCTCCAGCTCATGGCATCCTCTGCTGATCTTGTCACCTTCACATTGAGCGTCTGCATCGGCCTTATGGATGCAGTAGGATATCTTGGAATTCCCATCTTACTTTATCTTATCCAAGTAACAGCAGAAGGATGCGGTGGAGGCACAACCTGGGAGGCCATACAAGACACCAGAGTCATCTCCAAGTCAGGGTCACATGCAATTCACCGCCTGTGGGGACCGTAATTTACTTTTCTAGAATATGGTCTTTACAGGGAGCGCAGCTTCACATCAGGGGCTCACCTGAATTACAGAGGTTTACTGCTCCTCACATTGGTGTAATCAACCATAGTCTGTCTGCTGGCAAAAGTCACCGCTCTGGAGAAAAAGAAAAATCACTCCAGATTGTGCCATCCTACAGACTAATAGAAGAATAATCAAGATATACCTCATATCTCAGGAGGGAAACTGTTCTACTTAGATCAATATTCTTGTACATAGGAGCAGTATTATAGTAGTTATATTCTTGTACATAGGAGGCAGTATTAGGGTATGGCTCCACGGTCCGCAGGGGCGGCGGTATCGCCGCAGCGGCGAAGCCGCTCGGCGCTAAGCCCCGCCCCCTTCCTGGGACGCGATGGTGCCGGATGTGTACAGTACACATCCGGGATCATCGCACCCCTCGCCATAGGGCCCTGTGATATGCCTTGCGGGGACGCTGCGTCCCCGCAAGGTGTAAGGACATGCTGCGATCTGAAAAGACGCGCAGCATGTCCGGAGTCGCAGGGCCGCCGCGTGCGGGTTTCCACGCATAGTGGAGACGGGATTTCATAAAATCCCCTCCACTATGCTGGAACATCTGGACGCTGCTTGTTTGACGCTGCAGCGTCAAACAAGCAGCGTTTACTTACCGTGGAAACATACCCTTATAGTAGTTATATTCTTGTACATATGGGCAGTATTATAGTAGTTATATTCTTGTACATAGGGGCAGTATTATAGTAGTTATATTCTTGTACATAGGGGGCAGTATTATAGTAGTTATATTCTTGTACATAGGGGCAGTATTATAGTAGTTATATTCTTGTACATAGAAGCAATATTATAGTAGTTATATTCTTGTACATGGGGGCAGTATTATAGTAGCTCTATTCTTGTATATAGGGGCAGTATTATAGTAGTTATATTCTTGTATATAGGGGCAGTATTATAGTAGTTATATTCTTGTACATAGGAGCAGTATTATAGTAGTTATATTCTTGCACATAGGGGGCAGTATTATAGTAGTTATATTCTTGTACATAGGGGGCAGTATTATAGTAGTTATATTCTTGTACATAGGAGCAGTATTATAGTAGTTATATTCTTGTACATAGGAGTAGTATTATAGTAGTTATATTCTTGTACATAGGAGTAGTATTATAGTAGTTATATTCTTGTACATAGGGGGCAGTATTATAGTAGTTATATTCTTGTACATAGGAGCAGTATTATAGTAGTTATGCTCTTGTACATAGGAGCAGTATTATAGTAGTTATATTCTTGTACATAGGAGCAGTATTATAGTAGTTATATTCTTGTACATAGGGGCAGTATTATAGTAGTTCTATTCTTGTACATAGGGGCAGTATTATAGTATTTATATTCTTGCATATAGGGGCAGTATTATAGTAGTTATATTCTTGTACATAGGGAGTAGTATTATAGTAGTTATATTCTTGTACATAGGAGCAGTATTATAGTAGTTATATTCTTGTACATAGGAGCAGTATTATAGTAGTTATGCTCTTGTACATAGGAGCAGTATTATAGTAGTTATATTCTTGTACATAGGAGCAGTATTATAGTAGTTATATTCTTGTACATAGGAGCAGTATTATAGTAGTTATATTCTTGTACATAGGGAGTAGTATTATAGTAGTTATATTCTTGTACATAGGAGCAGTATTATAGAATTTATATTCTTGTACATAGGAGCAGTATTATAGTAGTTATATTCTTGTACATAGCAGCAGTATTATAGTAGTAATATTTTTGTACATAGGAGGAAGTATTAAAGCAAATATATTATTGTATATATGAGCAGTGAAAAAAAGGGAATTTTCTAAATTTTCTCAAAATATGCCTGTTTTTGCTCAAAAATAACTGGGAAAATTCCTATTTTTTGGCTTTATGTATTGGATACTAATGTTGGACGATATTTCCTGCACTCTAACTCCCATCATTATCAGTAACCGGTAACACTTGCGTCGTTTGCCGCACGTCGCAATGCGTCGTTATGTAGAAAAAACGCATCCTGCAAAGTTGCCCGCAGGATGCGTTTTTTCTCCATAGACTTATACATAGCGACGCATTGCGACGGATTGCCACACGTCGTAACCGTCGAGCGACGGTTGCGTCGTGTTTTGGCGGACCGTCGGCACAAAAAAAAGTTCCATGTAACTTTTTTTGTGCGTCGTGTCCGCCATTTCCGACCGCCCATGAGCGGCCGGAATTCCGCCCCCTTCTCCCTGGACATTACATTGGGGCAGCGGATGCGTTGAAAAACTGCATCCACTGCCCCCCTTGTGCTTAATTAACACACTGTCCGTCGGTACGTCGGGCCGACGGTTTGCGACAGCCCGTACCGATGGACTAGTGTGAAAGTAGCCTCAGTCGACAGTTCACACGTGCGCTGTGATGCCGGATAACATAGCTCTGCATAGGAGATAACAATGTCCAAGTGATACAATTGTGACAACAGAATGAGCACAAATTAGTCACCATTTAAATCCTATTATTTCATGCGACCATGTATTCACCTCCAGACGATGGCAAGCATTGTATGGCAGCACTGCCAGAATACATGCAACCATGAATAATGCATTTTATTATGTTAACCCTTCCCTGACTTGCAAACGAATTCAGCAAAATAGCGTCCGCCCCCTTACTACCTTCGTCCGAATCAAATTACAAACATTATTAAATTAATTTATGTATTTAGGACTAAAAATCTTATTTGTTTCTAATGTATTTTTATTAAAAATGTTGCACTTCTATGACCTCTGTGTTGCACTATGAAAAAAATAGGAGTTAACTGAGAATCTGTCAGTGAGCCTGTAAATTTTTTTATACGTCTGATTTATGACCACATGAAAATGCAAGGAAACAAAGGGCTTGTTAAAGCCAAACAGTGCAACACTTTTAAAGAAACCCAACTGCAAAAATAATTTTACATGCATTTAAGTGAAAAAAAAAAAAAGTAGAAAAATTGTTCCAAAAAGTGGATGAGCCCTTTAAAAAATAAATCTGAAGAATGTGGCTGTGGGGCATTAAAATGATAAAGGTGGAGATTGAATTTTTGGTAATATCCCTTGGATATGTATGGGGGACGACCGAAATTGGAACATAAAGTGTATCGAAAAAAGTTAGAAAAATAAAATAAAAGGATTATCCAGCCGTGATTAAATGTCATTGAAGAAAAGGTTGAGGAATCCGTACAAGATAAAACTCCGTAATGGATTTTTCGATAGCGATTATCAAAGACAAAAGACAGATTTGGCTCAGAATCACACGGACATTACTCTCATTATCCAGAACTTTGCCGATCCGCCGAAAAGGAAACATTTTTCTGATCTGTGAGCCCCGCGCTCAGCCCGTGTTAGTTGTAGAAAATGATGGGAATTAGTGGTTAATGATAAACTTAATACAAATACATTCATTTGATATCAAACAGGCGCTCGCTCCGCTCCTATACGCCGAGATTAAGGGGCATTAAACCCATTACTGACAAGATGAGGCGATAGGCGGAAATTCTCGCCGTGCGCAGCCCATTAGGGCTGGATGAACAGTTCAGATAATGCTCGGACTATCCACTTGGATAATTGTTTTGATAATGACTGCCATCTTGAAGCACTTTATTAGCCTGGGATGAATAAAACGTCAAAATGAATTCTCCTTGAGTGAAGGTTTTTCAAGATTACAATTTTCGATGATACCAAGTCTGACAGCAAGGGGGAACACAGGACATGGCAAGGGTGCAGGGGGCATTAGTGCCGTCCAATATGCTTTACAAAAGCCCAGGTTATACCAGCACAGTCCATATCACAATAAACAAAAGACGCCCAGGTTATATCAGCCGCCCATATATAATTATATACAGGAGATCCTCAGGTTATACCAGCTGTACATATATAATTCCATACAAAAAATGCCCAGGTTATACCAGCACAGTCCATATCACAACAAACAAAAGACGCCCAGGTTATATCAGCCGCCCATATATAATTATATACAGGGGATGCCCGGGTTATATAAGCTGTACATACATAATTATATACAGGAGATACCCAGGTTATACCAGCTGTCCATATATAATTATATATAGGAGATTCCCAGGTTATACCAGCTACACATATATACAGTTATATGAAAAAGTTTGGGCACCCCTATTAATCTTAAGCTTAATGTTTTATAAAAATTGTTTTTTTTTGCAACAGCTATTTCAGTTTCATATATCTAATAACTGATGGACACAGTAATGTTTCTGCCTTGAAATGAGGTTTATTGTACTAACAGAAAATGTGCAATCTGCATTCAAACAAAATTTGACAGGTGCGTAAGTATGGGCACCTCACCAGAAAAGTGATATTAATATTTAGTAGATCCTCCTTTTGCAAAAATAACAGCCTCTAGTCGCTTTTGATGCGTTCCTGGATCCTGGATGAAGGTATTTTTGACCATTCCTGTTTACAAAACAATTCCAGTTCAGTTAAGTTTGATGGTCGCCGAGCATGGACAGCCCTCTTCAAATGATCCCACAGATGTTCAATGATATTCAGGTCTGGGGACTGGGATGGCCATTCCAGAACAGTGTAGTTGTTCCTCTGCATGAATGCCTGAGTAGATTTGGAGCGGTGTTTTGGATCATTGTCTTGCTGAAAGATCCATCCCCTGCGTAACTTCAACTTTGTCACTGATTCATGAACATTATTGTCAAGAATCTGCTGATACTGAGAGGAATCCATGCGTCCCTCAACTTTAACAAGATTCCTGGTGCCGACATTGGCCATACAGCCCCAAAGCATGATGGAACCTCCACCAAATTTTACTGTGGGTAGCAAGTGTTTTTCTTGGAATGCTGTGTTTTTTTGCCGCCATGCATAACGCCTTTTTGTATGACCAAACAACTCAATCTTGGTTTCATCAGTCCACAGGACCTTCTTCCAAAAAGAAATTGGCTTCTCCAAATGTGCTTTTACATACCTCAGCCGACTCTGTTTGTGGCGTGCTTGCAGAAACGGCTTCTTTCGCATCACTCTCCCATACAGCTTCTCCTTGTGCAAAGTGCGTTGAATAGTTGACCGATGCACAGTGACACCATCTGCAGCAAGTTGATGCTGCAGCTCTCTGGAGGTGGTCTGAGGATTGTCCTTGACTGATCTCACCATTCTTCTTCTCTGCCTTCCTGATGTTTTTCTTGGCCTGCCACTTCTGGCCTTAACAAGAACTGTACCTGTGTTCTTCCATTTCCTTACTATGTTCCTCACAGTGGAAATTGACAGGTTAAATCTCTTAGACAGCTTTTTGTATCCTTCCCCTGAACAACTATGTTGAATAATCTTTGTTTTCAGATCATTTGACAGTTGTTTTGAGGAGCCCATGATGCCACTCTTCGGAGGAGATTCAAACAGGAGAACAACTTGCAAGTGGCCACTTTAAGAAGCTTTTCTCATGATTGCATACACCTGGCTATGAAGTTCAAAGCTCAATGAGGCTACAAAACCAAAAAAGTGCTTTAGTAAGTCAGTAAAAAGTAGGTAGGAGTATTTAAAACAAGAAAATGATAAGGTTGTCCATACTTATGCACCTGTCAAATTTTGTTTGAATGCAGAATGCACATTTTCTGTTAGTACAATAAACCTCATTTCAAGGCAGAAACATTACTGTGTCCAACAGTTATTAGATATATGAAACAGAAATAGCTGTTGCAAAAAAAACAATTTTTATAAAACATTAAGCTTAAGATTAATAGGGGTGCCCAAACTTTTTCATATAACTGTAATTCCATACAAAAAATGCCCAGGTTATACCAGCACAGTCCATATCACAATAAACAAAAGACAAACAGGTTATATCAGCCGCCCATATATAATTATATACAGGGGATGCCCGGGTTATATAAGCTGTACATACATAATTATATACAGGAGATACCCAGGTTATACCAGCTGTCCATATATAATTATATACAGGAGATTCCCAGGTTATACCAGCTGTACATATATAATTCCATACAAAAAATGCCCAGGTTATACCAGCACAGTCCATATCACAATAAACAAAAGACGCACAGGTTATATCAGCCGCCCATATATAATTATATACAGGAGACAGGGCCGCCATCAGGGCATTACGGCCGTGACTGGCGTATGGGGCCCGGTGGGCAGAGGGGGCCCGCATCGGGCCCCGTCTCATCTGCCCATCGGGCCCGGGGCCCAGCAGCAGGCTTCAGACAGTACACTGAACCTGTGTCTGAGACTGAATGCGGCAAGCCCGGGGCATGATAAAGACAAGAGGGCAGGATGGGAGACACAGGGGCTTGATGGAGACACAGGGGCAGGAATGTGAGACGGGGCAGGAATGAAAACACAGGGAGCAGGAATGTGAGACACGGGGCAGGAATGTGAGACACAGGGCATGAATGAAAACACGGGCCAGGAATGTGAGACACGGGGCAGGATTGAAAACACAGGGGGCAGGAATGTGAGACACGGGGCAGGAATGCAAACATGGGGCAGAATGTGTGACACGGGGTAGAATGTGTGCCACGGGGGTAGGATGGAGACAAATGGGGCAGGAATATAGGGCAGGATGGAGACAGATGGGGCAGGGATATGGGGCAGGATGGAGACATGGGGTAGGATGGAGACATGGGGCAGGATGGAGACATGGGGCAGGATGGAGACACAGGGCAGGATGGAGACAAATGGGGCAGGAATATAGGGCAGGATGGAGACAGATGGGGCAGGAATATGGGGCAGGATGGAGACAGATGGGGCAGGAATATGGGGCAGGAAGGAGACAGATGGGGCAGGATGGAGACAGATGGGGCAGGATTGATACGATGGAGACAGATGGGGCGGCAGGATCATGGGACAGATGGGTCAGGATCATGGGACAGATAGGGCAGGATCATGGGACAGCTGGGGAGATCATATGGGAGCAGAATGTGAGCACATATGGCTGGAGACAAATGGGGCAGGATGGAGACAGATGGGGCAGGATGGAGACAGATGGGGCAGGGATATGGGGCAGGATGGAGACATGGGGCAGGATGGAGACATGGGGCAGGATGGAGACACAGGGCAGGATGGAGACACATGGCAGGATGGAGACAAATGGGGCAGGAATATAGGGCAGGATGGAGACAGATGGAGCAGAAATATGGGGCAGGATGGAGACAGATGGGGCAGGAATATGGGGCAGGATGGAGACAGATGGGGCAGGGATATGGGGCAAGATGGAGACATGGGGCAGGAATATAGGGCAGGATGGAGACAGATGGGGCAGGAATATGAGGCAGGATGGAGACATGGGGCAGGAATATAGGGCAGGATGGAGACAGATTGGGCAGGAATATGGGGCAGAATGGAGACAGATGGGGCAGGATGGAGACAGATGGGGCAGGATGGAGACAGATGGGGCAGGAATATGGGGCAGGATGGAGACAGATGGGGCAGGGATATGGGGCAGGATGGAGACATGGGGCAGGAATATAGGGCAGGATGGAGACAGATGGGGCAGGATGGAGACAGATGGGGCAGGATGGAGACAGATGGGGCAGGGATATGGGGCAGGATGGAGACATGGGGCAGGAATATAGGGCAGGATGGAGACAGATGGGGCAGGAATATGGGGCAGGATGGAGACAGATGGGGCAGGGATATGGGGCAGGATGGAGACATGGGACAGGATGGAGATACAGGGCAGGGTGGAGACAAATGGGGCAGGAATATAGGGCAGGATGGAGACAGATGGGGCAGGAATATGGGGCAGGATGGAGACAGATGGGGCAGGAATATGGGGCAGGATGGAGACAGCTGGGGCAGGATGGAGACAGATGGGGCAGGATTGATACGATGGAGACAGATGGGGCGGCAGGATCAAGGGACAGATGGGTCAGGATCATGGGACAGATAGGGCAGGATCATGGGACAGATGGGGAGATCATATGGGGGCAGAATGTGAGAACATATGGCTGGAGCCAGGAATGAGATACATGGGCCAGGATGGGGGATATTATTATTACCATAGGGGCTAATTAAGAGATATTATTACTGCAGTGATGTATTTATTTTATTTTTTGAGGATACTGTTTTAAATGGGGGGGCGGTCCTGTTACTGTGTAGAGTGATACTATGTCGCCTTTTTTTCTTCATCTGGTGTATTGTAGAAGTTGTGAAAAAAATTAAGCAATGTGTTCTGCAAGAGGAGCTCTAGATAACTTACACCCAGGAGCTCTGCTAATGCAGCTGTGCTTGTGGTTGTAAAATTACGGGGAATGAAAGGAGTGCAGGGGAATGTCCTGTAGTTACCTTGAGTCGCGGTGATGCGCCCTCTGCTGGATGTCCTCATATGAACTCGAGCCTGGGAATTTTTCCCATGCTCGAGTTCATATGAGGACATCCAGCAGAGGGCACATCACCGTGACTCAAGGTAACTACAGGACATTCCCCTGCTTTCCATTCATTCCCCGGGGTTTTACATCCACGAGCACAACTGCATTAGCAGAGCTCCTGGGTGTAAAATGATTTAGCCCCCTCAGATGGATTTACATCGTTGGACGTTCCAGAACGCTGGAAGGTATGGGACATTGTTGATTTCTTATTTTTCCTTTTTTACAGAACGAGGGTCTTCAGGTGGATTAAGAGAATAATAAAATATTACAACACCCTGTGTCTTTATTTCATTAAAGGACTTTGTAATAATGTGTGTGTGTTTTATTAACCATTTCGTACTATTGGATTAATAATGGATAGGTGTCATAATTGACGCCTCTCCATTATTAATCTGGCTTAATGTCACCTTACAATAGCAAGGTGACATTAACCCTTCATTACCCCATATCCCACCTCTACACGGGAGTGGGAAGAGAGTGGCCAAGTGCCAGAATAGGCGCATCTTCCAGATGTGCCTTTTCTGGGGTGGCTGGGGGCAAATGTTTTTAGCCAGGGGGGGCCAATAACCATGGACCCTCTCTAGGCTATTAATATCCGTCCTCAGTCACTGGCTTTACCACTCTGGCGGAGAAAATTGCGCGGGAGCCACGCCAATTTTTTCCGCTATTTAACCCTTTAACCCCTTAAGCCCCGAGGGTGGTTTGCACGTTAATGACCGGGCCAATTTTTACAATTCTGACCACTGTCCCTTTATGAGGCTATAACTCTGGAACGCTTTGACGGATCTTGGCGATTCTGACACTGTTTTCTCGTGACATATTGTACTTCATGTTAGTGGTAAAATTTATTCTATATAACTTGCGTTTATTTGTGAAAAAAAACGGAAATTTGGCGAAAATTTTGAAAATTTCGCAATTTTCCAACTTTGAATTTTTATGCCCTTAAATCACAGACATATGTCACGCAAAATACTTAATAAGTAACATTTCCCACATGTCTACTTTACATCAGCACAATTTTGGAACCAAAATTTTTTTTGTTAGGGAGTTATAAGGGTTAAAATTTGACCAGAAATTTCTCATTTTTACAACACCATTTTTTTTTAGGGACCACATCTCATTTGAAGTCATTTTGAGGGGTCTATATGATAGAAAATACCCAAGTGTGACACCATTCTAAAAACTGCACCCCTCAAGGTGCTCAAAACCACATTCAAGAAGTTTATTAACCCTTCAGGTGTTTCACATGAATTTTTGGAATGTTTAAATAAAAATGAACATTTAACTTTTTTTCACACAAAATTTATTTCAGCTCCAATTTGTTTTATTTTACCAAGGGTAACAGGAGAAAATGGACCCCAAAAGTTGTTGTACAATTTGTCCTGAGTACGCTGATACCCCATATGTGGGTGTAAACCATTGTTTGGGCGCATGGCAGAGCTTGGAAGGGAAGGAGCGCCATTTGACTTTTTCAATGCAAAATTGACTGGAATTGAGATGGGACGCCATGTTGCGTTTGGAGAGCCCCTGATGTGCCTAAACACTGAAACCCCCTACAAGTGACACCATTTTGGAAAGTAGACCCCCTAAGGAACTTATCTAGATGTGTGTTGAGCACTTTGACCCACCAAGTGCTTCACAGAAGTTTATAATGCAGAGCCGTAAAAATAAAAAATCATATTTTTTCACAAAAATGATCTTTTCGCCCCCAATTTTTTATTTTCCCAAGGGTAAGAGAAGAAATTGGACCCCAAAAAATGTTGTGCAATTTGTCCTGAGTACGCTGATACTCCATATGTGGGTGTAAACCATTGTTTGGGCTGTTATGACCCCAATGGCAGAGGGTCTCAGAAATAATTACTAAGTCTGCAAACACAAAAAACCAGCTCATAGGGCAGTGGTAACTGAGCTGACCATATATCTAATCCTAGCACCACAAATAGCAGCAGCCGGGGAACGTGCCTACGTTGGTTCTAGACGTCTCGCGCCAGCCGGAGAACTAACTAACCCTAGAAGGGAAAAGAAAGACCTTTCTTGCCTCCAGAGAAAAGACCCCAAAAGTTGGATACAAGCCCCCAACAAATAATAACGGTGAGGTAAGAGGAAAAGACAAACGTAAGAATGAGCTAGGTATTTAGCAAAGAGAGGCCCACTAGCTAATATCAGAATATAGTAAGATGACTTATATGGTCAGCAAAAACCCTATCAAAATATCCACGCTGGATATTCAAGAACCCCGGAACCGTCTAACGGCCCGGGGGGAGAACACCAGCCCCCTAGAGCTTCCAGCAAGGTCAGGAATCACATTTAGTACAAGCTGGACAAAAATGAGAGCAAGCAAATAACCAAAAAACAAAGAAGCAGGACTTAGCTCAATTTTGCACGAACCCGGACCAGCAGACAGGAGCAAACAGAAAGGATCTGATTACAACGATGCCAGGCACTGGACTAAGGATCCAGGAAGCTTATATAGCAACTCCCCTGGACTAACGACCCAGGTGGGTGCCAAACTGAGGAAAGACAATCCCAGAGTCATATCACTAGTAACCACAAGAGGGAGCCAAAAAGTCTAATTCACAACATTGGGCGCATGGCAGAGCTTGGAAGGGAAGGAGCGCCATTTGACTTTTCAATGCAAAATTGACTGGAATTGAGATGGGACGCCATGTTGCGTTTGGAGAGCCCCTGATGTGCCTAAACATTGAAACCCCCTACAAGTGACACCATTTTGGAAAGTAGACCCCCTAAGGAACTTATCTAGATGTGTGGTGAGCACTTTGACCCACCAAGTGCTTCACAGAAGTTTATAATGCAGAGCCGTAAAAATAAAAAATCATATTTTTTCACAAAAATGATCTTTTCGCCCCCAATTTTTTATTTTCCCAAGGGTAAGAGAAAAAATTGGACCCCAAAAAATTTTGTGCAATTTGTCCTGAGTACGCTGATACCCCATATGTGGGTGTAAACCATTGTTTGGGCGCATGGCAGAGCTTGGAAGGGAAGGAGCGCCATTTGACTTTTCAATGCAAAATTGACTGGAATTGAGATGGGACGCCATGTTGCGTTTGGAGAGCCCCTGATGTGCCTAAACATTGAAACTCCCTACAAGTGACACCATTTTGGAAAGTAGACCCCCTAAGGAACTTATCTAGATGTGTGGTGAGCACTTTGACCCACCAAGTGCTTCACAGAAGTTTATAATGCAGAGCCGTAAAAATAAAAAATCATATTTTTTCACAAAAATGATCTTTTCGCCCCCAATTTTTTATTTTCCCATGGGTAAGAGAAGAAATTGGACCCCAAAAAATGTTGTGCAATTTGTCCTGAGTACGCTGATACCCCATATGTGGGTGTAAACCATTGTTTGGGTGCATGGCAGAGCTTGGAAGGGAAGGAGCGCCATTTGACTTTTCAATGCAAAATTGACTGGAATTGAGATGGGACGCCATGTTGCGTTTGGAGAGCCCCTGATGTGCCTAAACATTGAAACCCCCCACAAGTGACACCATTTTGGAAAGTAGACCCCCTAAGGAACTTATCTAGATGTGTTTTGAGAGCTTTGAACCCCCAAGTGTTTCACTACAGATTATAACACAGAGCCGTGAAAATAATTTTTTTTTTTTTTCTCAAAAATGATTTTTTAGCCCCCAGCTTTGTATTTTTACAAGGGTAACAGAATAAATTGGACCCCAAAATTTGTTTTCCAATTTGTCCTGAGTTCGCTGATACCCCATATGTGGGGGGGAACCACTGTTTGGGCGCATGACAGAGCTCGGAAGGGAAGGAGCGCCATTTGGAATGCAGCCTTAAATGGATTGGTCTGCAGGCGTCACATTGCATTTGCAGAGCCCCTGATGTACCCAAACAGTACAAACCCCCCACAAGTGACCCCATATTGGAAACTAGACCTCCCAAGGAACTTATCTAGATGTGTTGTGAGAACTTTGAACCCCCAAGTGTTTCACTACAGTTTATAACGCAGAGCCGTGAAAATAAAACATCTTTTTTTTCCCACAAAAATGATTTTTAGCCCCCCAAATTTTTATTTTTCCAAGGATAACAAGAGAACTTGGACCCCAGAAGTTGTTGTTCAATTTGTCCCGAGTACGCTGATAACCCATATGTTGGGGTAAACCCCTTTTTGGGCGCACGGGAGAGCTCGGAAGAGAAGGAGCACTGTTTTACTTTTTCAACGCAGAATTGGCTGGAATTGAGATTGGACGCCATGTCGCGTTTGGAGAGCCCCTGATGTGCCTGGACAGTGGAAACTCCCCAATTCTACCTGAAACCCTAACCCAAACACACCCCTAACCCTAATCCCAACGGTAACCCTAACCACACCCCTAGCCCTGACACACCCATAATTCTAATCCCAACCCTAATCCAAACCGTAAATGTAATCCAAACCCTAACCCTAACTTTAGCCCCAACCCTAACTTTAGCCCCAACCCTAACCCTAACTTTACCTCCAACCCTAGCCCTAACCCTAGCCCTAACCCTACCCCTAACCGTGACTGAAATACGTGGCACTGAAATACGTGGCACTGAAATACGTGGCACTGAAATACGTGGCACTTAAATACGTGGCACTGAAATATGTCATATGTGGCACTGAAATACGTGATACGTGGCACTGAAACACGTGGCACTGAAATACGTGATACGTGGCACTGAAATACGTGGCACTGAAATACGTGGCACTGAAATACGTGCAACTGAAATACGTGGCACTTAAATATGTGGCACTGAAATACGTGATACGTGGCACTGAAATATGTGATACGTGGCACTGAAATACGTGGCACTGAAACACGAGGCACTGAAATACGTGATACGTAGCACTGAAATACGTGGCACTGAAATACGTGGCACTGAAATACGTGGCACTGAAATACGTGGCACTGAAATACGTGGCACTTAAATACGTGGCACTATGACTGTCAGAAAATGTTCATTAAACGGTTAGGGGTGAGGTTAGGGGTAGAGTTAGGGTTTGGATCCCTTTATCACCTTGATGGTGGTGGGTGGCTTTTCAGTGTGTTTTCTGTTTTTTTTCGATAAAAACACATGTGTTTTTAATGAAAACGCATGTGCTTAAAAACGCAAGAAAATACTGCAGGTTGTATTTCTGAAAATGAACGCATGCAGAAAAAAAACGCATGCGTTTGAAAACGTGACCAAACGCGTACAAAAAACGCATGCTTTTTCAATGTTAAATATAGGGAAAAAACGCATGCGTTTTTTTGTGCAAAAAACACTGCAGACAAAAACGCAAGTGTGAAACCAGCGACGCTTTTTATAGCAAAAAAGTTTTTGCGTCTCCACATTTTGAGACCTATAATTTTTCCAAATTTTGCTCCACAGAGTCATGTGAGGTCTTGTTTTTTGCGGGACGAGCTGACGTTTTTATTGGTAACATTTTCGGACACGTGACCGTTTTTGATCACTTTTTATTCCGATTTTTGTGAGGCAGAATGACCAAAAACCTGCTATTCATGAATTTCTTTTGGGAGAGGCGTTTATACCATTCCACGTTTGGTAAAATTGATAAAGCAGTTTTATTCTTCGGGTCAGTACGATTACAGTGATACCTCATTTATATCATTTTTTTATGTTTTGGCGCTTTTATACGATAAAAACTATTTTATAGAAAAAATAATTATTTTGGTATCGCTTTATTCTCAGGACTATAACTTTTTTATTTTTTTGCTGATGATGCTGTATGGCAGCTTGTTTTTTGCAGGACAAGATGACGTTTTCAGCGGTACCATGGTTATTTAAATCAGTCTTTTTGATCGCGTGTTATTCCACTTTTTGTTCGGCGGTATGGTAATAAAGCGTTGGTTTTTGCCTCATTTTTTTTTTTTTTTCTTACGGTGTTTACTGAAGGGGTTAACTAATGGGGCAGTTTTATAGGTTGGGTCGTTACGGACGCGGCGATACTAAATATGTGTACTTTTATTGTTTTGTTTTTTTTATTTAGATAAAGAAATGTATTTATGGGAATAATATATATTTTTTTTATTATTTATTTAGGAATTTTTTTTTTTTTTTTTTTTACACATGTGGAAATTTTTTTTTTTTTACTTTTTTACTTTGTCCCAGGGGGGGACATCACAGATCGATGATCTGATAGTGTGCACAGCACTCTGTCAGATCACCGATCTCACTTACATCGGTGCAGGCTTACCAGCGTCTGCTCTGAGCAGGCACTCGGTAAGCTACCTCCCTCCCTGCAGGACCCGGATGCCGCGGCCATCTTGGATCCGGGACCTGCAGGGAGGAAGGAGGTAGGAGACCCTCAGAGCAACGCGATCACATCGCGTTACTCCGGGGGTCTCAGGGAAGCCCGCAGGGAGCCCCCTCCCTGCGCGATGCTTCCCTATACCGCCGGTACACTGCGATCATGTTTGATCGCGGTGTGCCGGGGGTTAATGTGCCGGGGGCGGTCCGTGACCGCTCCTGGCACATAGTGCCGGATGTCAGCTGCGATAGGCAGCTGACACCCGGCCGCGCTCCCCCCGTGAGCGCGGCCGATCGCGTATGACGTACTATCCCGTCACCGGGAATTAAGTCCCAGGTCACCTTGACGGGATAGTACGTCATACGGGATTAAGGGGTTAATAGCTAGTGCGCACAAATTTTGCACATACACACTACTAACATTAGTAGTGTGGAATATGCAAAAAAAAAAAGGGATATGAGATGGTTTACTGTATGTAAACCATGTCTCATATCATGTCGGGTTTGGGAAGGAGATAGCAAAAGCCGGCAATTGAATTACCGGCTTTTATGATATCTAGCGCTGTATGAAATATAAATATATATATATATATATATATATATATATATATATATATATATATATATATGTCTCACTGATATATATATGTACCTATTCTATGTGTAGACGTTTATTCTACCTATTCTATTCTGTCAGTGTGATTTTACTGTACACCGCACTGAATTGCCGGCTTTTCTCTATAACACCGGTGCGTATTTCTCGCAAGTCACACGTATGGTTCGTGTGTAATCCGTATTTTTCTCGCCCCCATAGACTTTCATTGGCGATTTTTTTGCGCAATACGGTGACAAACGCAGCATGCTGCAATTTTCTATGGCCGTACAAGACCGTATAATACGGATCAGTAATATATGGCAGATAGGAGCTGGGCCATAGAGAATCATTGTACCGTATGCAATCCGTATTTTCTGCACCTCTCATACGTCCGTAAAACTCGCTAGTGTGACGCCGGCCTAAGATAACAGGTGCCGACCCCCCTCACAGCTCGCAGGCAACAGGTGAAGACCCTCCTCACAATCCACTGGTAACAGGTGCCGACCATCCTCATAACCCGCGGGAACAGGTGAAGACACACCATCAGCCACCTGTGCGCAGTACACAAGAAGCGCCACTAGGGGCAGCAGTCACCTGAGGAGCAATTGAATATTAGGCCATGTTCCCACTCTGGGTATTTTGTGAGATTTTGATGATGCAGATTTTCTGCACCTATTAGGTTATGTGCTTTTTTTTTTTTCATTGTGTTTTTATTGAGTTTTTGATTCTGCATTTTTTTTATACTTCCTGGTATTTGGCTTTGACAAAACTTTTTTGACACAGTCATTTGCAGAATGTGGGCACGTAGCCTTTGGCTTCATTTACCTGTGCAGTCAAATTTTGGATTTATTGCCATGATGAATGCAAAATGGCAGAAGAACACGGCAAATTCTATCCAATTTTTTTTATTTTTGTTTTGCAATTTCACATTAATTTTGTTTCAGCAATAAACTTGTAGTCACCTTGTAAATATTCCAAAATGTCGGACGCGTTCCAAAATTCTGCTCCGCTCAGTAATTGGCAGCTTATTATTTACAGATGGGGAACTATTACCCAACACCTGATTTGCCGCAGATCATCAGGGTGGATTACAGCAGACGCAAAAAGACATAGAAATTCTTATCTTTGGTTTTCATGGATTGCACTCGTGCCTATGTTATTGTAAGGGGACATGCACAAGTTCAATTTTTTTTTATGTGGAAAATATCGGAAACGTGTCTGATTTTGATCCACGGGTCGCTTCGCACTCAGCCATGTAGGTCCGTGAAAATAAACGGACTGCACTCGGATGGCATCCGAGTGCAGTCTGCTTTTATTTCCGTAGACTGTGAGTTTGGAGAAGGGGGAGATTTTTTTTTTTATTTCTCCACCTTCTCCTAACTTCTTTTTAAGTTGGATTGCGTGTGGACATGCCCTACAGATATATTCACAAAGACTTCTGCAATGCAGATTTTTTTGGCTCCTAAAGCCACGTCCAAAAACCGCAAACAAGAAAAAATCGTTTTTTAGTGTATTTTGATATATCTTTTTTTTTTGCCTCTCTTGTTTATAGGTAACATTTGAAGCGTTGTTTTTTTTAAGCAAAATGGTTTGAAAATTGACAGTTCGCTTCTTTTAAGGCCTCATTCACACGTCAGGTTTTTTTTTTTCAGTCAGTGTTTGTTAGGCTACTTTCACACTGGCGTTAACTGCAATCCGTCACAATGCGTCGTTTTGCAGAAAAAACGCATCCTGCAAAAGTGTTTGCAGGATGCGTTTTTTCACCATTGATTAACATGAAGCGACGCATTGCGATGGATTGCCACCCGTCGCAACTGTCGTGAGACGGTTGCGCCGTGTTGTGGCGGTCCGCCGGGAGCAAAAAACTTTACATGTAACGTTTTTTGCTCCCGACGGTCCGCTTTTTCCGACTGCGCATGCGCGGCCGGAACTCCGCCCCCACCTCCCCGCACCTCACAATGGGGCAGCGGATGCGCTGGAAAAATAGATCCGCTGCCCCCGTTGTGCGGCGGAGACAACGCTAGCGTCGGGAACCTGCCCGACGCTAGTGTGAAAGTAGCCTTACCCATAGATTTGCATTACTGACCTTGATCTGACCCTCAGATCAAAATTGGACATCTCCTATATTTTCTGTGGACGAAGTGAACAGCCCCATAGAATATCATGAGTGCTATCTGTGAAAAAAAAACGGATATCACTCGTGGGGGGAAGATTGGACGTGTGAACTTAGAAGTAGAAATAAGAATGGATTAAAAACTCCGATGCACTATGGGTGTGTTTTTATTATAGGAAACCTGTACTTTTAAGCTTTTAAGAAACTTTAAATACCAGCCGATCGGTGGGTGTCCAGGTCCTAAGACCTCCACCCATGGAATAAATGATGGCTGAGAAGTGTCAGCTTGTGAAGCATGTATGGATTCACCAGAAAACGTATAACTCTGATTCAACAAAGTGTTTTACCCCGATGCACGGACCGCCCACAGGTCTCCTGACTCACACACAAAGCCTCATATATGTTTAACGGAACGTGCAGACAGCCATATTGTCAGTCTGAGTGACATCCTGATTTTTTTCCTCTGACTGAGTCTATCTGAGGAAAACAGTACAGCATGCACCATTTGCATCCGATCGCACTGGGCCATGCGAGATGACATGTGAGTGCAATCCAGCTTTCACGGAGTGACGGAAAGGAGAAGATGGAGACATATATTTTTTTCATCTTCTCACCAGAGAAAATCGGATCACACTCTGATCTTTCTCTGACCACTCTCTTATCAAAAACGCTAATCACTTTATGATCCCTATATGACCACACTCTGATCACACCTCACTGTGATTACACTCTGATCACTCTGTGATTACACTCTAATCACACCTCTGACCGCACTGATTACACTCTAATCACACTCCTGACCACACTCTGATCACACTCCTCACCACACTGTCATTACACTCTGATCTAACTCTGATCAGAGTGTGATTACGATAATTGGACCATTGTCTCGGATAAGAAATTACCGTACTGTGATCCTGGTCTTAATGTCAGGAGACCCATGGCCAGTCCCAGCAGTCAAACCTTGAAACACGGATGTATGAAACCAGGCTACGGCACGGCCCATAGCAGCAAAGGTTCAAGCTGCGCAATGTTCCCAGTGCCCATTGTCGAGGTTGTCACAGCCACACTCGTTTTAAAAAAAAAAACATCTGCAAAATGTTCAAGTTTCCATATCTGTCGCCCAATGATGCCACAGTCAGGTCAGGAATCCTTCTGTGAAATGACAAATTTGATAATTTTGACTTTCGCTGTTGCCTTTGCAGAGCAATTATCACTTAATTAATCCTCTTCTCCTTGATTCCACCTTTCCCACCGCCATTACTTCCCATTTCCACAGTTCATATAAGGCGGATTCAGAGCGTGACTGTGAAATATCCTTCTTCTCAGCCGCTACCTCGGTGTGAACACAATTAGATTACTGGCAGCCATCATTATAAGGGAGAATTATCGTCATTGGCGCCTAGTTAATAAGCGTTCGGTTTCCCTCCCATGCGAGAGGCTCTACCTTGTTGAGCAGGAATGGCCCCATTCGTCTTGCCGCCTGTTAATAGTCATTGAGTTCTTACCTGACGAGAACTACAGGTAAGACTTAATCAACTCCTTAATAACCGCGAATTCTCCCCCGAATATTCCAGTTTATCAAGAACATTTGGTCTTCGTCACTCTTTTATTCCTGCCCACAGACTTAAGTAGACGATATTAAATGTGGCCAAAGTACGACATCTCGTTCGCATTGAGGACACCATTACCCCAAAGTATTCATGGTACATCACCCACGTCAGCACATGGCAATCAACATAACTGCTCCTGTTGAGCCTCATTGCCTCTAAGTAATCTTCTGCCTTTAATTTGGTCTTTTCTTGCCGTATTACTCCCCGGGGAGACTCTTATACTGGCTGAGACTTTTAAAGCAGAACTTTTAACTCTACCACTCGGGAGCTTATTAGGATAAATTTATGAAGCAAGGGAAGGTGTCGGGGTCATGTAGTTATTGAGGAAGGCCGGCAGTACTCGGCAGTGGAGAGAGGACTAGGAGTAAGTTATGGTGAGGAATATGGGATGACTTGAGCTATAATGAAGGCACAAGAAGAGATAATTAATAAGTCTTCTAATTCCAATTCTGCAACGTGCAGGAATCGATCGGCCATTATGATGCAATGCGAGTGGCAGATCTAAAGGGTGATTACTTTGCAAGTTCGACGTTTGAGTTTTGCATCTAATCTGGACTTCATCAGCTGACACCACCCGCCAAGGATAATGACCTACTCCCTAATTTGCTAATAGTGGGTTGTCTTTGGAGTGGATAAACCCAAAACTCACGGGGCCAACTTAAAGTGTTATACCAACTATGACAAGGTATCGCCTTTCCATGAGACTTCCAACCAGTCTCAAGAACGGGCTCATAAATGTCCTGTTAATCCCCCATGCTCAGTAGACTAATGTCGGCTGAACCTACCGATATCAATGGGTGTGGGGCTGTGGGCAACAGCCTAATGTGTACAGTGCCTCCAGACAGCTGATGGTCTGAGAAGATGTTGATCAGGCATGCCTGATTTTGGACTTCTCATCATTTTGTTCTCCTGGCAATGCCTTTCTCGTAGAGAACACCCGAGTTGAACAAGCCAAGCATAGCACTCGGCTATCTCCAGGAGTTCCAAAGACAATGAATGGCGTATGGGATAGATGGTTGTTGGCTCCGCAATTGGCTGAAGTATCGTTTGGCCAACAGTCATTTAATGTGTATGACTGACTTTAGATTGGAACAGTAGTCCTATATGGATACCACCACTCCATTCACTCTGGAATTCCCAGAGATGGCTGAGCATCTCCAGTAGTCCCATAGACCATAAATAGAGCAGTGCCCACGGATTTGAGACAAATGATCCATTCCAACAGGGGATTTCAGAAGTTGTCCTCTAGATTGGTGGAGATCCCAATATAAGAGTCCTGTTCTCTGGATCAGATGATGTCTTAACAGTGGGACCCCAATAATCAGCAAGTTATAAGCTATCCTAAGGATTATTGATATCTTGCCAAGTTTCAAATAGCCCTTTAAACCATGTTTTATGTCCTCCACATACTCCATAGCCATTATAAGGTCTGCTTGATTGTTACTTTTTCGATATCAGAAGTTCACTCCACTCATAGAAGGTGTCATTTTTAATATGGTGTTTCAGTGTCATACTGAGCTATTCCCATCGATGAGGTCGACCATGAATAAGATGGGGGCAATCATACCATAGTTGAGCCTCTTCAGAACTCACGTGATTAAGTCATGTGACCCAGTTACTAAATGTAATCATGTTTAAAGTGTGTAATGGGAGGGTGAAACAACCAAAAAAATGGCTGACCATACAGTCTTCTGTAGATGAAAGCAGGCAACTTAGAGGAGTTATCCAGGATTAGAAAAATATGGCTGCTTTCATTCAAAAACAGCAGCCCGTCTGTCCTCAGATTGTATGCATTATTGCCTCTCAGCCATTCATTTGACTGGGACTGATCTGCAATACCAGACAAAACCTATAGACAGGAGTGGCACTGTTTTTGGACCAGCATCACGTTTTTCTAATCGTCTACACTCCCATTGAATAACCAATTGCTACTTCTGGATCCACTGATTTGTTTCTTTTTATTTTATTAATTTTTAACACCATATTTTATGATGGTGATTAGTCTATAACTGCCCAAAGCAAAAAACCTAATTAATTACAGAGGATTTCCTTTTCTGGATAATCCAATGTACTTACCTCCTGGACCGGCACTGCTATCTCTCCCACAGTCACGTGACATTAGTATGTCACATGACAGCTGCAGCCAATCAGCAGCCACTGATCGGCTGCAACCTTCATATTCCGACACAGTGGAATCATCTCCCCAACACATTTGTAAAGAAAAAGTGTAAAACTCCTTAATTGACATCACATTTCAGCATATACATATGAATTGTTGTAGTACAGAAATGTCTCTGTATCTGGCCGGTTTCCAGGAAATTCTATAAAAGCTCAGACTTTACCTCATTCAGCTGCTAAGAATAAAAAGTGAAGAAACAATTTCCAATATCCAATATCATAGAAATAAAGGTTAATATTGAGTTGGCAGAGCTTTCCTTGAATGCACGGGGTCTCGTATACCAGGAACGCCATCACTCAGAGCCGAAATCTTATTCAAAACCCATAAACCTAAATATTTATTTCTGTGTTGATTTTATGGCCTCTTTGTGGACCCGCGAAGCATTATATGTACAAGGAACAAGTGATAAATGCAAAGAAATATTAAACCAGTGGGACAAAATGTAGAGATCGTATTGGAAGAATTATATTTCCAATTTTATTTGTGCCTATAAATAAATTCAATGGATTGTCACAAGATTTGCCGTATGAAAGCGACAGAAGCCACAGCCACAATGTCAGGTGAAATCGGGCCAGTGTTTTGCATATCAGGAGAAAACTATCTATCTAGTCCATACTTTTATCTTCTAAGCATAAAATGTTCAAGAACATATCTAGTATTCCACTACCCAATATGTAAAAGAAAATAACTGGTACAATACTGCCCCCTATGTACAATAATATAACTACTATAATACTGACCCTATGTACAAGAATATAACTACTATAATAATACCCCTATGTACAAGAATATAACTACTATAATACTGCCTCTATGTACAAGAATATAACTACTATAATACTGCTCCTATATACAAGATTATAACTACTATAATACTGCCCCCTATGTACAAGAATATAACTACTATAATAATGCTCCTATGTACAAGAATATAACTACTATAATACTGCCCCCTATGTACAAGAATATAACTACTATAATACTGCCCCCTATGTACAAGAATATAACTACTATAATACTGCCCCTATGTACAAGAATATAACTACTATAATACTGCCCCTATGTACAAGAATATAACTACTATAATACTGCCCCTATGTACAAGAATATAACTACTATAATACTGCCTCCTATGTACAAGAATATAACTACTATAATACTGCCACTATGTACAAGAATATAACTACTATAATACTGCCCCTATGTACAAGAATATAACTACTATAATACTGCTCCTATGTACAAGAATATAACTACTATAATACTGCTCCTATGTACAAGAATATAAATGCTATAATACTGCCCCTATGTGCAAGGATATAACTGCTATAATACTGCCCCTATGTACAAGAATATAACTACTATAATACTGCTCCTATGTACAAGGATATAACTACGATAATACTGCTTCCTATGTGCAAGAATATAACTACTATAATACTGCTCCTATATACAAGAATATAACTACTATAATACTACTCCTTTGTACAATATTATAACTACTATAATAGTGCTCTTATATTCAAGAATATAACTACTATAATACTGCCCCCTATGTACAAGAATATAGCTACTACAATAGTGCTCTTATATACAAGAATATAACTACTATAATACTGCCCCTATGTACAGGAATATAACTACTATAATACTGCCCCTATGTACAAGAATATAACTACTATAATACTTCCCCCTATGTACAAGAATATAACTACTACAATACTGCTCCTATGTACAAGAATATAACTACTATAATACTGCCACTAGGTACAAGAATATAACTACTATAATACTGCGCCTATGTACAAGTATATAACTACTATAATACTGCCACTATGTACAAGAATATAACTACTATAATACTGCCCCCTATGTACAAGAATATAAGTACTATAATACTGCTCCTATGTACAAGAATATAACTACTATAATACTTCCCCCTATGTACAAGAATATAACTACTACAATACTGCTCCTATGTACAAGAATATAACTACTATAATACTGCCCGTATGTACAAGAATATAACTACTATAATACTGCAGCTATGTGCAAGAATATAACTACTATAATACTGCCACTATGTACAAGAATATAACTACTATAATACTGCCCCCTATGTACAAGAATATAAGTACTATAATACTGCCCCTATGTACAAGAATTTAACTACTATAATACTGCCCCTATGTACAAGAATATATCTACTATAATACTGCTGCTATGTACAAGAATATAACTACTTTAATACTGCTCCTATGTACAAGAATATAACTACTATAATACTTCCCCCTATGTACAAGAATATAACTACTACAATACTGCTCCTATGTACAAGAATATAACTACTATAATACTGCCCGTATGTACAAGAATATAACTACTATAATACTGCCCCTATGTACAAGAATATAACTACTATAATACTGCTCCTATGTACAAGAATATAACTACTATAATACTGCCCCTATGTACAAGAATATAACTACTATAATACTGCCCACTATGTGCAAGAATATAACTACTATAATACTGCCCCTATGTACAATAATATAACTACTATAATACTGCTACTATGTACAAGAATATAACTACTACAATACATACTGCTATAATATACAACTATTTATTGCATAAATCTTCACTTTAAGTCCAGGCTATAAAACCTGAGAATGTGAAGACATGGGTAGAGCTAACAGTTGATTCTCGGGGCGGTTAATAGAGGTAAAGCGAGGCGTGCTTACCGTGTATGAAGCGAGCTGCTCCGTCAATATTAATGTTACCTTTGCCTAATATTTTTTGGCTGGAAATATCTCCCTGATATTTAAGCTGAAATAGGGCCGATAACTCATCTGTTACATGTAATAACATTTTAGGGCCATTGTAAATTATAGGGAGCTCATTGCCATTGCTCATTATTACCAAGGACAGATAACGCTCTGTCGAGTCCCGGCCATCTGTTCTGCAGGTAAATAGAGCTCTGCACAGGCGGTAATGTATATAATAATGTTTACTGTGTGAATTTGCCAGTGACTGTGCAGCTGTGACTTCCATAAAGACTTGTAATAGAGGAGCGGTGACAGGTGAGCTGCCAAGTCCTGCTCTTCTACAGAACCTGGCTGCTCCGCTGCAATGTGCTGGGGAAATTGTCTAATTCTGCTTCTTTTCATTATTAGTTTTTCAGAATATTCGACCTGGATCTAATTTCACCTTGTAATTCATAACATTTTCAGTAAAATTTTCAGTATATATATATATATATATATATATATATATATATATATATATATATATATATAAATACAGTGGGAGAAATAAGTATTTGATCCCTTGCTGATTTTGTAAGTTTGCCCACTGACAAAGACATGAACAGTCTATAATTTTAAGGGTAGGTTAATTTTAACATCGAGAGATAGAATATCAAAAATAAAATCTAGAAAATCACACTGTCTAAATTATATAAATTTATTTGCATTGTGCAGTGAGAAATAAGTATTTGATCCCTCTGGCAAACAAGACTTAACACTTGGTGGCAAAACCCTTGTTGGCAAGCACATTATTAGTTGACTAAAATAAAGTTTTGAAAGCAGATTTATTAAATTTTAGCCACTTCGGGGTAGATCAGGCTGTTCATTTTCTGTTTTCTTTTTTTTTTTGCAGTGTTTGTATGTTTCCTGCTGTTTGAGTGGGAAGAACATAAAACAATAATAATAATACTCTTTATTTACATAGCGCCAACATATTCCGCAGTGCTTTACAGTTTAACAAGTCACGAAGAGGCAGTATATTGTATAGCACATAGAATCCTACCCATATGTACTTAGCACAAGTTCAATAGAAGGTAAGTTAAACTAACAGCTAATGGGAAGAAAGGAGTTAAAGGGAATATGTCATAAGAAAACTTCTAAATCATTTTTTATGCTAAATGTATTTTTTTTTATTTTATTTTGGCAATGCCTTTTTACCATATCACATTCTTTATGAGAAATAAGAATGAAATATTTTGCAATTCTCACATTGGCCACTGGGGCTTTTTAGACTTTAGCTTCCTGTTGTTTTAGGAAACAACACATGCCACAATAAACAGGATCAGCTGTGACTTTGTCTATTGTGATTGGTAGATCCTATCTATAGAGGAGTTACCCATCACTGTAATCTTACCTCTGATGATAAGGAAACTCCTGGAAATTATTATTTAAGGGACAGGAAGTCAGAGTCTACAAAAGCCCCCAGTGGCAAAAAAAATTACTCATTTTGATTTTTAATAACAATTATGATATGAAAATAAATAAATACATGTAACACAAACACCTGATTCACCAATAGGTCCTTTTGTGACACGTAGGCATTGGTTCCTAGGAATCTATTCCAATAGACGGAAGATGCTTTTCTTATTTTGGTGTTAATATTTTAAATTTAGAATATAAAAAGTTCAAACCCCATCCCATAACCCAAACCCAACTGTAGAGTTGCCCAAAAATTTTTTTTGCTTTTTCTCCTTCACTTCAATCTCTTCTTAACATATTCATCTTCTCCATCACCTAAATTACACCAATTGTATTTGATCGCCGGCAGCTCCGAGCTAAAAAATACAAAATATATATAAATTAAATAACTTGTCTTTAATTTCGCCAGCTGAAGGACACCTGATGAAGAGCGCTCTACGCGGAGACGTTCCAGCTAACAAATCAGGGGGCCTGTGAATAAAGCTCTATCCATTTTCTAAACTAATAATTTCCTGTGATTTAAGTTTTTTTTTTTTGTTTTTTTTTTAAATCGTCTGTCTCAGAGCAATGTGAAACTGTTTTTAGAAAATGTTTTGTTTTCCTTGGATTTTTTGCTAACCCCCACAGTTCTATTATTCGCAGTTCTTGGTTGCATGATATAATGGACACATCCACCGCCGGTAACAACCAGCGCCCCTTGCCCATTAATCTCGCGTCTGTGTTCCACATAGGCAGAACAGGCAGCTTGTTTGGGGCTCTTCAAAAGGGGGGGGTCTCAGCCTTGCTCTATCCCACCTCCTTTGCTAACAGACTCCGTATACCTTTATAGGTTTTATTTTTTAATGGTCATTTTCTAATGGACGTGGCCTTCTTGAAACTTTCACTTACGACCTTTGCCACTAGGCGGCTCCACGTTTGCACTGTAGACTTCATTGTCGGATGCAGGCGTGGACTTGTTTAATATTAGTCTTGCTGGAACTTGTTGTCCAATCCAGACATGGTGTAATCAGCGCCTTATTTAGACCCCCTTGAATACGCGAGTTATTCAGCAGCCACTTCGTAGATGTATCCCTGCATATCTCCAGGTCCCTGTATCTCCTAGAGTTTCTTGTACAAAGCCTGACCATGGATGCCCTATTAACAGCTACCAAGACACCACGTACAGGGCTCCAATATACTAAACTGGAAGTATTAATTCACTGGTTCCCCAAAGAATCCCCAGAACTGGTGCATTTTAGGCACTAAACCTGGTGCATTTCAGGTGTTGTGAGACCTTCTACGCTATAATCATATTTTTCCATTGACCCTGTGTTGTTGTTTTTTTCTCTCATCCCCAAATTTATAGGTATCTTAGAGTGTTTTTTTTTTCTCTTTTATATGATTACAAATTTTATTCGTCTTACCCACTAAGTGCTTGGAATGGAGTCATGAGTCAGTTACTGCCACTAATGACAACTTATCGAGCCTAAAAATAATTATCCTAATTTGTCAACATTTAGATCTATGTGAAAGGAGCAGAAAGTTCTAGAGATAATTGATTTTGATAATTATTCAGTCTTTATAGGACTTAGATTTAATGATTTTTGCCTGTTCCTCCTACTGTAGATCATTAGTCTTTATGGTTGGGGGTTATGTGGGAGGGTGGTGGGTGGAACTGGCTTAATTGCTTATATTATAGTTTTATTTGTTTATATGTGTAATTTTTCATTAATAATACTTTTTTTCAATGCTTCATTTTTTTTTAAAGTTGTCTTTGGGGACTTCACAATGAATACAGTTTCTCATTAAACAAAATAACAACTCTGTACACAATGAGCTCCCCCTGGTGGTGGTCATAGGCAGCCAGAATTCTGTCAAATAGAACCTTGAAACACTTTAAAGATGTATTATGCCAGTTCGTGGCCCTTTGGGCAATGCCCAATTTACCAAATTTTCACTCCTACTGATTTTAAGGGCATCTAATATTAATGATCCATCTCCTTAGGGTGCAGTCAGACTGCCATATAAATCGGACGAAGATCTGACCATAGTGCATGGACTGGCAGCAAATATCAGGACTGGACTGTTAGAATTTTTGAATAATTGGCTGTAACTTTTTTAAAACTCTTTTTACTTTGCTTACATGAGAAAGATACAATGCAAAAGCATACATAAAGTGCGGCAAAATATGTGTTAATTTGCACAGCATTTATTGTGATTTTTGGTGAGGCATTCGCAGCAGAAACGTGCCAAAACCACACCTTATTGCTAGACTTTGCATCATAATTAGAACGTGCTGAAACATGCAAACAGAAAAAAAATGCAACAAAGCAAAATCTGCTTCTTCTTACAAAAAAGTGCAAATAACGAAGAGTTTTTAGATGTGGATTTTTCAGCCTAAAATTTTTTATTCTGAACGTACTCTAACACCTCCTCCCAAAAATGACTGCACCTCTGTGGTATCTGCCAAATATCATCGTTAAGCAACTTTCACCTGAGGTACCTACTGCGGGACAATATTTTGATTTTCTGCATCTGTTGGGGAGAGAGAACATTGATGATGGAAGTAAAGTTGCCGTTTTATTGCTCCCAGCCTGTAATGTGGATTCTAGCTCTTCTTCTTCTTCATCCGCTGCTAAATGTGGGATTTGCGCTTTCCATCTTCCCTCCACGTTGGGCTGTAAATTTGATTAATTGACCAATTAGATTAGTTTATATCAAAACCTCAACTCTTACTGCCGTGAGCTTCAGCCAATTGGAATCGATAGAAAATGTCCCCAACATTGTGAGATTGATTCCTATTGAAGTACAAGTGCCATGTAAGCAACATTTTCTGTCGGGGCCAACTTTGGAAAAGGCTGGTGGCTTTTAATTGAATCCAAACTTCAGATTCCAATTAATTATCATTGTAGAGTTTCTTAAAAACCTTAGTGCCAGTTGACACCTATCCATGTCATCTGCCCAATATTTATGCCTATGAAATGATTTGGGTGCCATTCATTTTTTTGGTTATATGACCTCCCCAGTTTCATCTCATGTCCCCACAGGTCCTTTAAGAACCCCATCACAACAGAGGGCCATCACATCACAAGTGTCATGATGGCCGTCAACTCATTGTACTGGGGAAGGTTTTTATTTTTAGGCTTATTTCCTTCTTGTAGAAGAGTTTATTTGCTGTTTAGTAACTTTAAACCATGATTTCCCCAGGTCTTCTCATCCCACCACGGGTAATTTCTACTTTCTAAAACTCAACTCACAAAGTTTACAAAGTTGTCCCCTCGATACGAAGAATTCCACATTTGCCACGTGCACATCTGCATCCCGGTAGCTCATTATGACCGGTGGAGAACGTATACTTCAGTTCCCGATGGTCCCTCATGTGATTCTTTCAGATATGTTGTGTTGCGACTTTGGACCATTACACACAGCTGAAGGCAATTTTGGCTGCCATAATCCCTGCTGTTTTATCATCTATCTCCACATCTGTATCTTGAAGGCCTAGGAGATAGACATTAGATTGTCCAGGTGTGCGCGAAGACACGAAAACACAGCAGGTGGCAAATGTTCTCTGTCATCACATAACATAGTTTTGTTAGAGGGAATTATAATTACAATTACAGTGAAGCAAAAAAATTATGCAGAGAATTTCTCAAATTTTAAAGCTCCCATATCTGTTAAAGCAAGTGCATTGAGCCACATTTACGGCAAAGCTCCAGCGCTGATCGTGACGGTCTATTTGTAAGTCTTCGTTATAAATTAGTTTGTTTTTACTGTTTCTATCATGTCCCGATTCTCCATCCTCCACCGATGGACTACCTCTACTCCTGTGCATCATGCTAACACTGCGTGAAATTCTAGTCTCATGCTCAGAGGCAGTGGCGTAACTTGAAGCTCATTGACTCCGATGCAAAAGCTCCAACGCGTTCCCCAATTATTGGAAGACTTGGGCCATAGGGACCTTTGGGGGCCCCTACACTCAAGGGTATGGGTGCGATTACATCCTCAGCACCTACTATGGTTATGCCCTCGTCTCATTCTGGTGGCGCGCCACCTGAGTACTCAAGTCATTTGGCCATTTGGCACAAATCTTCTGACAAATCCAGCTATGCTGTTCCCTGCTACTCCAAGGCATCGTCCAGCATATTGACCTCTGCTGTTCCCTGCTACTCCAAGGCATCATCCAGCATATTCGACCTCTGCTGTTCCATGCTACTCCAAGGCGTTGTCCAGCATATCGACCTCTGCTGTTCCCTGCTACTCCAAGGCGTCGTCCAGCATATCGACCTCTGCTGTTCCATGCTACTTCAAGGTGTCCTCCAGCATATCGTCCTCTGCTGTTCCCCGCTACTCCAAGGCGTCGTCCAGCATATTGACCTCTTCTGTTCCCTGCTACTCCAAGGCGTCGTCCAGCATATCGACCTCTACTGCTCCATGCTACTTCAAGGCGTCGTCCAGCATATCAACCTCTGCTGTTCCATGCTACTCCAAGGCGTTGTTTAGCTTATCGACCTCTGCTGTTCCATGCTACTTCAAGGCGCCGTCCAGCATATCGACCAATGCTGTTCCCTGCTACTCCAAGGCGTTGTCCAGCATATCGACCTCTACTGTTCAATGCTACTCCAAGGCGTCATCCAGCATATCAACCTCTGCTGTTCCCTGCTACTCCAAGGCATCATCCAGCATATCGACCTCTGCTGTTCCATGCTACTCCAAGGCGTCGTTTAGCTTATCGACCTCTGCTGTTCCCTGCTACTCCAAGGCGTCGTCCAGCATATCGACCTCTACTGCTCCATGCTACTTCAAGGCGTCGTCCAGCATATCAACCTCTACTGTTCCATGCTACTCCAAGGCGTTGTTTAGCTTATCGACCTCTGCTGTTCCATGCTACTTCAAGGCGCCGTCCAGCATATCGACCAATGCTGTTCCCTGCTACTCCAAGGCGTTGTCCAGCATATCGACCTCTACTGTTCAATGCTACTCCAAGGCGTCATCCAGCATATCGACCTCTGCTGTTCCATGCTACTCCAACGCGTCGTTTAGCTTATCGACCTCTGCTGTTCCCTGCTACTCCAAGACATCGTCAAGCATATTGACCTCTTCTGTTCCCTGCTACTCCAAGGCGTCGTCCAGCATATCGACCTGTGCTGCTCCATGCTACTCCAAGGCGTTGTTTAGCTTATCGACCAATGCTGTTCCCTGCTACTCCAAGGCGTTGTCCAGCATATCGACCTCTACTGTTCAATGCTACTCCAAGGCATCATCCAGCATATCAACCTCTGCTGTTCCCTGCTACTCCAAGGCATCATCCAGCATATCGACCTCTGCTGTTCCATGCTACTCCAAGGCGTCGTTTAGCTTATCGACCTCTGCTGTTCCCTGCTACTCCAAGACATCGTCCAGCATATTGACCTCTTCTGTTCCCTGCTACTCCAAGGCATCGTCCAGCATATCGACTGTTGTGAATTAGACTTTTTTGGCTCCCTCTTGTGGTCACTGGTGATATGACTCTGGGATTGTCTTTCTCAGTTTGGCACCCACCTGGGTCGTTAGTCCAGGGGTGTTGCTATATAAGCTTCCTGGATTCTCAGTCCAGTGCCTGGCATCGTTGTAATCAGATCCTTTCTGTTTGCTCCTGTCTGCTGGTCCTGGTTCTTGCAAAATTAAGCTAAGTCGTGCTTCCTTGTTTTTGGGTTATTTGTATGGCTCTTATTTTCTGTCCAGCTTGTACTAAATGTGATTCCTGATTTTGCTGGAAGCTCTAGGGGGCTGGTATTCTCCCCCCGGGCCGTTAGACGGTTCGGGGGTTCTTGAATATCCAGCGTGGAAATTTTGATAGGGTTTTTGCTGACCGTATAAGTCATCTTACTATATTCTGCTATTAGTCAGTGGGCCTCTCTTTGCTAAATATCTAGTTCATTCTTACGTTTGTCTTTTCTCCTTACCTCACCGTTATTATTTGTGGGGGGCTTGTATCCAACTTTTGGGGTCTTTTCTCTGGAGGCAAGAAAGGTCTATCTTTTCCCTTCTAGGGTTAGTTAGTTCTCCGGCTGGCGCGAGACGTCTAGAACCAACGTAGGCACGTTCCCCGGCTGCTGCTATTTGTGGTGCTAGGATTAGATATACGGTTAGCCCAGTTACCACTGCCCTATGAGCTGGTTTTTTATGTTTGCAGACTTGGTATGTACTTTTGAGACCCTCTGCCATTGGGGTCATAACAATCGACCTCTGCTGCTCCATGCTACTTCAAGGCGACGTCCAGCATATCGACCTCTGCTGTTCCATGCTACTTCAAGGCGCCGTCCAGCATATCGACCAATGCTGTTCCCTGCTACTCCAAGGCATTGTCCAGCATATCGACCTCTACTGTTCAATGCTACTCCAAGGCGTCGTCCAGCATTTGGACCTCTGCTGTTCCCTGCTACTCCAAGGCGTAATCCAGCATATCGACCTCTTCAGTTCCCTGCTACTCCTAGGCGTCGTCCAGCATATCGACCTCTACTGTTCCATGCTACTTCAAGGCGTCATCCAGCATATCGACCTCTGCTCTTCCCTGCAACTCCAATGTGCTGTCCAGCATATCGACCTCTGCTGTTATCTGCTACTCCAAGGCATCATCCAGCATATCGACCTCTGCTGTTCCATGCTACTCCAAGGTGTCGTTTACCTTATCGACATCTGCTGTTCCCTGCTACTCCAAGACATCATCCAGCATATTGACCTCTTCTGTTCCCTGCTACTCCAAGGCGTTGTCCAGCATATCGACCTCTACTGCTCCATGCTACTTAAAGGCGTCGTCCAGCATATCAACCTCTGCTCTTCCCTGCTACTCCAATGTGCTGTCCAGCATATCGACCTCTAGTGTTCCCTGCTACTCCAAGGCATCATCCAGCATATCGACCTCTGCTGTTCCATGCTACTCCAAGGCGTCGTTTAGTGTTGTGAGTTCTATTTTTGGGCTCCCTCTAGTGGTCACAAGCGGTACTGTGTAGTGTTGTCTTTCTGCAGGTTGGCTGCATCAGCTGGTTCGTTATCCTTGGTTGGTTTCCTATTTAGCTCACCTGGAGACTCAATTCCTTGCCTGCTATCAATGTATTCAGTGCTCTTCAGTTTCCTTGTGGCTACCTTGCTCCCAGTCTCTCCAAGACAAGCTAAGTTTTTGTTTGTTCATTTTTTGATTATCAGTGTTCATTATGTTTGTAGTCCAGCTCGCTAAAATGTGATTTCCTCGCTTGCTGGTTGCTCTAGGGGACTGAGTTTCTCCCCCCACACCATTAGTTGGTGTGGGGGTTCTTGAAATCTCAGAGTGGATATTTTGTAAGGGTTTTTTACTGACCGCATAGATTCCCTTTTCTATTTTCTGCTATCTAGTATTAGTGGGCCTCATTTGCTGAATCTGCTTTCACCCCTGTGTATGTGCCTTCCTCTTACCTCACCGTTATTATCTGTTGGGGGCTTCTATATCTTTGGGGATTATTTCTCTGGAGGCAAGAGAAGTCTTTCTTTCTCTCTAGGGGTAGTTAGTTCCTCAGGCTGGCTCGAGATGTCTAGGATTTTTAGGCACGTTCACCGGCTACTTCTAGTGTGCTTGGATAGGTTCAGATTTGCGGTCAGTCCAGTTTGCCACCTCCCTAGAGCTTGTCCTATGTTTGTTATTTAGCTGGAGTAATTTGTGATCCTCAACCACTAAGGATCATAACAGTTTAGCTTATCGACCTCTGCTGTTCCCTGCTACTCCAAGACATCGTCCAGCTTATCGACCTCTGTTCCCTGCTACTCTAAGGCATCGCCCAGCATATCGACCTCTGCTGTTCCATGCTACTCCAAGGCGTCATTTAGCTTATCGTCCTCTGCTGTTCCCTGCTTCTCCAAGGCGCTGTCCAGCATATCGACCTCTGCTGTTCCCTGCTACTCCAAGGCGCTGTCCAGCATATCGACCTCTGCTGTTCCATGCTACTCCAAGGCGTCGTCCAGCATATTGACCTCTGCTGTTCCATGCTACTCCAAGGCACCGTCCAGCATATCGACCTCTGCTGTTCCCTGCTACTCCAAGGCGTCGTCCAGCATATCGACCTCTGCTGTTCCATGCTACTCCAAGGCGCTGTCCAGCATATCGACCTCTGCTGTTCCCTGCTACTCCAAGGCACCATCCAGCATATCAACCTCTGCTGTTTCCTGCTACTCCAAGGCGTCGTCCAGCATATCGACCTCTGCTGTTCCCTGCTACTCCAAGGCACCATCCAGCATATCGACCTCTGCTGTTCCCTGATACTCCAAGGCACCATCCAGCATATCGACCTCTGCTGTTCCCTGCTACCCCAAGGCACCATCCAGCATATCGCCCTTTGCTGTTCTTTGCTACTCCAAGGCGTCGTCCAGCATATCGACCTCTGCTGTTCCCTGCTACTCCAAGGCGTCGTCCAGCATATCGACCTCTGCTGTTCACTGCTACTCCAAGGCACCATCCAGCATATCGACCTCTGCTGTTCCTGGCTACTCCAAGGCGTCGTCCAGCATATTGACCTCTGCTGTTCCCTGCTACTCCAAGGCGTCGTCCAGCATATCGACCTCTGCTGTTCCCTGCTACTCCAACGCACCATCCAGCATACCGACCTCTGCTGTTCCTTGCTACTCCAAGGCGTCGTCCAGCATATCGACCTCTGCTGTTCCCTGCTACTCCAAGGCACCATCCAGCATATCGACCTCTGTTGTTCCCTGCTACTCCAAGGCATCATCCAGCATATCGACCTGTGCTGTTCCATGCTGCTCCCAGGCGCCGTCCAGCATATCGACCAATGCTGTTCCCTGCTACTCCAAGGCGCTGTCCAGCATATCGACCTCTGCTGTTCCCTGCTACTCCAAGGCGCTGTCCAGCATATCGACCTCTGCTGTTCCCTGCTACTCCAAGGCGTCATCCAGCATATCGACCTCTGCTGTTCCATGCTGCTTCAAGTTGCCATCCAGCTCTCCTGTTTCATGATTTTCAATTGTATCATTTGACTTTTCTTGCTGTTCTACTCCACTTTGCTCCCCATAGAGCCTGCTGACTTACTCATCTCTGCTACTTTTTTGACTCTGTATTGCCTTTCTGATGAGACACAGCTCTGTCTTCACTGTGCCAGGACTTCTGTCCATGCTGTTTAATTAAAGAGAACCTATCATGTGAAAAATATTAACCTGCAGATACAGGGTTAATCTACAAGTTAATAGAGTTCTGAGCCTAATCGGCGCCTGCACTTAGAGACTCGCTGCCGGGAGAAAATAAACTTTATTCCTCCCTGCAGCGTTCGGCTTTCAGTCCCAGTGGCTGGTGACAGAACATATTGTATATCTTTTTCAATTATTTCTGAGAATGAGAATATCCGGGAGACTTGATTTATTAAAAGGAAACATTCAGAATTATTTTAGTCCTGACGCCACATGCAAATCAGTTTGGAAGAGCATAGAAGGTGTGCCGATAACTACAAATGCACAGACACACCCCATTGCACTTCCAGGCTAATTTGCATGTGGCTTCACAGCTTGATTTCTCAGCACTGACACATCAGATTACTACAAAACTGCTATCATTTTTATTGTTGTGCTAGGATCTACTCAGCCAGACCTTTAGTTTCAGCAGAGACAGGTTCCCTTTAACCAATCTTGATAGTTTTTTTTTGCAAAAGTCGGAAAATCTTAAAGTGAGGGAGCAGGGAATGTGCATTTCTGTAAAGCTTGGGTGACTGAGTGACAAATCAGCAGTCTCAGATGTAGTGAGCCTGCAATGTCTGCCGTCTGCAGGGAAAATCTGATACTGATCTCTGTGACATAGCAGCTCACAGTCCTGATATATAAAAACCACCATATTCTTCAACATTGACAGTCGGTGCACAGTGGCGTAATTCTGTTATGGTACCCTTGAGTTGGGAGTTGGTGGGTGCAGAACGTCCCTATCCCTTGTCTCTATGACCCCACTCCACACCAGGTGGGCACTGACCATTGTACACAATGCTCATCCACAATGCTCATCGAGGAATGAAGAAATATAGGAGACTGGTTAAGAAAAGTATTTGCACCCCATCGTCTAAAATGTTTGGCACACCCGACCCAGTGGTTATGCCAGGACGGTTCTTATTTGCATGGTTCCCGCTTCCTCTTTACATTTTGATCTAATAGTAGGAAAATAAAAATATTAAATCCATTTATTTCTGTGCAAAATAAGACATCATGCAGTAAACTGTTCATCAATCTTCCCATTATGCCATTATCATGGGGCATAATGAACCTCATTGAGTTGTCACCAGGATACAGGGAACCCGGCTACATTCATAACTGGCCAGCGAATACCCGCACACAATCCAGAAAGCTTTCAATCATTCATGGATTAATTATCCTTTAAAGGATCCCAAATTGAAGACTTATGACTGCGAGAAGGAAAGATATTGATCCGAGGCCGCCGCTCCCCTTAATTAGATTAGTCAGGATTCTTATCAGATACATTGTATCCCTCACTCGGGTTCCATAATTCTCTTTGTAAAATACATTATATGCCCAAATAAACGTCATAGGAAAATCCCCGGCATCAATTATAATGCTAAGTAGTGAAGATTTGTGTAAGGCTCTGAAAATGGATGCGAAGGACATGATCCGCCCTGGCAGGAAGAAGAAAGACCTTACCGGCAATGTCGGGCGCTTTTAGTGTTGTCACTGATAAGCAGGCAGATCTCAGCCTCTGCTTTGTGGGATATGGTAATTTATTGAAATAAAATGATGGGGGATTTTGCATAATCTTGGGATTATTAGATTGCCGTTTATGGCTTTGCACGTTTTAGATGGATTTTCATGCTCATTGACCATTTCGGTGGAATACAAGATCCTTTATATTGAGACCAAAAAGTAAAGTAAAAAATATCTGCAAGTGTTGGTTGTATATCGCCGACGTATTTCGCAGAGCTGTGTATAATTCTTATGCTGTGATAGAAAGAAGGCAACCAAGGTACTAGTAAAGGGCACTAAGTCTTTTTTTGGAGCGGAAATTGAGCAGAAACTCCAAAGTCTCAGATTCATCAACGGTTTAATGGCAGAAAACGGACTTAAAATGCCACAAAATGTTTGCGCAATGTGAAGGCTGTGTAAAAATGTTGCAATTTTTAGCATTTCCGCTTTGTCGGAGTTGGAGCATGACTGGAATGTAGCGACCCCACTTGTCAAATTCATGACTATCCTTACTCCAAAATGCTTACTCCAGTCATTGACTTGAGTAAGGGTTGAAGAGTATGTCACTTTACACCTTGCCTGTTCCAATAAGGAGTTTTTAAATAAGATCCTCGCACTACATCCCACCACCTCATCAAGACTGACACACAAAATGCCTGACCCAAGTTTTGGAGGAGTTTGAATTTTTAAGGAGGATTTGGAGAGTTTCTGCTCCAAAACCTCCTAAAAAAGCTTAGTGTGAACACACCCCAAGTGCTGCAACCCATTCATTTTTTTTACCCATACATCAGATAATAATGGCATATCCTGGCAATATTTTCTAAATAGCCCTTTATAAACTCAATGCAGATGGTACAAATGGCTCATTGTAGACTCAGGACCCAGCCGCAGGGTCTTGTTATAGCATGCTGACCTCCTACTATCATGAATAGTTTTTGTTCACCAAGGTTCCCCATGGTCTTTTTGATACTCCGACATATTTACACCCCCAAATTTCCTCCATTAGAAGTAATGGGGAATGAACCAGAATTTCTCTATCCAAGTATGCTGGCGATATCTCGATCACTGGTTCTTATCATAGACTCCAATGAAAGCAAATCAGAGGAAACCCTTATCAGAACATGCAGAATCTGTATTGACTTCACTCACCTTTCACCATTAGCTCCTTCTTAGGGTACCGTCTCACAGTGGCACTTTTGTCGCTACGACGGTACGATCCGTGACGTTCCAGCGATATCCATACGATATCGCTGTGTCTGACACGCAGCAGCGATCAGGGACCCCGCTGAGAATCGTACGTTGTAGCAGATCGTTTGGAACTTTATTTCGTCGCTGAATCTCCCGCTGTCATCGCTGGATCGGTGTGTGTGACACCGATCCAGCGATGCGTTCGCTTGTAACCAGGGTAAACATTGGGTTACTAAGCGCAGGGCCGCGCTTAGTAACCCGATGTTTACCCTGGTTACCATCGTGAATGTAAAAAAAACAAAAACGTACATACTCACATTCCGGTGTCCGTCAGGTCCCTAGCCGTCTGCTTCCCGCACTGACTGTGAGCGCCAGCCGGCCGGAAAGCAGGGCACAGCGGTGACGTCACTGCTGTGCTCTGCTTTCACTTTACGGCCGGCACTCAGTCAGTGCGGGAAGCAGACGGCTAGGGACCTGACAAACACCGGAATGTGAGTATGTACGTTTTTTTTTTTTTTACATTTACGATAGTAACCAGGGTAAACATCGGGTTACTAAGCACGGCCCTGCGCTTAGTAACCTGATGTTTACCCTGGTTACCCGGGGACTTCGGCATCGTTGGTCGCTGGAGAGCGGTCTGTGTGACAGCTCTCCAGCGACCACACAACGACTTACCAACGATCACGGCCAGGTCGTATCGCTGGCCGTGATAGTTGGTAAATCGTTTTGTGTAACGGTACCCTTAGAGTTTTGAAATTTACATTGCAGTTTTGCTTTGTACAGACTGAGTTATTTTTGAGGCCATCAAAACAATGTTGCGTTATCTAGTGGAAACCGCTTTAGAAAACGCTCCTTGTTTTGGGGAGTTTTTGGAGGATTTTTTTTATTTTCTATTTTCTAATTTCTGTAGAGTTTTTCCAATTTTTAGAGAGTTTTATTCTTGCCAGGCATGACGATATGCTTTTTTTTCCTGGTGGGGCGGTAGGCATCATTTAACTGCTGTAGACAATCAACTGCTCCTCTCTGAACAGTAGGAGACTGTTTCTTCTAACAACTTGGATGGAACATGCCTACTGCAGCCAGTCAATGGCTAGAGATTGTTCACAGTGGTCACATGATGCCCCCAATTAGTGGCCATTGAATGGCTGCAATGGTCACATGTGCCCCCCAGCAGAAGAGGAAGCAAAGAGATTGTAGTACGGAGGAATTGCAAGGTCTGGTAGATGAGGATCTCTTTTCTTTAAAATTTATTATTACTATTATTATAAGTCCACCATGGGATCATTTGTACAATATTGTAGTGAAAAACCCCTTCTGTAGCATCTCAACCTTTCCTCAACTCAACCTTTCCTTGTAACAGCAGGCTCAGCCATATCTGCTAGACAAACCTAAAGATGACTTTTCAGAAGTTTTACAAGTTTCCAAACTTTCTCCAAAAAGTATGTTTTCCAAACTTTCTCGAAAAACCTCTCTTAAAAAAATCAGTATTCCTCTACAAAAAAAAATGTTGTTTTCCCCAGGAGACAAATGCGTCTTGTCTGGGGCACCAAGTGTTGTGGTAGACGTGAAGCAATTATGTATATTCATGACTAATCTCTGCTGTGCATGAATCAATCATGTTGTTATTCAGCAATCAGCATCTACTTTTCACCTCGATTTCTTTAGTTTTTAGTGCTTCATAATCAATGATAATTACACCTTTTTCAGTTATTGAGCCTTTCAGTGGAATCATCAGGAAAATCAGAATTTGCAGGGGGCCATAATGAATTAAAATGTCATGGAGTTGAAAAGGGTCTACAAGACTTTCATGGAGGACGATTTTTTTTTCCCACTATTGTCCCACAATGTGAATCAAACATTTAACCGTGCAGGTGACTTTGACCGAGGGCTAGTTAATTTTCATGTCTTTCCTGAAGAAGATCCAGATCCTAATTAAAACACATCTTGTTGAAGAAAAGTTTAATTATTGAAAGGGTTATTCCTAGCTTTAAAAGTTACCAAAGAGTAGGTGAGAACTTGTGAATCGGTGAGGAACCACAACGATCCCAAGAACAGATCTCTGAAATGCTCCATCAGAATGGGGCATTAGTTCCCAAAAGCACCTAGTCGATCCCCACTGGTCTTTGCTTTTGGGAACTAATGCCCCATTCTGATGGGGCTCAGTAGTTAGCATTGTATGGTGGCTCAGTGGTTAGCACTGTTTCTTTGCAATAATGGAATCCTGGGTTCAAATCCCATCAAAGACAACATCTGCAAGGAGTTCGTATGCCCTCCTAGTGGTTGCGTGGGTTTCCTCCAGGTTCTGCTCACTCTCCGAAGACATCCTGATAGGGGATCTAGATTGTGAGCCCCAATGGGAACAGTGATGATAATATCTGGTGCTGCGGAATTTATGGTGCTATGTAAGTGAGTGAAATACATAAATAAATAAGCAGTTAAAAGAAGTGAACGGAACATTCTTCAGGTTTTTTTTTGCTATTAAGACACTAAATATCTTACTATACATCGAGAAGGCTAAAAAGACATTTTTTGCATGTTTTTACAGCTCTTTTGATGCCTAGAAAAACTAATGTTTTCTTCATCTCTTTATGGATATCAAATAATGTCTGGAAAACACTGGAAAGGATCTCCAAAGAAGCTCTGGCTAAAAAGAAACTCTGAGAAAAAAAGCTCAGCAAACGACTAAAAAAAACTTTAGCAAAAGATGCTTTAGGTTTTTCAAAACGGAGCAATTCCTGAAGCATCTTTCTGCTTGAAAAACTGACTTTTTATGACCACTGAATAAAGGTGTAATGTGAACATACCCCAAGAGGAAAAAGTAAAAATTCTAATGGTGATTGTCTGCTGGGGAACAGAGGATAAGTCATGTGACAGGGAATTTATGAGGGCTGATATGACAGAGAGGAAGGAACATTTGAAATTTAGAGATCGGATTCTCCCTCTAAGCATCTGAAGTGCACGGCGCTCTCCCCGATGGGTACTGCCGCTCGGCCCCGATGGGTACTGCCGCTCGGCCCCATTCACACTGAGGAATCAGAGCGGCAGCACAAGATGCAGCCTCTCTAACATACTGCAATACAGAGACCCCCAGACAGCAGCACGACCCCTTCTTTCTGGTGCGGGTCCCAGGGCTCAGTTCACACATGCTGTATCCTACAGGTAGACCATCCATTACCTATCCCTTTAAGCCTGTTCACATTCCTAATAAAAACCCTTTACTTGCTGCGTTACTTGCTCATCACGTTCCGAGCTTTCAATAAACGCCTCGTCCGCCGGAGGTTTAATAGAAGTGTTGTAACGGGTCACGTTTAGCTTTATGCACACTTTATTTTCCATTCACCTGCCCCGTTCTCCATTCTCACAACATCCGTCTCCGACTCTGAGTTTTTAATGAATTTAATGTCATCTGTGGCGCATTATACAGACATTTTGTTTCAGACCATTTCAAGGTCTGTAATGAAGGAGCACATGAAGTTACCGCAGCAGGCGGCCTGGAACAAGTCAATTAACATCTTCTCACCACGCACAGCCGCCTCCTGTCATACCACAATTGTTGTTATTTCAAGGCTTCCATTAAACCTAAATCCATGAGAGGTCGGGCTATATGATCTGTGCATGGGCAAAGGACATTCGAAAGGGATTGAATTGGGGATTCTACATCAGGTGACATGGTGGAACAATGGGAGGCATATTTTTCCCGTAGACCTTGGTTGGATAACAACCATGTTGTGAAGGGAACTTACCTACAGGACAGGCTCCCTGTAAAGCCAGTAGGGAGATCGATCCAAAAGACGTGATGACTCTACTCGTCTGGAGTCTTGAGATGCCCACACATTGGATAACTGTTGGGTGAACGCTCATTGAACAGCTCTCTCCACCGACTGCCATAAATAAACCTGTGCCAAGAAGAATTATGGATACAAAGGCTTGTCCCGTGAATCTATTCAGATTCTTGGGACATTTTGGAGACCTTCATATCCAAACCTTCAACGTTCATTAAACTGTAGAGAAAAATTGGCAAAAACAACTAATTCAACGGACCAGCTGAAGTCTACGGTGGCCATCTGACTTTCTTCCAACTAATGATGTTGTCACAACCATGATGTTAAGGGAACTTACAGGATAGGACAGGCTCCCTCTAGATCCAGGAGACGTGATGACTTTTTATTCTTCCTGAGTCTTGAGATGCCCACACATTGGATTACCATTGGGCAAACTCTCACTGGACGGCTCTCCACTGACTGCCATAAATAAGCCTACGCCTCTAGACCTGTGCCAAGAAGAATAAGGGAATAAGTGTATAAGTATAAAAGACTTGGTGATCGTGAAATCCATTTATATTCTCAGGACATTTTGGAGACCTTCATATCCAAACCCGCAAAGTTCATTGATGGCCTCGATACACTGTAGAGAAAAGTTGGCCAAGCCACCTGATTAAACGGTCCTGCTGATGTGTATGGTGACCATCTGCTTTCTTCCAACAAGTGGAGGAATGAAGGATTGGACATTGTTGAAGTTCATTGCTCAATCCTTTTGATCCCATCATCAAAAATACATGAACAATCAACCAAACCGAACATGCATGGGGGATCAGTAGGAATAGTAGACAAGCATTTAGCCCAGGGGCAGACAGATAATTGGTAAAACTGGGGATCAAGAGGTAAGGGGGCAAATTCTCCCCTCCAAAGCAAGTGGAATTGTGCACCATCATGAGCAATTGGACTGTTAAGGGCTCATATATTGTTCTTGCACAGGGTCCCTCTTCTGACTGTGTCCACCCCTGGTTTAGCCGATGGTCCTTGAAGGTTTATGGGTCCAAATGTAAAATTTATTCCAGTGTCCACAACTACCATGTGCCACTCATAATACTGGTACCCTCTTATATGGCCTTTGGGGCCAACAGTGCCTGGTGTAATTATTATGTCTGCACCCACTATAGCACAGCTCCCATTATCTAATCCAATGGTTATGGTCAGCTACAGGAGTTACGTCTGCCGGAAAATAAGCCCCATTTGGGTTATACAAAATGGTTACAAGGGGTCGACCATATGGGACATTATAAAACTTGTCAATAGTCTTGTTTTTACCGGGACAATATCATGAAGTGGGCCAAGGGCTTAGCAAAGTGGCCATTTAGGACTTTTTTTTGGAGCAATCTTTGGTGATTTTAAGGGAAGGGCTTCAGTCCAAAATACTGGTAATTATGCCTTAGGTTCCAACCTCTTAATTGTGAGAGTGTGTGTAGTTTTGCGCTATGAGAAGATGTGTAGGACACATTACAAGTATTGGGAGTGGGTGACCCTATATTGTGAGCGGCCATTAGACCAGGATTTGCATGCAGACTGGCGTGGACTATCACAAGGAAAAACCCAAAAGGGACTCCCCATTTAGGTTTTTCTATGAAGTTTACTCTCCCCCGTGTGATGGATATCTTCCTGTGATTTACCTTGGACCATGAAAATTATCCCCCAGTAGGGAAACTAACCCGCATGACCCACTGTGACAAGAAGCCATGCCGGGTTCTGCTCCGTGTGAGTGTCAACTCGTGACAATAGCAATTCATAGGCAATAAAGCCACCGAATATTTACGCTCTCATGAATTTTTCATTGTGCTTTTCATTGCCGACACATAGAAATCTGGCCTTGAAAATGTACATAAACTGCAGGATAATAATACATGTCATCAGGGATCGCTGTAGAGGCTTCTAAGGACGGCGAAAGAAGTGTCCCCGATCACAACGCTGTGATTAATGCCACATATGCATCACAATACAGTCCCATCATCTGAGTTTCCTGCATGAACAATGCGGAGAAAAACTTCATTCAAATTCTCTGACTTATGTGTTGGGAAAAAAACATGAAATTAACCCCTTTATCGTCAGATTTCAAAGTTACAATCACTATGCAATATCATTAACACTGCAAAAGAGACTGCAAATGGCAAAATATGTGGCCTCCTCTTTGGAAAATGGCAGAGGGAGTGGTCACATTTCTTGAATTTGGTTATGAGCTCACAACAACCTAATCTCTTAACTGGCTGCAACTCAAATCACAACCACTGGGTGGCCACATATACACAGATATATAGGCATCTCGTGACCGAGTAGTGTAAAATCATGTTTGTTTGTTTTGTGCCACTAATCTCAGGATATGTAGAGCCAAGAGAGACTGTGCATCTGTTTGATCTTTGTTTCCTTTCTGGTCTAAAGTATGCGGGTCCTTGGTTATAGAAAATTAAAGAGGTTGTTAACAGTGGCATAACTAGTGTCCAATGGGCCCCGGTGCAAAATTTGTACCTGGGCTCCCACTTGCATGTTTGTCAAATGTATGGACCTTTTTTAGCATTCTAGATCCTATAAAAACATGCATATTCACCCTGCATGTAATAATGACACTCATCCTGGCTGTTTGCTGTATTAATCTCCCCCACTGTGGCTCCCATTATTTAATATAATTTCACTCATTCATTCATCCTAGGCCCCTTCCTAGTATGTTTCCCATCCTGGTATAATGGTCTTGATCATGAGCCCCTTTTTGATGTAAAGTTTCCCTTCCTGGTATAATGTCTCCCATCCTGGTACAATATCCCCCCTCCTTGTGCAATGTCCCTCATCATGGGCCCCTTCCTGGCATAATATCCAACTGCCTGGTATAATGGCCACCATCATGGGTCCTTTCCTGATATAATGTCTCCCATCCTGTTATAATGTTCCCCATCATGAGCCCCTTCTTGATATAATGTTCCCCATCCTGGTATAATGTCTCCCATCCTGGTATAATGTTCCCCATAATGAGTGTCAGCTCTTTCGGAACTCCTAAAGTGAACCCGCAGAACCACGACAACAAACCTCCCAAGGGTGAGCTGGCCTGGTGGACCACCCCCAATACAGGGAGTGTTAGGGCCAGGCCCGAGGGAGACTATTGCCGCAGAAGCTGATACCCGGGGACAGGAAGTAGGAGCGGAAAAGATGCAGAACTGGCTATGACGGAAACACAGGACAGACTGGCAATGACAGAGACTAAGAATAGGCTGTATATGGCTGGACAGACCGGATATGGCGGACGCCCAAGATGGACTGGATATGGTGGAAACACAGGTTAGGCAGGGTATGGCGGAAACACAGGACAGGCAGGGTATGGCGGACACACAGGACAGAGCATGGTACGGCAAAAACACAGGACAGGCTGGGTATGACGGACGCACAGGACAGAGCAAGGTACAAAGGGACCCGGGTCAAATGAGGACAAATGAATCTTAAATAGAAGAGACGCAGAAGGACTTCCGGGTCAGGGTCCTCCAGGGTCAAAGAAAGGAGAAGCGGCGCGCCAGTATATCAAAAGGGAAGGTGCGCATGCGCAGAGGGAGCTGGAGAGCGAGGTGCGCACGTGCAGCCGGTGGAATCCCTGAAGCTGCTGTGAGTCATGAAGAGGAGAAGGAAGAACATGCACCCGCAGGAGGAGCGCGCTGAAGCAGGTAAGTATGCCGGCGAGCAGAGAAGGGAGCAAGGGGCAGAGTGGCAGGCAGGGCAGCAGGAGCGGCGGCATAGAGCAGAGCCGTGACAGTACCCCCCTCCATACTCCCCCTCTTTCTAAGACCTGAAAGAGATCTAGGTAAAATCTGAGAAGCCTGTATGTTCTCACGGGTCTCCCAAGACCTCTCCTCGGGACCAAAACCCTTCCAATTGTCAGGACTCTGAACATTTTTTACCTTTTGTGCATTACTGCCCTTTTCCAAGATGGCGTCTTTGGTCTCATGTGCACTTGTCTTCCTGCGATAAAACTCCACCCCAGACTTCAGTCTGTGCTAGAGTATTCTGCCTTGCATCCAGCTCCTGACCTCTGATTACTCCCTGGCTATATACCTGCTCCTGTGAACCTGTGTGGTGATCCTGCTACTCTGCTCTGAGTTCCTGCTGCATACACCAGTTTCCAGTAATCCTCCTTCATCTGCTGCTCGTGTTACTTCCATCTGCATTTGCTGGACATGTAAGCTGTTTTCTGCTCTGCAAAAACCTGAGACTATTAACCAGGCCTCCCTGGTTGAGCTAAGATATGATTTGAACTGCCTTATAGCATATCTATCTGTGTCTGGACTAAGTCAAGGATCTATTCGTGTCAAGTTTCCTCAAGAATAACTGTGCTTCATAGACTTTCTGTTTGTTTGCATCTACCTCTGAAGTTTCCTATTGACTGCTAAGCTGTGTTTATTATTTGCACCAAGTGTTGTGGACTTGAGTTTCTCTCTGCACCTGTTTGAATCACCGTGTGATAATATAAACTTTACCACTTATAAAACTGTGTCCTGTTGTCTTGTTCCACGCAAAGAGTCTCCTGAATTATCCCCTATAATTATTACACCAATCAACCAAAAAGAGGGTTCTATCTCTAGACCTTTTCATGGCAAGAATATCTTTAACTTCAAAAACATCCGGGTCGGAAACAGGCAAAGGAGTTAGAGCAGGAGAAGCATGGAACTGATTGAAAACGATAGGTTAAGAAGGGAAACGTGAAAAGAGTTGGGTAAGCGAAGTGAAGCGGGCAACTTCAACTTGTAGGAAACATCGTTGATACGAGCCAAAACCTCAAAGGGACCTATGTACCGTGGACCCAACTTATACGAGGGAATCTTAAGACGAATGAACCTGGAAGACGACCAAACCTTATCACCTGGCCGATATAACGGAGGATCCAGGCGTCTCTTGTCGGCATGTTTCTTAATCCTGACCTGTGCCTGTTCAAGAGCGCCTTTGGTCTCCTGCAAGACCCTGGAGAACTCCTCGGACAGAAGATCGGCTGCTGGCACACCCGAGACAGGAAGCACTGGCAGAGGAACTCTAGTGTAATAATTATAGGGGATAACTCAGGAGACTCTTTGCGTTGAACAAGACAACTACAGGACACAGTTTTATAAGTGGTAAAGTCTATATTATCACACGGTGATTCAAACAGGTGCAGAGAGAAACTCAAGTCCACAACACTTGGTCTAAATATTAAACGCAGCTTAGCAGTCTATAGGAAACTTCAGAGGAAAATGCAATCAAGCAGAAAGTCTATGAAGCACAGTTATTCTTGAGGATACTTGACACGAATAAATCCTTGTCTTAGTCCAAACACAGATAGATAAGCTTATAAGGCAGTTCAAATCATATCTTAGCTCAACCAGGGAGGCCTGGTTAATAGTCTCAGGTTTTTGCAGAGCAGAAACAGCTTACATGTCCAGCAAATGCAGATGGAAGTAAACACGAGCAGCAGATGAAGGAGGATTACTGGAAACTGGTGTATGCAGCAGGAACTCAGAGCAGAGTAGCAGGATCACCACACAGGTTCACAGGAGCAGGTATATAGCCAGGGAGTAATCAGAGGTCAGGAGCTGGATGCAAGGCAGAATACTCTAGCACAGACTGAAGGCTGGGGTGGAGTTTTATCGCAGGAAGACACAGTGCACATGAGACTCAAGACGCCATGTTGGAAAAGGGCAGTAATGCACAAAAGGTAAAAAAATGTTCAGAGTCCTGACATTGCTCCCTCCTTAGAAGCGGCCTCAGGACGTTCCTGGACCTGGTTTCTCAGGGAATCTCTGATGAAAACGAGAAATCTTCTGTTGGGCATTGATGTTTTCCACAGGTTCCCAAGAGTCTTCCTCAGGGGGATATCCCTGCCATCTTATCAGATATTGGAGCCGATTCCTGTGATTCCTGGAATCAATAATTTCCTCCACCACAAATTGTTCTTGCCCATCAATCACCACAGGCTGCGGAGGTGGCACAACACGTCCCTGGAAGGTATTAGGAGATACAGGCTTTAGTAAAGATACATGAAAAACTGGGTGTACCTTCATAGTCCTAGGCAGCTTCAGCCGGCAGGCCACAGAGCTCACAATACCGTTGATCTTGAAAGGGCCAATGAAATTCTGTCCGAGTTTTTGTGAAGGAACTTTTAACTTCACATTCTTAGTTCCTAACCACACGGAATCTCCTACCTTGAACATGGGTGCCGGTTTACGGAATCTATCAGCCGATCTCTTATAACGTTCTTGAGCTGAGGTCAGGGATTCCTTCAGAACCTCCAGATTTTGTCTCATCGCAGTCAGCTTTTCCTCCACTGCCGGAACCGGAGAATTAATTGGAGACCTAGGTAAAATATACGGATGATAACCCAGATTGGCAAAGAAAGGTGTAAATTTAGTGGAGGCGCTCTGAGAATTATTATATGAAAATTCGGCTAAAGGCAGCAACTCCAACCAATCATCCTGGAGATGGCTGACATAGCATCTTAGATATTGTTCCAGCGTCTGGTTTGTACGCTCAGTCTGACCATTTGTCTGGGGATGGTAAGCGGAAGAGAGACAGACATTAATATTGAGTGCAGAGCAAAAACCCCTTCCAGAATCTTGAAGTGAACTGTACTCCACGGTCAGAAATGATCTCATCCGGAACTCCATGCAACCGAAAGACATTCTGTATAACCAAGTTCACTGTATCTTTAGCTGAGGGGAGGCCGGTGCATGGAACAAAACGAACAGCTTTAGTCAGGCGATCAACTACCACCATGATTGTATTCATGCCCCCCGATGTAGGCAGCTCCACAATAAAGTCCATTGATATAGACCCCCAAGGGCAGGACGGAACAGGTAATGGTTGTAGAAGACCCGTAGGTGCCACATGAGGAGTCTTGTAACGGGCACATACCTCGCAAGAGAGAACATAGTCCTTGGTATCCTTCAGGCAAGTTGGCCACCAGAAGAATCGGCTCAGGAACTCTTGTGTCTTCTGTACACCCCTGTGACCAGCCAACTTGGAGTCATGTACCAGGATCTGCAGACGGACGACCTCAGGGACGTAGATACGTCGATCTCTGAACCATATGCCACCCTTAAAGACAAGATTAATATCCACAGGTGGGTTGGCCAGAAATACATCACCGTCATAGGCCTCCCTGCACTCCTTCCACAAGTCCTGATCATGGATAACTCTGATGAAATTGACATCAGATAGAATGGTCTTGGACGGGGCTCCAGATACGGAATCTGCAGCATGGATTCGGGATAAAGCATCAGCCTTCCCATTACAAGAACCTGGACGGTAAGAGATAACAAAGTTAAATTGATTTAAAAATAAGTTCCAACGAGCCTGACGAGGAGAAAGACATCTAGCGGATTTAAGGAACTCTAAATTGCGATGGTCAGTTAGCACTATGATCTGTTGTGCAGCTTCTTGCAGATGATGCCTCCATTCTTTGAAAGCCACAATAATAGCCAGCAATTCCTTGTCTCCCAAGTCGTAATTCTTCTCTGCTAAGGTTAGTCTACGGGAAAAGAAAGCACAAGGATGTAGCAGACCATTCTCTTCAGTTCTTTGGGAGAGAATAGCCCCCAAAGCATTATCAGAAGTGTCCACCTCCACAATGAATGAAAGTGTTGGATCTGGGTGTATCAACAGCGGTGCTGATGTGATGTCAAAAGCTTCTTGAGCCTGTGATGACCACTTAAAAGGCTTTTCCTTCTTTGTGAATGAAGTAATGGGACGGACAATATCAGAAAAATTTCGAATGAAGCGTCTGTAGAAATTTGCAAAACCAATAAAACGTTGGACCTCCTTAACGTTCTTGGGTACCGGCCAGTCAAGGATAGCCTGAATCTTACCAGATTCCATGTTCAGCCCCTGGGGAGAGATGATATAACCTAAGAACTGTATCTCAGAATGATGGAACTCGCATTTCTCCGGCTTGATATACAGATGGTTCTCTTTCAGACATCTTAAAACAGCTTTGACATGTTCTTCATGTTCCTTTAGAGAGTCAGAAAAGATTAGAATATCGTCCAAATAGATCACTACAAACTGGTCCAACAAATCTCTGAAAATGTCATTAGCAAGGTGTTGAAATGTTGCAGGGGCATTACAAAGCCCGAAGGGCATCACGAGATATTCAAAGTGTCCACACCGGCATCTGAATGCTGTCTTCCACTCATCCCCTGGACGAATACGCACCAAATTATAAGCCCCACGAAGATCCAGTTTAGAGAACACCTTAGCATGGACGACTCTTTCCAGTAATTCGGGAATCAGAGGCAAAGGGTAACGGTTTCGTACGGTTACCTTATTGTGTTCCCGATAGTCAACACAGGGTCTCAGGGTCCCATCCTTCTTTTTTACAAAAACTATAGGTGCCCCTGCTGGTGAGGAAGAAGGATGTATGAAGGCTTTGGCCAGATTTTCATCAATATACTCCTTTAAGGCTTGAAGCTCAGGTGCCGCCAAAGGGTATACGTTACCAAAAGGAATAGCTGCCCCAGGAAGCAGCTCAATGTGACAGTCATAATGCCTGTGTGGAGGAAGCTGATCTGCATTCTTCTTGTCACAGATGTCAGAGAACTCTTTATATGCTAGAGGTAAAGAAAATACCTGTACATGTGGTTCCGTAGCCGTGGACTCAGGGACAGCTTCTGTTAACGCTGAGTTGCTCCTTGTTGGAAAGATAATCTCCTTGGTCTCCCAGTTGATAATTGGGTTCTGAGAACGCAACCAAGGAATGCCTAAAATCACAGGAAAATGAGGAGAAGAAATTAGCAAGAAAGAAAGTTGCTCCTGATGATTAGGCTCCAACAAAATTTCAAGGGGTACGGTCTCCTGATCCACAGGCCCAGAGATTAAAGGTGACCCATCCACTGTTTCCATAGTAATTGGAGAGGCTCTTTGCTGAATTTCAATACCATGTTCCTTGGCAAATGCGATATCCATGAAATTGCCACCTGCACCAGAGTCAATCATAGCTACACTGGAAATCCACTGTCCTGAACACAGGATCTTAATAGGGAGAGAACAGTGAGAGTTCTTCTCCTTCAGCTCCCTGGGGGGTGAAGTCATAGAAAGTGAATGGAATACAGCGTTTAAAGGCAGGCTACATTCAGAGATGTCAGATTCATCATCACAGTTGTCATACTCCCCTACTGCTGCTAGCACCTTGTTAGGCCGTCTAGGACACTTAGGACAATTGATCAAGAAGTGGTCAGACTGGCCGCAGTAGAAACATAGACTTTCACGAAGGCGATGCTCCCGGCGCTCATTGATCTCGCGCCTCTGAACGGAATCAATTTGCATGGGCACCTCCTCCACCTCCCAAGAGGTTTTACCTGCAGGCTCTTTGGAAGGAAGGGAAAAGTTAGAAATACGGTTATATGCAGCAAATTTCTCCTGCCTACGCTCAGTTAGGCGAATGTCTATGCGCACACAATGCTGTATAAATGTCTCTAGCTCTTGTGGTGACTCAGAGCGAGCTAGTTCATCTTTTATAATACTAGACAGACCCCTTTTAAAAATAGGCAATTGTGCATAACTGTCCCAATTGGTATCTACCGCTAATCTCCTGAATTCAGTGGCATACTCAATAACAGAACGTTTAGTCTGGCGTAAAGACAACAAAGCAGATTCAGCGGTTGCACGGCGATTAGGGTCATCAAACATTAATGCCATAGCGGCCAAGAAATCATCCAAGTTATTTAACCGTGGGTCACGAGACTCAATCATCGGATTCGCCCAGGCGAGCGCTCGTGAGGTCAGTAGCATTATTACACACAATACTTTGTATCTATCAGTAGGAAAACGGTCAGCATGCACATCAAAATATAGCATACATTGATTCACAAAGCCACAACATTTGTCGCGATCACCATTAAATCTGAATGGGGGCAACTTAGGTGGGCTAGCTGGTGACGGTTGCCCAGAGGGTAAAGTCACTTGTGCAGCTATTTGCATGCTTATGTCCTGAAAAGCCCGTCCATACTGGGACTCTATGCCAGCAAGTTTGTTTTCCTGGGCTGCCATGTGGTTGCTTAAGTCCTGCAAAGTTTGTCCAAACACTTGTTGATTGTGTTCAAAGCTTCCAAACTTCTTTTGCAGACCTTCCACATCTTTCTGCAGTGATCTAATTATGGAAAACACCTGCTCAAATCTGCTTTCTGCAGTCATTGTTCCAGCAGTCTCCTTTTTTTATGGCTAGAGTATCCTGTAATAATTATAGGGGATAACTTCAGGAGACTCTTTGCGTGGAAACAAGACAACTACAGGACACAGTTTTATAAGTGGTAAAGTCTATATTATCACACGGTGATTCAAACAGGTGCAGAGAGAAACTCAAGTCCACAACACTTGGTGGAAATATTAAACGCAGCTTAGCAGTCTGTAGCAAACTTCAGAGGAAAATGCAATCAAGCAGAAAGTCTATGAAGCACAGTTATTCTTGAGGATACTTGACACGAATAAATCCTTGTCTTAGTCCAAACACAGAAAGATAAGCTTATAAGGCAGTTCAAATCATATCTTAGCTCAACCAGGGAGGCCTGGTTAATAGTCTCAGGTTTTTGCAGAGCAGAAACAGCTTACATGTCCAGCAAATGCAGATGGAAGTAAACACAAGCAGCAGATGAAGGAGGATTACTGGAAACTGGTGTATGCAGCAGGAACTCAGAGCAGAGTAGCAGGATCACCACACAGGTTCACAGGAGCAGGTATATAGCCAGGGAGTAATCAGAGGTCAGGAGCTGGATGCAAGGCAGAATACTCTAGCACAGACTGAAGGCTGGGGTGGAGTTTTATCGCAGGAAGACACAGTGCACATGAGACCAAATACGCCATCTTGGAAAAGGGCAGTAATGCACAAAAGGTAAAAAATGTTCAGAGTCCTGACATCTAGGATGTTGACCATAAACAATGAAGAAGGGAGATTTGGAAGAAGAGTCATTGATATAGTTATTGTACGTCTAGGAACCTTGTTCCTTGCACAAGAAGGACATGAGGCGACAAAACTTCGGACGTCTTGTAGGAGACGGCCACCAATAATTACGTGTGACGAGAGCGAGTGTCTTCTTGTACCCTACATGGCCTGCTAATTTGGAGGCATTACCCCAACATAGAACTCGAGACCTCTTGTTTGCCTGGACGAAGGTCTTACCTGGAGGTAAGGAAGACATGCTGATTGGAGCTACTAGAATGATCTTACTGGGATCCATGATATGTGAAGGTTCTTCTTCAACATCGGATGCAAGAAAAGATCTGGACAAGGCATCAGCTTTGAAGTTTCTGTTGCCAGGATGGAAATGTAACTCAAAGTCAAAGCGGGCAAAGAATACCGACCATCTGGCCTGTCGGGGATTTATTCTTTGCGCAGAACAGATGTATTCCAGATTCTTGTGGTCAGTATAGATCTTGAAAGGGTGAACAGCTCCCTCCAGCAAATACCGCCACTCCTCCAGCGCCAACTTGATGGCCAAAAGTACTTTTTCGCCAGTGGCGTAATTTCTCTCCGAGGCGGAGAAAATTTTGGAAAAGAAACCACAAGTAGCCAGTTGTCCGGAAGATGATCTCTGGGAAAGTACCGCAGAAGCATCTACCTCAAGGATGAAAGGCTTGTTGACCTCAGGACGACAAAGTACAGGAGTGGAAGCAAAGACTTGCTTAAGAGACCGAAATGCTTCTTCAGCTTCCGAAGTCCAGATGTGAGGATTGGACCCTTTGTGAGTCAAGGCAGAAATTGAGGAGACCAGAATAGAGAAATGTGGAATAAACTGCCGGTAGTAATTTGCGAACCCGAGAAAGCGTTGAATTGCCTTTACCCCTTGAGGACGTGGCCAGTTAAGAACGGCAGACACTTTAACCGGATCCATCCGTAAGCCTGAGTCAGAGATGACATAGCCGAGGAACGGTAACGAAGATTGTTCAAAGACACACTTCTCGAGTTTGGCATAAAGATGATTCTGTCTAAGACGAGATAGGACTTGGCGGACATCTCCTGTGGGAAGCAAGATCCAAGGAAAACACAAGAATGTCATCCAAATATACCACCACGCAGGAGTAGAGTAGATCCCGGAAGACATCATTCACGAACTCCTGGAACACTGCTGGAGCATTTCACAGGTCGAATGGCATTACTAGATACTCATAGTGGCCGTCTCGGGTGTTAAAGGCGGTTTTTCACTCGTCTCCAGAACGAATACGGATTAGGCTGTAAGCTCCGAAGATCCAATTTCGGGAAAATTCGTGCTCCCCTAAGGCGATCGAACAACTCTGGAATAAGAGGTAGAGGATACTTGTTTTTGATCATAAGATTGTTGAGGCCTCAGTAATCAATACGTGGACTGAGGGATCCATCCTTCTTCTTAACGAAGAAAAAAACAGCACCTGCAGGAGAGGAGGACTTTCAAATAAAGCATTTAGCCAAATTTTCCTGGATATATTCAGTTATGGCCTGGGTCTCGGTTGGAGACAACGGATAGATACGACCCCAGGGTGGAGTGGAGCCTGGTACAAGATCGATTGGGCAGTCGTATGGTCGATGTGGATCTCTGCTTCTTTTTTGTCTAAGACATCCAAGAAAGACAAATATGAGGAATGTAAGTTAGCAGGCACAGAAATTGGACGAGGAGGTTTTCTTGGCTGAACAGGAAGCAGGCAGTTACTCTGACAGAAGAGTCCCCAGCGCAGGATTTCACCAGACCGCCAGTCTGGACAAGGCTTGTGAGTCCTCAACCAAGGAAGACCAAGTAAAATAGTATGGGACAAGGAGGGCAGCACATAGAAGACGATCTTCTCCCGGTGCAGGATTCCAATTTGGAGTTCCAACTCTTCAGTAAGCAAGGCAACGGACTCCTGCAGAGGTTGACCACCGACCGACCCAATCTGTTGATGAGTCTCCAGGGATCTGACCAGAATCCGCAACCTTCTAACTGCCTCGAGTTGGATGAAATTCCCGGCCGCCCCAGAATCTATGTAAGCAAAATCAGAAAAACGCTTGTTTCCCAGATGCAAAAGAACTGAAAGAGTGAGGGGTTGAAAGGGTTCAAAGATACCTAGTGGGACCTCTCTTACCTGTCCTAGGTTGAGGTGTTTCCTGGCCTCAAAGGACAGGAACGCAAAAGATGAGCCGCACTGCCACAATAGAAACAGAGACCTTGAACCAGCCTCTCCTTCCGGCGCTGTTCCGCCGGTTTGAGATGATCCACCTGCATGGGCTCTGGGACAGAAACAGCAGAAGTCCTCACAGGACGTGGACGGGAAGGACTCAGAGTAGCCGAAGGAAGACGAGGAACTCTCCTCTCCCTAGCGGATTCTCGGGAATGCTCTTGGAAACGTAAGTCTATGCGGGTTGCCAGGGATATAAGATCTTCCAAGGAAGTCGGAGTATCCCAACCCGCCAATTCGTCCTTAATCGAGACGAGAGCTCTCGCCAAAAGGCTCCCACCAATGCCTCATTGTTCCATCCTAATTCAGATGAAAGTGTGCGAAACCGAATGGCATATTGACCCACAGATAGAGACCCCTGGTGGAGGTTAAACAGAGACTCGGTGGTAGAGGCCAAACGACCCGGTTCGTCAAATACTTTACGAAAAGTATCTAAAAAGATGGATAGTTGAGAGACAAGAGGGTCATCTTGCTCCCAGAGAGGGTTTACCCAAGCTAAAGCTTCTCCCTCTAAGTGGGAAATTACAAAGGCCACCTTTGCTCGGTCAGTAGGATGCTGCATAGGGAGCAACTCAAAATGTCTTTTATACCATCAGGTGACTCTGTACTGGTATATTTATAGCCTTATTGACATGATAAAGGTATATTTATCGGCTTATTAAGATTACTAGTGACTGGTATATATTTGTTGTATTTATATATATTTTCTGCATGTCCATAAATGTGGCCTGTACTTGCTCGTGATATGTGGTCTGCTCTCTAGTATAAATTGCCCTCATTATCGTTGATATTGTTAAATTATTGGCATTGTAGTTTTGGTCTAGGGGGGTCTACCTCTTTATGGGGACTGTTCTTCATTGTTTTTAAATGTTTTTGTGTGTTTTGGACTCTAATAAATAAAATAATACTTAAAAAATTTGATGATACTTGATACGGATTTTTTTGGGTGCTCCCCAATTGGGTATGTTTCTTTTTTCTTCTTTTTCAATGTTCCCCATCCTACTATAATGTCTCCCATTGTGGTGTAATTTCTCCCATCCTGGTATAATGTTCTCCATCCTGGTATAATGTTCCACATCTTGGTATAATGTCCTCCTTCCTGGTATAATGCCCCCCTTTCTGGTATAATGCCCCCCATCCTGGTATAATGATCCCCATCCTGGTATAATGTCCCCTTCCTGGTATAATGTCTCCCATCCCTGTATAATGATCCCTATCCTGGGTTCTTTCCTGGTACTATGCTTCCCATCCTATAATGATGTCCGCCATTGTGGGCCTCTTCCTAATATAATAACCCTCATCTTCGGCCCCAATCTGGTGTAATGTCCTCCATCCTGGGCCTCTTCCTGGTATAATTTTCATCCACCCTTTTCCAATATAGTAAAAAAAATTCTCACCTTTCTCCGCTCCTTCGATGTGAGGAGGGCTCACCTGTAGCCGGTTGTTGACTTCAGTGTGCCGGTGTAACAGGCCAAAGTAACCCCGTCCCAGATTAACCCCGGGTATAATTTGGCCTAGGCCAGAGTATACCCCGGGGTATAAACTGGCCTAGGCCAAACTATACCCAGGCATAAAATGGCCTAGGCCAAACTATACCCCGGGGTGTAAAATAGCCTAGGCCAAACTATACCCCTCCAGGCCACATTATACCCCCCAGGGTTAAAGTGGCCTAGGCTACATTTAACCCTGGGTATATTTTGGCCTAGGCCAAACTATACCTAAGGATGTAAAACAGCCTAGGCCAAACTATAACAGGCCACACTATACCCTCAGGCCAGACTATAGCCTTTTACTGGTTGCTATGGGATTTTACATGGCCACTTTATCCTAGCAACGCCCTGGATACGGTTGGAAAAGGGGTTTATCTACCTTGGGGGGCACCCTCACAGCACTGCGGGGAAGCCGGGGAACCCTTTTACTGGTTGCTATGGGATTTTACATGACCAATTTATCCTAGCAACGCCTTGTATACGCTTGGAAAAGGGGTTAATCTACCTTGGGGGCACCCTCACAGCACTGCGGGGTGGGTGGGGATCCCTTTTACTGGTTGCTATGGGATTTTACATGGCCACTTTATCCTAGCAACGCCCTGGATACGGTTGGAAAAGGGGTTTATCTACCTTGGGGGCACCCTCACAGCACTGCGGGGAAGCCGGGGAACCCTTTTACTGGTTGCTATGGGATTTTACATGGCCACTTTATCCTAGCAACGCCTTGGATACGCTTGGAAAAGGGGCTTATCTACCTTGGGGGCACTGTCGCAGCATTGCATGGAGGCTGGGGAACTCTTTTCCTGGTTGCTAAGCGATTTCAAATGATCAATCTAAGGTACTTACACCATGTAAAACCCTATAGCAAGCAGGGTGCCCCCAAGGTAAACCCCTTTTCCAAGCATATACAAGGCATTGCTAGGATAAAGTGGTCATGTAAAATCCCATAGCAACCAGTAAAAGGGTTCCTCGGTGTAACAGGCCAAAGTAACCCTGTCCCAGATTAACCCCGGGTATAATTTGGTCTATGCCAGAGTATACCCGGGCATAAACTGGCCTAGGCCAAACTATACCCCGGGGTGTAAAATAGCCTAGGCCAAACTATACCCCTCCAGGCCAGATTATGTAACTAATCTGGGGTTAAAGTTGCCTAGCCCAATTTATACCTCTCAGCTCATATTATACCCCAATGAAATCATTTGCATTGAGTGATATACACAAGAATTACTTAATGCTTCAACATTTTATTGAGAAACCAAACTGACAATTCTTAAAGAGTACCTCCCACTATACAAAACTTTTGCCCATGGCAAAAGTAGTTGTAAAGGGGGGTATTTGTAATGCATATGCATTACAAATACCCCCCCATTTTATAGTTACCTTAGGGGGGCTGCCCGATTACCCCCCCTCGCTAACCGCCGCTGCCCGTCTCCTGGTAGACGGGGTCCCCCTCCTGCCGCTAGGTGGCGCTGCCTCTCCATGCGCCGACGTCACAGCCAGGCGCCATAGAGGAGAGCGGCACCTGGCTAGTGCCGTTGGAGCTTGTAGAAGCAGAGCCAGCACCACCTAGCGGTGGGAGGGGGGGCAATAATTTCTCATTAGCTATAAGTCACTTATCATGCAATGCAATTATCTGGGGCAACAAATCGCCCAACAGTCATTCTGTGTATTATGACATTTAGTCTAGCATGTCCTTGCTACCAAATTAACGTTTAAAGCTAAACACTGATAACAACATTGAAATGATCGTGCTTATTTTCAAGATACAGTGCATGTTCAGTTGTTGACTGCAGATTGAAGCTTGCAGGATATGTCAACCAATCCATGGAGTCACCGACGTTTGTGTAGATTATTATGTCGCAACTCAACAGATTCGCCGTGGTCATGATCTCTGCATCAGTTGCCCAGACTCCATCACGAGAGATTCCAGAGATGTTCACATATTCATTCACATTTTGGTTCAAGTAGTCCTGTAGTTTTTTTGTCAAGTCAGTTTTCATATGGTGGATGACTTTATCTCTGAGAAGGGAATGGTTGTCCTCTGTTCCTGTCAAGATGTAGCTGATGGCCCGGAAGAAGCAGTTTCCATCACCTTTGGTTTTATATGTACGCCGTGGTTGTTCAAGGTCTCGTCTGCATCCACAGTATACAACCTTACTAAACGTAAGGCCAAGAGTGGTGCTAAGATACTTCCTTCTTGAACTTGGTAGTAGGTTGAAAGCCTTAGTTTGCTTATTTTTCTGTGTGGCAGAGTCACTGGAATAATCATCATCGGATGGTGGAGAAGCCTCTTTATCCTGGTAAATCTTTAGGTTGCTGGTGTGGTATGTGTTGCTTAATATCTTGCCAGTTTTGTTGTTCTTAAGTTTTACTCGTCCCTTGGTCAAGGATTCCACAACTAAATAAGGTCCAATCCAGCGTGGTTCCATCTTTGAACCTATGCGTTGAATACGGCGCTGATTCTTGATATAAACTATGGTACCAGCAGTGATTTCTTTGTTGCTTTTGTGTCGGCGATCAAAGGCACACTTCTGGTGTTCTTGAGCAGAGTGGATGTTGGTACTGACGTCTGAGTGCAGCTTTTTAAGAATGCTTGACAGTGTATTTAGCACATCAGGGGTGGCATGATCTGAAATGGGCATGGGATCCACCGTATCATCTTTTGAGGGATTAAGGTCCATGGGAAGCTTGGCCTTCCGTCCATACATGACCTCAAATGGAGTAACCTTGGTTGAAGCATGCACAGATGTGTGATAGGCAAACAGAACACCAGGGATGAATTGATCCCAGTTGTTTCCTTGGTCATTGACAAGCTTACTAAGAGCTTCTTTAAGTGTCCGATTATCACGTTCCCGCTGGCCATTTGTTTGTGGGTGGTATGCAGATGAAATACGGTGATCTGTTTGAAAATGTTCCATCAGGTTGTCAATGATCGAGTTTACAAACTCTCGTCCCTGGTCGCTAATCAGAGTCTCCATACAGCCAAGGCGACAGATAACGGAGTACAAAAAATTTGCCACTGACTTGGCACTCTTATCTGGGACAGCTGTTGCTTCAGTCCATTTGGAGAAATGATCAGTGGCAGCAACTATATATTTGTTGCCATTTGATGTTTCCTGAAGAGGGCCAATCATATCAATCCCAACTAAGCTCCATACTTTTCCAGGCACTGATATACTGTTGAGTGGTGGAGCTTCCTTTGTGATTTTGGGATTTATAACAAAACATTTTTGACAGGCTTTCACATACTGGTGAACGTCATTTTTCATTCCCTTCCAGTAAAACCGGTCAGAGATTTTGGCTAAAGTTTTATCTCTGCCAAAATGGCCCCCAGATATTGGGTTGTCATGACAGGCCTTCAGGATATTTGGCAGTCGACTTTTAGTAAGAACCTCCTTTTCCCTATGATAAACAATTCCTCCTTGGGCTCGATATGGCTTTGCTGTTTGTCTAAACTGGGACTTGGCATTTGCACGTTTCTCAGGAGGTAGATCGTAGGTATACTGAGGGTACCTTTGTTCTGTTGCAGTGTAGAATCTCAAAAGCTGGTCATACAATTGATCTTCCATGGTTGTCAAAATTGGAAAAGATTTGGTGTCATAGAGAGCAGAGAGGTGTCATAGAGAACATACAAAACAAGTTATCATTAACTATGCACTGACAGGACAGCGCCATCTACTGTCAGTTCAGATCTGCACACTTTTCAACAAATAAGCAATAGGGTGAGAAAAACAGTGAAGTGATAACATTATGGCCTAGAGAAATACTATAAAAACTATTTTATACCCCCTGGTATAAAGTTTATCCCCCGGGGGTATACTATGGCCTAAGTCAGCTTTTGAATTTTTGTGCTGTTTCCTTCCTCAGTAAAAGGGTTCCCCGGCTTCCCCGCAGTGCTGCGAGGGTGCCCCCATGGTAGATAAACCCATTTTTTAAGCGTATCCAAGGCGTTGCTAGGATAGAATGGCCATGTAAAATCCCATAGCAACCAGTAAAAGGGTTCCCCACCCACCCCGCAGTGCTGTGAGGGTGCCCCCAAGGTAGATTAACCCCTTTTCCAAGCGTATACAAGGCGTTGCTAGGATAAATTGGTCATGTAAAATCCCATAGCAACCAGTAAAAGGGTTCCCCGGCTTCCCCACAGTGCTGCAAGGGTGCCCCCAAGGTAGATAAACCCCTTTTCCAAGCGTATACAAGCCGTTGCTAGGATAAAGTGGTCATGTAAAATCCCATAGCAACCACCTAAGGGGTTAACCACCTATCCTTAAGTGCTGCGAGAGTGCCCCCAAGGTAGATAAACCCCTTTTTCAAGCGTATTCAAGGCGTTGCTAGGATAGAGTGATCATGTAAAATCCCATAGCAACCAGTAAAAGGTTTCCCCACCCACCCGCAGTGCTGCAATGGTGCCCCCAAGATAGATAAACCCCTTTTCCAAGCGTATCCAAGGTGTTGCTAGGATAGAGTGATCATGCTATATCCCATAGCAACCAGTAAAGGGGTTCCCCACCCACCCCTCAGTGCTCGTCAGTGCCCCCTAGGTATACAAAGCCCTTTTCCAAGCATATCCAAGGCGCCAAGACAACGAGCTGGCACGAGCAGGGCTGAAGATTTCATGTCACATGTGACTATAGGGAGGGGGTGGGGCTTAGAAAGGGAGATCCCTGGCGTCACCAGAGGTGGAGGAGCTTGAAAAGGAGCAGTGCCCGATGGGAGGGGGAGCTGTGACCTAGAAGAATGAGCAGCTTTCCCTCAGCTTACCCTGGGGGGTATAATCTGGCCTGGAGGGGTATACTTTGGCCTAGGCTATTTTATACCCCGGGGTATAGTTTGGCCTAGGCCAAAGTATACCCGGGGTATAATCTAGCCTAGGCCACTTTAACCCCGGGTATAGTCTGGCCTGGGGGTATAATCTGGCCTGTTACACCGGCACAAGCAGCTCAAGACGTCACTCATGACTGACTCGCCAGTGTCAGCTGCTGGTCTGTGATTGTCCAGAGGCGTATAATCCAGTGAGAGAGCCGGTGGATCCCTGCGCACCAATACACTTCAGCTGATTATGTTTCCTCGGAAGCCCATCCAGCTGAAATCGGCGCGTGCATCGGTGGGCCCCACTTCGATCCACAAATCATTGTGTTGCATTGAACTAGATGGACTTGATTCATCATTTGCATTTTTTTTAAGTCACTTTTTTTTTTCTTTTGTCCCGCTGTATTTGCTGCATTTTTTTGCAATTCTTTCAAATGGCATAAAAAATTTCCTATATTTTGGCAACTTTTTTTTTTTCAAGCAAAAAGTCATCCATTCTAAAAATGTGCATTCTGTATGTAAAATCACCGCAGGGCAAGAGGGCTGGAACAAATTTGCTCAAAAATTTTAACTTTTCAAAAACGTCGCAATTGATGAATCACACAATGACAAACTTAAAAAAAAAAACGCAGTGCAAAACCATGTTAAAAGAAGAATAAGACGCAAATTAAAAATGAGTGAAAAATGGCAAAAATTAGACACAAAGGCAATAATGAAGGTATCCTTTGAGTCCAATCCTAGTTTCCGACACTCTTTGATTCTTTTTGCCTCCGCAGCCTTAAAATTTGCCACCTTCTAATTCATGAAATCGTTGCCTCGTCACCTGATTAATAATTCATAGGCGTTCGGAGAACCTGCGAGGAATAACCAATATGTCTTATTTGAGACTTAATCCTAATGTATAGAGTTGGCTGAATGTCAAGTATCTCACTTTTGGGAGGAAGGGGGATTATTAAAAAAACATAAATGACTTTCCCCTTCGAGGCCGGCAGGAGCGAGCTGCATACATTGCTGGATTAGAGGTATTGTGCAGAATAATAGGAGTTGGATTTGCACTTATCAGTGTTACATGTTGGCTACACTCGAGGTCCGGGATAAGCCTGTAGGCTGGCTGAGTCGCTGACATGACTTCCTATGAGGATGTGGGGGTCATATTGCTTATTCTGCACAACATAAATGCCCTTATCATTGAAAAGCTGCTGGAGAAACATGGCCCCTTTATAAAGAGGAGTTTTTGATCATTTCTTCCAGCAAGGACGTGGATGAAAGCCTTGGATTTTCAGTATCTGAATTGATTTGCTTCTTTAGTATCATCCACGTTATCTGAAGGTCGGAGCTTCGCTTCTGACGCAGCTGCTCAATCTAAATATATGAAAATGAAATTCAGCCAAATCATTGATGTCCGCTCCAGTTGTCTTCTTCAGTGACAGAGATCAATGTATTTTCTCCTTTTCTCAGTATTCCAAATAGAAAAAAAACAATAAATGAAAAATGTAACAAAAAGTTATTTATCTTTTTAAACGTAAATAGAAATATTGCTGATGCCTAGAGGGTGAACAGGCAATTCTCCGTCATGTTTTACAGCTTACAGTAAAGCGAATGGAGAGACAACGCTGCCTGAGCCAAGATAGGCAGGCGCAACAGTAGCAGATCGATGATTGTAGACATTGGACTTGAGTACAGGGACAGGATTGAGTAATAGATTCTGGCGCTGATCAGTCCAGACGTATAAGTGCCCATACCCCTTTAATAGCAGTCAACCAACAGCTTTTCTTGCCGATCCCCATTCTGCTGAAAGCGCAATGTACTCTCAACAGGAATAAAGGAGCAGGCGGCTTCATGGTGACACTTTATCTACAAGAAAAGGATCAGACATGTTCAAAATCAACATGCCTGATGCTTCTTTTGCCTAATTCATCTGTCATGGGGAGATTCAGGAAAGATAGATGGCTCATTCTGCAGAACTCCTAGTGTTTATTTTTCTAAGTACTGGCACCTTAAGTACACCTCCTTCGACCCCTAGAGTTCCATTAAAAGTTTTTTTTCTTACTATGACAGCTCCTTTAATACTAAACCTTGCTTGGAAATCAGTTGACCACCAGGGACCCGGCTTAAAAAACCCATGTTTTAAGCTATCATGTGATCCTTGGTAATACACGGTTGCAAGAGTGGACATATTATTGATGCAACTTGTGGGCGAAAAGGTAATTGAGCCCATTTCCTCTACTAAAACAGGAATTGTGCATTATGAGGAGCTATTGGACTTTAAAAGGCCCTGTGACAAAAGTCACTGGCAAAGTACTGGAGGGGAGATATGTATCACTGAGGTTATTAGCTTTAGTGATATGAACCTAGAAAAATGCTCCAGCACAAGAGGGGTTAATTGGCCATGTTAAGGGGTAGGTTTAATGAACAGCAGAAAAGTGGGTGGGAGGTTGTTCACCATATCTCCACCCCAGGGTCCAGTCCAGAAGGTAAATAGTCAGCCTTCTGGCTCATTCAGTGTTGGGTGTGCCTGGAGATGTGAGCTTCAGAGCTGTGTGTGAAGATAAGGAAAGTTGAACCTTTTTTTCTATTTTTTTCCTGAGCTGGCGGATCCCCGCAGTAACATGTTTTTGTTTTCCCGGCAGGCCAGAAAGGCCTTGTTTGTGTTGCTAACCCTGCCCTGGTTTATGCTGTACCTAAATAAACCAGTATACAGGCAGAGATGCTTACCTGTTCAAGGCCTCCAACAATTGCACTAACCAAGGTACAGCGGACCCAAGTTAAGATGGCAAATACACAGGTGCAATAATACCGATAATGCAGCCACCCTACAATCAGGAATTGACCGCTTGGTGCACCTATGCAAACAAATAATCTGTTCACATGTTGCATGTTCACACAGGAATGCAAAGTATATGGCTCAGAGCCTATTAATGACGCCATGTAGCGGGCTCACCATGATGCATCCTGTGTGAACAGAGGCCACAGTGTACAGAGCCATCTAGGGCCCAGCTGCACCCAAGAAAAATATACAGTGCACCAAAAACATAACAATGTACAGTTAGGTCCATATATATTTGGACAGAGACAACATTTTTCTAATTTTGGTTATAGACATTGCCACAATGAATTTTAAACAAAACAATTCAGATGCAGTTGAAGTTCAGACTTTCAGCTTTCATTTGAGGGTATCCACATTAAAATTGGATGAAGGGTTTAGGAGTTTCAGCTCCTTAACATGTGCCACCCTGTTTTTAAAGGGACCAAAAGTAATTGGACAATTGACTCCAAGGCTATTTCATGGACAGGTGTGGGCAATCCCTTCGTTATGTAATTCTCAATTAAGCAGATAAAAGGCCTGGAGTTGATTTGAGGTGTGGTGCTTGCATTTGGAAGGTTTTGCTGTGAAGTAAACATGCGGTCAAAGGAGCTCTCCATGCAGGTGAAACAAGCCATCCTTAAGCTGCGAAAACAGAAAAAACCCATCCGAGAAATTGCTACAGTATTAGGAGTGGCAAGATCTACAGCTTGGTACATCCTGAGAAAGAAAGAAAGCACTGGTGAACTCATCAATGCAAAAAGACCTGGGCGCCCACGGAAGACAACAGTGGTGGATGATCGCAGAATAATCTCCATGGTGAAGAGAAACCCCTTCACAACAGCCAACTAAGTGAACAACACTCTCCAGGAGGTCGGCGTATCAATATCCAAATCTATCATAAAGAGAAGACTGCATGAAAGTAAATACAGGGGGTTCACTGCACGGTGCAAGCCACTCATAAGTGTCAAGAATAAAAAGGCTAGACTGGACTTTGCTAAAAAACATCTAAAAAAGCCAGCACAGTTCTGGAAGAACATTCTTTGGACAGATGAAACCAAGATCAACCTCTACCAGAATGATGGAAAGAGAAAAGTATGGCGAAGGCGTGGTACAGCTCATGATCCAAAGCATACCACATCATCTGTAAAACACGGCGGATGCAGTGTGATGGCTTGGGCATGCATGGCTGCCAGTGGCACTGGGTCACTAGTGTTTATTGATGATGTGACACAGGACAGAAGCAGCCGAATGAATTCTGAGGTATTCAGAGCCGCCATACTGTGTGCTCAGATCCAGCCAAATGCAGCCAAACTGATTGGTCGTCGTTTCATACTACAGATGGACAATGACCCAAAACATAAAGCCAAAGCAACCCAGGAGTTTATTAAAGCAAAGAAGTGGAATATTCCTGAATGGCCAAGTCAGTTACCTGATCTCAACCCAATTGAGCAGCATTTCACTTGTTAAAGACTAAACTTCAGACAGAAAGGCCCACAAACAAACAGCAACTGAAAACCACTGCAGTGAAGGCCTGGAAGAGCATCAAAAAGGAGGAAACACAGCGTCTGGTGATGTCCATGAGTTCAAGACTTCAGGCAGTCATTGCCAACAAAGGGTTTTCAACCAAGCACTAAAAATAAACTTTTTATTTAAAATTATTGAATCTGTCCAATTACTTTTGGTCCCTTTAAAAACAGGGTGGCACATGTTAAGAAGCTGAAACTTCTAAACCCTTCATCCAATTTTAATGTGGATACCCTCAAATGAAAGCTGAAAGTCTGAACTTCAACTGCATCTGAATTGTTTTGTTTAAAATTCATTGTGGTAATGTCTATAACCAAAATAAGAAAAATGTTGTCTCTGTCCAAATATATATGGACCTAACTGTATGCAAGGTATTGGTCGATATTATGGCCACAATATTTAAGCTGCCAACCCGCGTCAAGGATCCTTACATATTGGCAGTCCTAATCTAAAATAGAATAGTGGAGGTGTTTCCTCTTATGGTGTACCTAAATAAACCAGTGAAAAATTTAAAGAGACAGCGTTCCTATGTCTACCTCTAAGAGCAGCTGACTGAGCCGATCTGCCAGAGCCCATATATTGTTTTTGCACGAGGGCCCTTTTCTAGCTGTGTCCACCAGTACATGGATGAGCTGGGTCCTCTGGGATGAGAGCTGGGATGAGAGCAACACATGAACATTAGTAGCAATGAACAGACTCCGCCCTATCATTTGTACTGAGGCATCTAATGTGCGTGTGCAAAGGTCATAGTGAAGGGAGGAGAAGGTGAGCTGTGATCCTGTGTAATCATTTGTGTATAACAGTGTTACCAGTTTTTATAATCCTGCCTCTAATGATAAGGAAACTGCTGAAAACACTAAAAATACATAATGTAGGAGTACAAAAAAAGCCTCAGTGGCCAGTTTGAAAATTGCAAGATTACTATATTTTTTTTATAAAAAAAATTGTAATATATAGATATATATAGAGAGAGAGAGAGAGAGAAAATCGGTCATATTTTTTAAAAAAATTAATGTAACACCAAAACAATAGGTTATTTTCAGATGACACATTCCCTTTAAATGTACAGTAAATGGAGCCGCACAGGTGAAGCAATATCCCTGCATTAGTAGATACATTTCCCTGTTGGAAATTCTGTTCCTGACTCTCAATTTATATCCCTGAATCTCTTATGAGAAAGAAATGCAGAAATCACAGGCCGCTGATATTAATTTACATTATTTAATCCCCGGATATCTGTACATGATGTGCACCACCGAGACACGTGTAATAACTTACCGCCAGCTAAAGAGCGACATAACGCAGATAAATTTCCCAGAATGCGCTTGTAGGATTGGAAATAAATATCGGTTATATGCGGCTGCTGTAGGATGGATACCCGAGACGTTGATGGATGAAGCATTAGATACGGGATAATGTACTTTTCCCAGTATATTCTGAGTGTATCGAAGGCGTCCTAGATAAATGAAGAGGAGAATCGGATGAAGACTGTTACAATAACCAAACACAGATGAATGTCTATTACATTCTGCAGAGCAGGAAACAATGTATCTGGATAGTAACGGCTGGAGTCCATGGTCTCTGATACCGAACACCACACACATTATAGGGCATTCCCTTCTTAAAGTGTCACCCCAGAAAATTATTAATTGTCCCATGTTATGCTAACTCCGGCTGGGTATACAAAAAAAATCGGTCCTTTTCTCATCCAGAAAAGTGGGACCTGCATGACTCCAGAGGTGAGAGGAGTCCATCTCTGCTGGTCTCTAAGAACGCACATTCAGTTGAAGCGCAGTTACCGGTGGGCCCACTCTATGTCCTGCGTGGGGGTCCACCGGAGAATACTCCAGTGTCCCGTCCAACCAGTCTGACACTGGAAGTGAGGAGTTCTCAGTGTGGTTAAGACTAAGCAGATCACAGTGAAAATATCTGTTCTGACCTTCTCTGGGGTGTTTCCTTTTCCCCATCCTCCCTGATCCTGCCTGCTAACGATTGGGCAGCATCATAGAAGGGAAAAAGAAAAAAAACCCAGAGAAGAATCTCTGTTTCCGCTCCCTTGGTGGATGGGAAAATGTATATATTGGGCAGCCTGAACTTCAGAAGCCTATATCAGAAGAAACCTTTTTAGTGAGAAATACAGTTTAAAATGAATAATATATAGTAAAACATCCTCTTTAAAGACACATACCACCATTACGGTGACACAAATTTAGTAAAGGTGTTTTTCCGGGACTCTTCCAGAAACCTTGCCGGTTGTGTCTGGTATTGTAGCCCCGATTCATTGAGGGGAATTATGCTCAGCTGCAATCCCACCCATAACCTGTAGAGAACAGTGGCGCTGTTTTTTGAAAAGCAGCCACATTGCAATATTGAATTACTTCTTATAATAATGGATGGCGCTGAAATCAGTCCTCCTGTTTGCCACATGACCTGACGGCCCACCTTTACGGTGATAAACTATGTCAATGCTCCAGATTAGTGGCCGCGCTTTACACTCATTTGCGCTAAAAGCAATTCTGTTCTGCATGAATTTTCCTCTGTAATGTAAAGCCATAATACGAGTATACATGAGCGCCATGCTTTGAGAATTCCTACCGACAAGAAGTGGCAATAAAATGAATGTCAAAGGGTCAATTAAACGGCCTCCAAATTCATGGAGAAAATGAATGGTCTTAAACTTACCGCTAACCTCCCATCCGACCAAAATGTTCCCAGATTATTATTCTTAAATTATCCAGCGAGACATAAAGATGGAAGGAAGATTTATCTTGTATTGGATGCAATTCTCGAGAAATGAGAAATCATTTACAAATCCAGCGCATACAACACAATGAAATGGCCACTCTCCTAAAATGAAGCTGCAAATCAATCCCATCATACAGAACTCATCACTGAGCGAGACATCGCTGCGCGCCGGGCGCTAACCTATAATATTCTCCTAAGTGCTCAGCCTCCATGCATATTCAGTGTTCATTAGTTCTTCACAGGTTTGTCAATGAAGGAATGACTGTATTGCTGTTCATCAGCATGTAAACTAGTCTAGAAAATGATGTACGGCAGCACCAAGAGAGTGCGATTAGTATTGCAACTTAATGAAGATAGCAGCACTATGGACACCTCCTAAGACGGGACAAAATAGTACAAGCGTACCGCAATAATATGCATTATATTTCAGGAAAGTATTATAGTAGCTACATTCTTGTACATAGAAGTAGGGATGAGATGAGCCGTGAAAGTCCAAAGTTCGGTTCAGGAACCTGAACTTGACCTTGGGCCCGACCCTACATAAGGCAATGGGGACCCGAACTTTGGTGCTGTAAAATGGTCGCCGCAAGGGCTAGAGGCTACAAAAGGTGGCAAAATGGGGTTAAGAGCAGGACAATTGCCCTGCAAACAAATGTGTATAGGAAAATTAGTTAAAATAACAGACAACAAAAAATAATATTGAACCAGGAGGTGGAGTTCCAAGTGGAGGAGTGGAACAGTGCCTTGCGTGTGTATTTTATTGTACTTGTTAATGAATAAATAAGTAAATGAACAAAAAAACTGCTTCGAGTCCCTCTTATTTTTAATAACCATCCAAGGAAAGCAAATAACTGTGAGGTAGTCTTATTATGCTGGGAAGGGACCGATATCTATCGACCTTCTCAGTCTATTAATATATGTCCCCAGCTGTCTGCTTTGCCTTTGCTGGTTATTAAAAATGGGATGACCCTAAAAAAATGACGTGGGTTCACCCCTATTTTTAATAACCAGCTATGGCAAAGCAGACAGTTGAAGGCTGATATTAATAGGCTGGGAAGAGCCATGGATATTGGCCCCCTCGCACACTAATAACCCCAGCCCTCAGCTGCCCCAGAAATGGTGCTCCATTAGATATGCCAATTCTGACTCTTAGCATAGGCTCTTCCCAATTACCCTGGTGCATTGGAAATCATGATACGGGGATTGTGGGGTTAATGTCAGCAGCACCCCTATTACTAACCCCGTAGTCAAAATAAATCAACACATGGACACAAAAGTCCTGTATTTAAAAAAAAAAAAAACACTCCCCAACAATTTCCCACTTTCATCTATTTATTAAAAAAAATAACCAACACCAGTCTGCTGTGATCCAAATGGAGGACACCGCTCATCATTCTGGATCTTGCACTGGTCACGTGAGGACTGGCACCTGTGAACTGAGGTAACCTTACGGACGTCAACGCTTGCCACAGTGGCCAGGTCTTGCAGAGCGCAGCGTGAGACCCAGCAGTGGCTGCTTCTCCAGTGTATAGAGATTTGTTCTCTGAATGGAGCTCCATACACTGGATGAAGAAGACAGGGACTGTCATGGGACCTCCATTTAAATTACATCAGACCGGTGTGGATTATTTTTTTTCTGTCCTTTTTCCTCTTTTTACTTACTGGGTTAGTAATGGGGGTGTCTCATAGACGCCTCTCCAATACTAACCAATGAGCTTGATGTCAGCGGACATTACACAGCTGACATCAAGCCCACAATCCCAGAATATCCCACATCTAATGGTTGCACAATTTCTGGGGTAGCTGAGGGCTGGTCTTAATAGGCTGGGAAGAGGCCAATATCCATAGACCTTCCCAGCCTATTAATATCAGATCTCTAGCTGTATGTTTTCCCTTAGCCGATTCTTAAAAATAGGGGGGGAACCCACATCATTTTATTTAGGGTCCTCCATTTTTAGTAACCAGCGAAGGCAAAGCAGACAGTTGGAGGCATATATTAATATGCTGGGAAGGTCCATAGATATTTGCCCTACCTAGCATAATAAGATCAGCTCACAGCTGTCTGCTTTCCCTTGGCTGTTTATAAAAATAGGGGTGACCGCACATCTTTTTCTAAATTATTTATTTATTTTTCATTGTCAGGTCGGGTCACATGGTATTACTTGGCACGGCTGAGATGAAGTCTTCCCATAACCTGAAAGCTTGTTGATTGAAAGGCTGCAGCTCAGCCAACAAGCTTTATTAGGCTGCCGAACCCAAACAGTAACCCGGGCGTACAGAACGTACAGTAAGGCTATGCGCACACGTCGGGATTTCTTGCAGAAATTTCCTGAACAAAACCGGTCATTTTCTGCAAGAAATCTGCATGCGTTTTTTTCGCGTTTCGTTTTTCTCGCTTTTTTTTGCGTTTTTTTTCCGGAGGTTCTGGGATGCAATAATATAGTGGGAAATCCACAACAAATCCGCAACAATTAATGAACATGCTGCGTTTTTTTTCTGCAATGCGTTTTTTTCCTCGAAAAAAAGCATATGCACAAAAATTGCGGAATGCATTATAAATGATGGGATGTATACAGTTAAGTCCATATATATCCGGTCAGAGACAATATTTTTCTTTTTTTTTTTTTTTTTTTTTCAATAATGTTTTTATTAAACTTTTTTATATTTTTCTAATTTTAGTTATAGACATTACCACAATGAATTTTAAACAAAACAATTCAGATGCAGTTGAAGTTCAGACTTTCAGCTTTCATTTGAGGGTATCCACATTAAAATTGGACGAAGGGTTTAGGAGTTTCAGCTCCTTAACACGTGCCACCCTGTTTTTAAAGGGACCAAAAGTAATTGGACAGATTAAATAATTTTAAATAAAATGTTCATTTTTAGTACTTGGTTGAAAACCCTTTGTTGGCAATGACTGCCTGAAGTCATGGACATCACCAGACGCTGTGTTTCCTCCTTTTTGATGCTCTGCCAGGCCTTCACTGCGGTGGTTTTCGGTTGCTGTTGGTTTGTGGGCCTTTCTGTCTGAAGCTTAGGCTTTAACAAGTGAAATGCATGCTCTATTGGGTTGAGGTCAGGTGACTGACTTGGCCATTCAAGAATATTCCACTTCTTTGCTTTAATAAACTCCTGGGTTGCTTTGGCTTTATGTTTTGGGTCATTGTCCATCTGTAGTATGAAACGACGACCAATCAGTTTTGCGGCATTTGGCTGGATCTGAGCACACAGTATGTCTCTGAATACCTCAGAATTCATTCGGCTGCTTCTGTCCTGTGTCACATCATCAATAAACACTAGTGACCCAGTGCCACTGGCAGCCATGCATGCCCAAGCCATCACACTGCATCCGCCGTGTTTTACAGATGATGTGGTATGCTTTGGATCATGAGCTGTACCACCCCTTTGCCATACTTTTCTCTTTCCATCATTCTTGTAGAGGTTGATCTTGGTTTCATCTGTCCAAAGAATGCTCTTCCAGAACTGTGCTGGCTTTTTTAGATGTTTTTTAGCAAAGTCCAGTCTAGCCTTTTTCTTCTTGATGCTTATGAGTGGCTTGCACCGTGCAGTGAACCCTCTGTATTTACTTTCATGCAGTCTTCTCTTTATGATAGATTTGGATATTGATACGCCGACCTCCTGGAGAGTGTTGGTCACTTGGTTGGCTGTTGTGAAGGGGTTTCTCTTCACCATGGAGATTATTCTGCAATCATCCACCACTGTTGTCTTCCGTGGGCGCCCAGGTCTTTTTGCATTGATGAGTTCACCAGTGCTTTCTTTCTTTCTCAGGATGTACTAAACTGTAGATTTTGCCACTCCTAATACTGTAGCAATTTCTCGGATGGGTTTTTTCTGTTTTCGCAGCTTAAGGATGGCTTGTTTCACCTGCATGGAGCTCCTTTGACTTCATGTTTACTTCACAGCAAAACCTTCCAAATGCAAGCACCACACCTCAAATCAACTCCAAGCCTTTTATCTGCTTAATTGAGAATGACGTAACGAAGGGATTGCCCACATCTGTCCATGAAATAGCCTTGGAATCAATTGTCCAATTACTTTTGGTCCCTTTAAAAACAGGGTGGCACATGTTAAAGGGAACCTGTCACCCCCCCCAGTCGTTTCAAACTAAAAGAGCCACCTTGTGCAGCAGTAATGCTGCATTCTGACAAGGTGGCTCTTTTAGTTCTGGGTGCTGTAACTTGAGAAATAATCAGTTTTAAAATTTGTCTGAAGTACCTGCTCCTCAGTCAAGTGGGCCGGCGTTTCCCCCCTGCTTCAGACAGCACACAGCTGTCACTCACATCTTCTTGGCGCCGCCTCCTCCTCACCGCTGTTTTCAAAAGTAGCCGGCGCCTGCGCTCTTATCCCCTGCCTGGTGCAGGCGCAGTGAACGCTGGCCGTCTTTCCTCATATGCAGTCCAACTGACTGCGCCTGCGCGGCCGCCCTGCTTGTGATTCCCAGCCCCGCAGTGACTTATGATTTATTCACATTGTGGGGCTGGGATTCACAGGCAGGGCGGCCGCGCAGGCACAGTCAGTTGGACTGCATATGAGGAAAGACGGCCAGCGTTCACTGCGCCTGCACCAGGCAGGGGATAAGAGCGCAGGCGCCGGCTACTTTTGAAAACAGCGGTGAGGAGGAGGTGGCGCCAAGAAGATGTGAGTGACAGCTGTGTGCTGTCTGAAGCAGGGGGGAAACGCCGGCCCACTTGACTGAGGAGCAGGTATTTCAGACAAATTATAAAACTGATTATTTCTCAAGTTACAGCACCCAGAACTAAAAGAGCCACCTTGTCAGAATGCAGCATTACTGCTGCACAAGGTGGCTCTTTTAGTTTGAAACGACTGGGGGGGGGTGACAGGTTCCCTTTAAGGAGCTGAAACTCCTAAACCCTTCATCCAATTTTATGTGGATACCCTCAAATGAAAGCTGAAAGTCTGAACTTCAACTGCATCTGAATTGTTTTGCTTAAAATTCATTGTGGTAATGTCTATAACCAAAATTAGAAAAATGTTGTCTCTGTCCAAATATATATGGACTTAACTGTATGTATGCGTTTTTTAAGCGTTTTTATAGCGAAAACTCAGGAACGTGTGCACACAGCCTAACAGACACTAGTTATTCTATACTAACCATGTACTTTACAGTTCAGGTTCGCTTATCCCTACATAGAGGCAGTATTATAGTCAGTGTCGGACTGTGCTGCCAAGGGTCCACCAGCAACATTAACTTTGTGGGGAGCACTTTTCACCTGCATACAAATTTGATACTACCCTAGTTCACAAATTTACCTATATCTGTATCTAATAATTACCTATGTAGTTTGGTTAATGAATGATAAGATGCTGAGTGAAGCAAGTGAAATATCCAAGTACTGCCCATACAGGAGGGTTGGGGGCACAGATCTGCACAGAGGCCCACCGAGGAATTCCCTTGTTACCCTATGGGCTAGTCCAATCCTGATTATAGTAGTTATATTCTTGTACATAGGGGGCAGTATTATAGTAGTTATATTCTTGCACATAGGGGCAGTATTATAGTAGTTATATTCTTGTACATAGGGGCAGTATTATAGTAGTTATATTCTTGTACATAGGGGCAGTATTATAGTAGTTATATTCTTGTACAAAGGGGCAGTATTATAGTAGTTATATTCTTGTACATAGGGGCAGTATTATAGTAGTTATATTCTTGTACAAAGGGGCAGTATTATAGTAGTTATATTCTTGTTCAGAGGGGCAGTATTATAGCAGTTATATTCTTGTACATAGGAGCAGTATTATAGTAGTTAAATTCTTGTATATAGGAGCAGTATTATAGTAGTTATATTCTAGCACTTAGGGGGCAGTATTATAGTAGTTATATTCCTGTACATAGGAGCAGTATTATAGTAGTTATATTCTTGTATATAGGAGCAGTATTATAGTAGTTATATTCTAGTACATAGGGGGCAGTATTATAGTAGATATATTCTTGCACATAGGGGGCAGTATTATAGTAGTTATATTCTTGTACATAGGGGGCAGTATTATAGTAGTTATATTCTTGTACATAGGAACAGTATTATAGTAGTTATATTCTTGTACATAGGGGGCAGTATTATAGTAGTTATATTCTTATACATAGGGGTATTATTATAGTAGTTATATTCTTGTACATAGGGGGCAGTATTATAGTAGTTATATTCTTGTACATAGGGGGCAGTATTATAGTAGTTATATTCTTGTACATAGGGGGCAGTATTATAGTAATTATATTCTTGTACATAGGGGGCAGTATTATAGTAGTTATATTCTTGTACATAGGGGGCAGTATTACAGTAGTTATATTCCTGTATATAGGGGCAGTACTATAGTGGTTTTATTCTTGTACATAGGGACAGTATTATTATTATTTATTATTATTTATTTATATAGCACCATTGATTCCATGGTGTACATGAGAATGGGTTACATACAAGTTACAGATATCACTTACAGTAAACAAACTGAGGCCATGTGCACACGTTAAGTATTTTTCGCGTTTTTTTGCGTTTTTTCGCTATAAAAACGTGATAAAAACGCGAAAAAAACGCTTACATATGCCTCCTATTATTTTAAGTGTATTCCGCATTTTTTGTGCAAATGTAGCCTTTTTTTCCGCGAAAAAATCGCATCGCGGAAAAAAAAGCAACATGTTCATTAAAATGCGGAATTGCAGGGGATTCCGCACACCTAGGGGTCCATTGATCTGCTTACTTCCCGCACGGGGCTGTGCCCACGATGCGGGAAGTAAGCAGATTATGTGCGGTTGGTACCCAGGGTGGAGGAGAGGAGACTCTCCTACACGGACTGGGCACCATATAAGTGGTCAAAAAATAAGAATTAAAATAAAAAACAGTCCTATACTCACCCTCGATGTCTTCCCGCCTCCACTGCACGCTGTCGCTTCGGTTCCTGTAGCTGGTGTGCGGTGAAAGACCTGCCGATGACGTCACTGTCCTGTGATTGGTCGTGAGCGGTCATGTGACCGCTCACGTGACCGTGACGTCACGGAAGGTCCTGTGCGCACAGACCAGCTATAGGAAGAGGAGCCGGATGCCGGTGAGGAGATGTCTGGGTGAGTATAAGCATTTTTTTATTTTTTTTATTATTTTTAAACATTCTATCTTTTACTATAGATGCTGCATAAGCTGCATCTATAGTAAAAAGTTGGTCACACTTGTCAAACGCTATGTTTGACAAGTGTGACCAACCTGTCAGTCAGTTTTCCAAGCGATGCTACAGATCGCTTGGAAAACTTTAGCATTCTGCAAGCTAATTACGCTTGCAGAATGCTAAAAAAACACGAAAAAAACTGAAAAAAAACGCAAAAAAAAAATGCGGATTTCTTGCAGAAAATTTCCGGTTTTCTTCAGGAAATTTCTGCAAGAAATCCGCAACGTCTGCACATACCCTGACAATGACAGACTGATACAGAGGGGCGAGGACCCTGCCCTTGTGGGCTTACATTCTACAGGATTATAGGGAAGGAGACAGTAGGTTGAGGGTTGCAGGAGCTCCGGTGTTGGTGAGGCGGTAGCTTTGGTAGTGGTGAGGAGGCAGCGCGGTCAGTGCAGGCTGTAGGCTTTCCTGAAGAGATGGGTTTTCAGGTTCCGTCTGAAGGATCCGAATGTGGTTGATAGTCGGACGTGTTGGGGCAAAGAATTCCAGAGGATGGGGGATATTCGGGAGAAGTCTTGGAGGCGATTGGATGAGGAGAGAATAAGTGCGGAGTAGAGAAGGAGGTCTTGGGAGGACCGGAGATTACGTGAGGGAAGATATCGGGAGATTAGATCAGAGATATATGGAGGAGACAGGTTATGGATGGCTTTATAGGTCAGTATTAGTAATTTGAACTGGATACACTGAGGGAATGGGAGCCAGTGAAGAGATTTGCAGAGGGGGAAAGCGGAGGAGTAGCGAGGAGAGAGATAAATTAGTCGGGCAGCAAAGTTAAGGATGGACTGTAGAGGTGCAAGGGTGTTAGCAGGGAGGCCACAGAAAAGGATGTTGCAGTAGTCAAAGCGGGAGATGATGAGGGCATGCACAAGCATTTTAGTAGTTTGACGGTTGAGGAAAGGAAGGATTCTGGAGATATTTTTGAGCTGGAGGCGACAGGAGGTGGAAAGAGCTTGGATTCTTGTAAATAGGGGAAGTATTATAGTAGTTACATTCTTGTACATGGGGGCCGTATTATAATAGTTATATTCTTGTAAATAGGGGAAGTATTATAGTAGTTATATTCTTGTACATAGGGGCAGTATTATAGTAGTTATATTCTTGTACATAGGGACAGTATGATAGTAGATCTATTCTTGTACATAGGAGCAGTATTATAGTAGTTATATTCTTGTAAATAGGGAAGTATTATAGTAGTTATGTTCTTGTACATAGGGGCAGTATTATAGTAGTTATATTCTTGTAAATAGGGGAAGTATTATAGTAGTTATATTCTTGTACATAGGAGCAGTATTATAGTAGGAAAAGCAGAAGTCCAGCGTGGGTGATGTCCATAAAAAATACCTTTTATTCCATTTTTGTTAAAAGCACATAAATCCAAAGTCCATCTTCATATCCATAGACACAAAAATGGGTGATTCCTACCAGTGACAGTCACAGGCTTAAAGTGCATTAAAATCAAACGCGTTTCAACGGTCGTGCCGCCGTACTCATTGTGAGTCACAATGAGTAAGGCGGCACGACCGTTGAAACGCGTTTGATTTTAATGCACTTTAAGCCTATTCTATTATAGTACGGTAGTTATATTCTTGCACATAGGGGCAGTATTATAGTAGTTATATTCTTGTAAATAGGGGAAGTATTATAGTAGTTATGTTCTTGTACATAGGGGCAGTATTATAGTAGTTATATTCTTGTACATAGGGACAGTATTATAGTAGATCTATTCTTGTACATGGGAGCAGTATGATAGCAGTTATACTTGTAGTAGTTTAGTGTTTACTGGCATCAATATATGTGTATGTTTCTTTATTACTTTTTTCTACTTCGACCCTGTATTTTTACATGCGTATTAATTATAATACTGTTATTTCCTATAAAAATTGACATCTGTTATTTGCACTTTATGACAAAGAAACCGAACAGACACATGAAGTGCGTGAGCCCTGTTGCTATTTCATGATTAGTTCCCCCGGGGCTGCTAGGAATAATGCTGTTGATATTACGGCTACTTCTAGAACTAATGCTTCCTATTCCTTGATAAAAGCCCAGTGTGGGAGAATGAAGCAAACAACAATAGGATATATTATCATGGCCAACGTTTGCTGGAGACATATACTGTCACTCCACAATTACATGATGGCGGCTGAGATAATGAATGCTCTTCTGCATCTTCATTTACTAGTTTCCTTGTCAATCAAAACTGATGTAATTACAGGCAGAGATAAGTGCCCCCTCACGCAGGGAAACGGCTCCATTACGTCGCTCTACAATGCCAAAAGCGGTTTTTGAAACGTCGTTCCGGCGGCGCCAGATGTAGCGCCACATTTGTGTAATCCTTTTTAATAAAGACAGAACAGCTGTGGGGGAAAATTACCATTAGTTTTCAGTGTTGGTTAAAGAAAAGAATCCGACCAGGATTTACTTGTCAAACAATGTCACTGTATGTGGAGTGAGGGGAAGGAGCGAGAAAAAACAAAAACGCTCACATTTTATAGAACAAAGCCATAAAATCAATGCATTAAAGCTCACAGGAAGACCTGGAGATAAATTGGTGACAGATGTTGGGTTGCATTTTATTTATTTATTTTTTTAGATTTAAAGGGCTATGAGCATTAGAAATGCTCCTCAGAGGTTCCAAAAAATGTTTCCAATTTAAAGGGGATGTCGAAGATTGGCTACTTTTCTCCAAAAACAGGCCAACACTTCTGCAAAAATGAGTCCGATGTTGGAACTCTCCATGGAGCTGACTTGTAATACCACGCACAGCCTGTACACAGGGGTGGTGCTGTTTTGAAAGGAGGCAGCCATGTTTTTTGTCTAATCCTGGAATACCCTTTTACGAATGCCATTAGATAAATGGGAACACTTTTAAAAAAAACAAAACATATATATGCCAGGGATGGAGGTACACACAGACTTTGGCTGCGACACAGGTTGTATTGCCAAAGATTGCAGAATGCTACATCATAGCACAATGCAAGTGAATGAGACATATTGCGAAGGACTGTGACCAAGACAAGCAAAAAATACAACTGGTTCCTACTCATGGTTTCTTGGGGGTCAAATTGAGACCCCAATCATTTGCATTTTGCTGCGATGGAGCATACCGCAATCACTGGCAGAGCAGCCTGTGTCGTGGCCAAAGTCGCCTTGTAGCCTTAATGCTGCTTTAGGGAGGTCCTGCCCCAGCTGATTGCACTATAAGGGGATGTACCATAACCTATATATGAGATCTACTCCTACTCCTGCACCATCCCCGCCGTCTCTTCTTAGTAGACTGCTACAACGTCGTGTGTGCATCACTCCACAATGTTATGATGCTGCGGGCCTCACTAATTAGAAGAGTCATTAGTGATGTAATAATTAGGGCTCGTGCACACAACCCTATAAATTGGATAAGTGCAATTCATGGGTTTCAAGGAAATCACTTGTAAGGTTAATTTCACACTAGCGTTTAGCCGGGCTGCGGAGGGATGCGGACTTCCTCCGTGAAGCTCTGCCCACTGCCGTGCCTCTTCATTCAGCTCCGCCTACAGCTGCATGCGGCGTGTGCACCCTATCTTTAACATTGGGTATGCAGGCCATGCCGCTGTATGCGGATGCCGCTGCATGCGTCGTTTTGATGGTGCGACGACCTGCGCCGAACGCAACAAGTTGCAATTTCGTGCAGATGCCGCACCGTCAAAACGACGCATGCGGCGGCATCCGCATACAGCGGCATGGCCTGCATACCCAATGTTAAAGATAGGGTGCGCACACCGCATGCAGCCGTAGGCGGAGCTGAATGAAGAGGCGCGGTAGTGGGCGGAGCTTCACAGAGGAAGTCCACATCCCTCTGCAGCCCGGCTAAACGCTAGTGTGAAACTAGCCTTACTCTATGGGGCTGTGCCCATGTCTGATTTTTTCCACGGATCGAGGGAAAAAAATCACAGCATTAACAATTTACCTCTGAGAATCGGATGCCACTCGCCCATTCAAGTCTATGGGTCCATAAAAAAAATCAGACCACATTTAGACAACATCCGAGTGCAATCCGATTGTCACAGACGGACATAATGAAGAAGACGGAGAAACCTTTTTTTCTCGGCACCTCCAAGAAAATCGGATCCCAGGAGGTCCCCAGTGCTCTCATTTGGTGACCGCAGGCTACCAATGTGGCTTTTGGACGAAGGTCCTGTGAATATTTTTGATTAATATTAATCTGCAGTCATCCCCCACTCTGCAAAGCATTAGCAACAATCCTGGAAAATCACAGTTTATCATTTCTCATAATCCGATTCCTATAATTACCTATAATGCAAAGATAATAAAGTTAAAGGATCATTACCCCAAAAATCATGTTATCCCCTCATCTGTAAAATGGGGATAACGTGCTGATCGCTGGGATTCTGACTGCTGCATCCCCTGTCCTGGATTTTGCGCATTTGTGACCAGTGGCGTATCCAGGGGGGGGCAGCCGGGGCATGTGCCCCGGGCGCAGCCGACAGGGGGGCGCCAGCGGGGCCGCCTGATATTGCGGCGGTCCAAGCTAGGCTCCTCGGCGGCATTCTGCCGCCCCCACAGTGAGAAAATCCCGTTCGTTCTCTGAGCCGGCTGTCAAATTGACAGCCGGCTCAGAGAAAGTGCTGCTGCTTCCCTGCGCGTCGCTAGTACCCAGTTCCAGTTCGGCTTGCCTTGTGAGACAAGAAGAGGAGTCCCTTCCTTCTCAGTTTAAGCCAGCGCCTGCACCCCTGACAACCGCTGAGAGGCGCTGACCGCCGCTGGCACTTCCGCATCAGGGAAGCGCCAGCAGCGGCTGACGTCACTGAGCGTGTGACAGGCTGCCGCTGCTGCTTCGTTCGTCGTTGCGCCGCAGCACCGGTGTTCGGCTCGTCGGGTGTGTCATTCACTGTGTGTTGCGTGGTTGGACGGTGATGTCTTCACTGCCGGTGGTAGGTGCTCCAGACCGCGGCCGCGGGGAACGGGTAATAGAGCTGAAGTCTGAACTTTGAAGACACCGGCCGACCGAGTCACCGAAGAGCCTGCCTGCATGCATGATAGGGGGAGGGAGCAGCCGCCAGGGCAGGGGCAACAACGCTGCAAAATGGGTATGTGTCAGACTCACTGTTGTGAGTCTGACGACTGTGAAGCGAAGGCAAAGCCTTAGCCAGGGGGGCAGGCAGCTCAGCTGGATGAAAGACTTGTCTGAGGGAACAATGAACATATCATGATATGACGGGGGATGCAGATGGGTTTCAGAAATCAGGACATTAAGGGGGCACAACAAATCAGGACAGTATGGGGGCACAAATCAGGACAGTATGGGGGCACAAATCAGGACAGTATGGGGGCACAAATCAGGACAGTATGGGGGCACAAATCTGGACATTATGGGGGCACAAATCTGGACATTATGGCCCATACTGTCCAGATCTGTGCCCCCATAATGTCCAGATCTGTGCCCCCATACTGTCCAGATTTGTGCCCCCATACAGTTCAGATTTGTGCCCCCATATGTCCAGATTTGTACCCCATATGTCCAGATTTGTGCCCCCATACTGTCCAGATTTGTGCCCCCATACTGTCCAGATTTGTGCCCCCATACTGTCCAGATTTGTGCCCCCATACTGTCCAGATTTGTGCCCCCATACTGTCCAGATCTGTGCCCCCATACTGTCCAGATTTGTGCCCCCATACTGTCCAGATTTGTGCCCCCATACTGTCCAGATTTGTGCCCCCATACTGTCCAGATTTGTGCCCCCATACTGTCCAGATTTGTGCCCCCATACTGTCCAGATTTGTGCCCCCATACTGTCCAGATTTGTGCCCCCATACTATCCAGATTTGTGCCCCCATAGGGGGTACAAATCTGGATAGTATAGGGGCACAAATCTGGACAGTATGTTTCAATAGAGTCAAGGTTCAAATGGGGGAGGTTGGGGGGGGAGGTTGGGGAGGGGGGGACGCCGATCTGATCCTTTGCCCCGGGTGCAGGAAAGGCTAGATACACCTCTGTTTGTGACTTCCGCTCAATTCAATGTCAATGTGATTGGCTCGGCTATTTCCATCCATCCCATAAGCAATGAATAGAAAGAAGGCTGCATAGTGCCCCATTCCGGGGTGCACTGGGGATCCCAATGGTCAGATGGCGATAATTTTGATTTTTGGGGGGGAATAAACCTTTAGTTCTGAGAGCTGCACTAAATATACTCCAGCTCACACACAAGCGGTGCACCATTCTGATGAATTATATAAACCTGCTGCCGACTGCCACCACCAGAGGGCGATAACTGTATATTGATGTATACACCAAATAGTGAATGGGTTTTCCACCTCTAAACCATGCAGGATGCCCTAAAATGATACAATAAAGTCATATTACCTATCCGCCTCTGCTCCTCTTCCCATGCTCTTCTGGCAGTAGCTAGCACTGTCTGCAGTCATGACCGATGTGCCACTGCTTGGGTCACTGATTGCCTGCAGCGGTCGCAGGATAAGCCAGAACAGGATCTAGAGAGGCCGATCTGACAGCAGTCCCCTTTCCCATGACTTTGGTTAGGGTCAGATGTGAACCATGGACAGTCATCAGTCTGTGCATTGCCATTTTAGAAATGGTCCCATACTCTCTTATTAGCAGGGTGACCATTTGCTTTCCCCATTGCCTGCCCATTTTCTACCCACTGCTTGCCCATTGCCTGCCCATTACCTTCCCATTGCTTGCCCATTACCTGTCCATTGCTTGCCTATGGCCTGCCCATTGCTTGTCCATTGCCTGCCAATTGCTTACCTGTTGCCTGCCAATTGCTTACCTATTGCCTGCCCATTGCCTACCTATTGCCTGCCCATTGCTTGCCCATTGCCTGCCTGACATCCCCGACAGCACCACGAGACTCATCCCAGCTGCTATTTCTCCACAATGTTCTTTCCACGGCATTCATCCACTATCTTTGCAATGATAGATTTAAGGCAGTCAAGGAATTCTGCGTTTGGCACCAAGTCCTAATTTTATTTCTGTGATCTGATAAAAATGAATAATGACTAATGATTGTGTTCACTTTGTAGCAATTATATCTATTATGACAAGTGCGTATCATTAGCGAGCGGACAGACAATACTGTAATTACAGCTCTGGCTCCCTCGAGTAAAAGGGAAAAGTTTAGAGCCAGCAGAAAACCATGAAATTCACTGTTGATTTGCTTTGTTGGCGTCTTGTCAAGTTCTCGGATCCGCCTGCATGAGATGGAAATTGTTCTGATGCAAATCCTGAATATCAGATTTATTGTATTTATTGTATTGTGGGATCCTGCGCTCTGCACAGTATGTAATTATCGGAAGGGAGACATCACCGCAGCCAAATCACTATTGTTTTACTCCCTACAAATAACATTACAGGATATACATTCATATACATTATTATCTCAGCCTGTAAGCGTCAGTCATGGGGCTGTATCTATCAGATCCGAGGAACCAGTCCTCAGGATTATTCAGACTGACGCACTGTGGACACATTTCAGGGTCCGAACATCAGACACAGCTATCCCAGCTCTGCTTCATCTGTCATCACTGTTCCAGTTCTCCTGCTACAATTAGCGCTGTTCCAATTCTCTTTCTTTGTTCCTTGCTGTCCCAGCTCTGCTAAATCAGTCTTTAATGTCACAGCCATGCTCCATCAGTGTTTAATGTCCCAGCTCTGCTACATCAGTCATTATGGTCCCGGATCTCCTACATCAGACACCATTGTTCCAGTTCTGCTGATTTAGTTAGCTCTATTCCAACTCTGCTACAGCTTTATTCCAGCTCTGCTACTTTGTTTATTGCTGTCCCAGCTCTGCTACATCAGTCATTATTGTCTCAGATCTACCACAATAGTCATTACTGTTCCAGATCTGCTGCATCAGACACAAATGTTCCAGTTCTGCTACTTTGTTAATTATTATCCCAGCTCTGCTACATTCATTATGACTGTTGTAGCTCTAACTCATCAGTTCAGCATTTCCTTTACAGACCTTAATATATTCAACACTGCTTCACCCAAACTTAAAGGAGTGGTCTGAAAAACAAATTAATTTTAAGTCTATAAGCATATCTATTCAATTCTATAATCTAATTTCTTTTCTTTTTTGTTGATGTTGTGTTTGAGAATCCCAGTGCATGTTGTGATAATCAAACAAAGCACTATCAGGGGGAAGAGGCCACAGTAAGGGTACCGTCACACAGTGCCATTTTCATCGCTACGACGGCACGATTCGTGACGTTGCAGCGTCGTATAAGTATCGCTCCAGCGTCGTATACTGCGGTCACACGTTGCAATACACGGCGCTGGAGCGATAATTTCATGACGTATTTGCGATGTAGAAGCCATTGGTTACTGTGCGCACATCGTATACAACCTGTGTCACACAATGCAATCATGCCGCCACAGCGGGACACTAGACGACGAAAGAAAGTTTCAAACGATCTGCTACGACGTACGATTCTCAGCGGGGATCCGGATCGCAGTAGTGTGTCAGACACAGCGATATCGTAAATGCATCGCTGGAACGTCACGAATCGTGCCGTTGTAGCGATCAAAATTGCACTGTGTGACGGTACCCTTACTGCATCAGCACCTGCCCCCTTCCTGAAACAAAGAGTCATCAGTGACTCCCATTTCAGGGGCTGTGCTAGTCCCTTCTCTCCTGACTGTCCATCAGTTGTCAATTCCGACAGATGCTCAGTAAATTATTCTCACACTGCAATAAGGAAAGTGACAGTGCACTCTCTTGCTGGGTCTGATCAGAAGTAATGAGCCAGCAAGACAGTGTAGTATCAGTGCACATTGTAGGAATACATGGCATGCAGATATGTAAGCCACCTCTGGCAAGTGATGTCACTTGTGAAGGCAGCGTTGATCTCTGCATGTGGGATTATTCTTCTTACAATACGCACTGACAGTGCGCTCTCCTGCCGACTCATTTTTTATATTAGAAACTATTTGAAGATAACATCACCAGGCGAGACACAACATGAGTGAGAGATCAAATGATCCATGATCCCTCATTATTCCCTTAATGTTTTCTCTGATCATTACTGCTTCTGCCAGCCTCTGTGGAAAGGACTTTTATGGCTTTGGCTCCACCACACAAGGACACACAATGACGATGGTTTATTGGCTGAAGCCATTTTATTCCTTAAATTAGTAAGGGTCCCAGAGGAAGCCCACTGAAACACAGGGAGAATATACAGACTCCTTTCAGATGTTCTCCTTGGTGGGATTTGAACCCAGGACCCCAACGCTGCAAGGCAAGGCATTGAACCACCGTGCTGCCCACTGTACAGTGCTAACTACTGAGCCACCATGCTGACCAGATATGTAACTCTACTCCTGCATGATGGGAAGACGGAGATGTGTATGTGAATAACAGAGAAGCCAAAGGGGCAATCACCATTTTCTGGTGGAAATGCAATAAGAATTGTCCCCTGTAACTTTTAAGGTTGATGATGATGATGATGATGATGGCTGCCAAGATATGTGCAGCCAATAAATGGGACAAGGTTTCTGATCCAGAAACTGACATTAATGGACAATATGGATAAATTAAAAAAGCTCTAGGACCTTCAGCATGGAGGAGATGTTGACTTCTCCACCCTGCCCCCTCTTCCGTTATCCTAGAGTCACCATTTATGACGAGGTTTGGTTGTTGCATTGAGAAGGGATCATTCTGCCGAAGAAGGATGTGAGATCTTTTGGAACACCTGGAGTGGACCCGCAGATCCACAACAACGAACCTCCCAAGGGTGAGCTGACCAGGTAGACCACCCCCTATACAGGGAGCGTTGGGGGCAGACCCAAGGGAGACTATTGCCGCAGAAGCTGGAACCTGGAGACAGGTAGTAGGAGGTACAAAATAGAGAAGCTGGGCATAGGACGGACAGAGTGGGGTAAGATGAAGTACAGTTTGGTAAGAGCTGAATACAGGCGAGATCAAAGGAGCACTGGGACTGGGAAGACACAAAGGAAGCAGGACAGGACAGAGACACCAGACTAACACGTAACGAGTACGGAGCGGACACTGAGAAGGCTGGACTGGACGAGGAGACAAGGAAGCCTGGGAAAGGCAGAGAAGCTGAACTGGCTGGACAGAGCGGAGACTCAAAACAGGCAGTGCAAAGACAAAGGTGGACCTGAGTCACAGAAGCACAAATGACAGACAGGCAAGGAGCAGAGGAAGTAATCGCCTTAAATACATGGAGTGCTGAAGGACTTTTGGGTCACGGTCCTTCAGGATCACAGAGAGGAGATACAGAGCGCCTGTAAATCAGAAAGAGGAAGTGCTGGAGTGGGCGGTGTGCACGCGCACCCGACGAGAACCAGGGAGCGGAGAAAAATGAAGGAGAGGACGCGTGGCTGCAGGAGGAGCGCGCCGCAGCGGGTAAGTATGAGCGGAGGGAGCGGCGGTGGTCCCGGCAGCAGGCACGCCCGCAGAAGTAGTGGCCGTGACAGTGGAGTTGGCATAAAAGCACCAAGCTTGGGCTAAAAGCAAGATTCTGGTGTTTCCTTGTGTGCGGAGCATATTTCCCCTGGCCAGACTGATGACAGAAGTTAAGATGCCAGAAAGGACCCGATTTTATCCAAATGTTGCTTCCGAGTATGGAAATTCTATTCTATGTGACTTGTCCCTTTCCTGCAAGGAGCCAAAACACTGACTAATGAGCACAGAATTGGCTACAGAGGTGATAAGACGTGTCTCCCGGGGGAGAATTAGTATTTCGCCCTCATGGAACTTTGCTTTCTAACGGAACTGCAAAATCTTGTAGAATCAGATGGAAACTTTCTTGTAAATAACTAGAGAGAAGTAAATAAAATGTATCCAGTGGAACAGAGTGGCAACAATAAGTTTCTGTCTGGGAACTGTTCACACTGGAGGTCTCTGGGTGCGGCCCCGTGTGTGAGTTCGGTGCATAATTGTCCTCGCTGACGTGATTCCAATCTTCAAGTGAGACATATTATTCAGAGATCTGTGGCCTGAGTGACTCCACACGCCGGGAAATGGTAATATGTAGCATCTAATCACTTATTTATATCCTGAGGATAAACTTCTGCCTGCTTCCCTGTGAGATCTACGATACTGAGCGCTTGGCTCAAGGCTTGTGCTACCCTGCTTTGCCGTTTCCAAGGCTCTCAGGAAACCTCCTTATTAAGGACTGAAAACGTGTTAATTAATTTAGGTTTTATCAGAGCAGGATGGGATATGTTATGCTAGGGGTAAACTACACCTGCTTGTACCATCGAGGTCTGCGGATGAATAGGGAAGAATACAAACTACTCACGTCAGAGGCGTAGCTAGGCTTTTGGTTCGGGGGGGGGGGTGAAGCTTCTGAGTGGGCCCCTGACTAGGTAATCTTGATTACAGCTGGGTGACGCACCCTAATAGTGGAGGAGATCCTCAGCAGATGACTGCGCTGTTAGTGAAGATAATCTCTATATAAAGACCAACAAGGGTATTACCGCCATATGGTCAGTGGTAGATACCAGTCCTACAGAACATATAAGAGATCACAGCACAGTTACAGATAATGACTTACCGCTGACGTTCTTTCTGATTGAGTCGTCGCTTTTCCCGTCTTTTCCATCTGACCCAGACCGACATCACAACTTCTTCTACTCAGGACTCGACTGCAGAGAATACAACAAAGACAAGTTTCACTTCTCATATTCCAGCCATCACCATCTATTCCCAACCTGCACAAACCCCTCATCCTGCCGTTACCCCAATACTGAGCCGCTGCTGCCATATGTGTCCATATTAGGCTGGTTTCACATTTGCGGTTGTGTCCGCAGCGTTTGTACCGCATATATCCGCATGTGTTATGTATTCCTATATTTAACATTAGGGACGCATGCGTTTTAGATTTTTTGCGTTTTGCCGCGTTTGACGACGCATGCGTCATTTCGTCGTTTGCAGCTTGGCGCGGAAATGCAACATGTAGTAATTTTTAGAGGCGTCAATTTGCCGCCTGGAAACACATGCGGTCGATTGCGACAAAAAAACGCATTGCTGTCTATATGAACGCATGCGTTCACAAGCACATGCGTTTGGTTGCGTTCATGAATGTATGCGTTTGACAAGAGAAAAACATGTCCAGAGTGACACTGATAAGCCACCCCCCACATACAAGGTGATAAAGGGAGGGAGTGGACATTTGCAGGTTACTTCTCAGCAGACAGCCAAGCAGAGCAGACAGACCACAGCACCTTGGAGCAAACAAGCCTCTGAACAATGTGAGTATATCAAAGCCAATGCCTTTATTTTCTATTTTCTGTCTCTATATGTCCTAATTTCTGCAATTTCTTTCTTTCTACATGCATCAGAATGTCTTCTTCGGATTCTTCTCATGAGGAGTTTCCTTCTGGGCCGTCGGAAGTCGAGCATGTCAGTGAGGTGAGTACTTGCCGCGTCAGATTGGTAAGTATTCACTGTCACATCTACACATGTGACAATTTGAATTTTTATTTTATAGAGCTCTTCTTCTACTGCGGCAGAGACAAGGTAATAGCAGCGGAGTCAAGGTCCGGTGGAAAGACGGCAGCGGGTACGTATACAAGGCTGACTGTGCATCCTCAGTGTAATATTCTTGAATCTTCCTTTCTTTCCATTCGTATTTCTTTACTTTTTTCTTCTGGAATCCTTTTGTATGTTGACTTTCCTATTCATGCCATTTCTCAGCATCTTTTTTCTTTCTTTACCTTATGTTAATTGAGAAAACTTTAATGACTTTATTTAATTTTTAGGTTTCTCAACGGGAGGATGATCTAATTGAGAATGACCTCCTCATCTCCCTTGTCCAGGAGCGAGTCCCATTGTGGGACACCCGGGATCCACTGCACTCAAACAGCGTCACGATCCGGCGCTTATGGAATGAGGTGGTCAAAGAGATGTGGGATGGCTGGGACAACGCCCTAACACGGGTCCGAAATGCATTTGGTAAGTATTGCACTGCAGTGTGAAGCAGCAGAGACCTTGGCCGTGCTCACTCGACTGTGTGTGATGAAAGAAACTCTCTGGAGTGTGAGCACGGCCAAAAGTCCTTTTTCTGACCACAAATGTTTTTTTTTTTTTTTTTTTAACAGTGGCCAAAGTCAAAACACGTTGGCGTTCGATGAAGGACCGCTTCAACAAGGACCTGCGTCAAGAGAGCCGTGTTCCTAGTGGTTCGGGAGCAAGGATCAGAAGATACAAATACCATCGAGTTCTGGCATTTTTAAGACCGGTCATTGCCCAGAGAACGTAAGTATTTATCACGTGCATTTGGTTGTATTGTATTGCCATAATCTGCATTTTTATATTCCACAGGATTTTGTGTCTGGTTAATTTTTGGTATTAATTTTCTTTTTCCTTTTTTCACAGCACATACAGCACCACTGTTGGCCCAGGTTCTGAAGCGGTCCTTCATCCGACAGCCACGGACCCGTCCCAGCCATCCAGCAGCGCAGCAGCAAGTGGGCCTTCCATACTAACTGGAGACCAGGGAGCTGGTCCATCAGGTCTTCCCCTTTCGCAGTCCTCTTCCACTGCCCCTTTTTTTGGGGGCTCCTCCCGGCAGCGGCAGAGGGCTTCGGACAGGTCACTCATGCCCGGTTTTTTGCACTTGAGCTCGGTTTTACACGAAGCAATCAAGGCTTTGGGTGACCGAATGGATGTTTCACATAGCCTCTTGAATGCACGTATCCAGGAGGTCAGCAAAAGCCTTGACCAAGTGAAAGCCGACCTCCAGAGGCCAGCACACCATTTTTTTAACCAAATTGAGCAGGGCATGTCGGAACACCTTACTCCTGATCTCCAGCTGAGTGTCATGCAGGCCTGCAATGCTGCTTACGTGCAGGCTATGCAGCAGAGTCGGTATTTCCAGCAGACAGTGTCGGCATATCCACCTGTGCCTTCACTGTCATGATTGACCTCAATGTCGACCTCTGCTGCATACCACTGCACGGCCACCTCAATTCCTTCCACAGCCGGACACCACTACAGCACCACCACCATGCCGAGTGCAGTTGGACATCCCACCGTCACCACCATGACAACCGCTGCTCCTGCTTGGACCTCCTCCACTGACACCACGATGCAGCAGGACCCTGGCATGGCCTTCCGTACCGCCACCAACCACGATGCAGCAGGACCCTGGCATGGCCTTGCGTACCGCCACCACCACGATGCAGCAGGACCCTGGCATGGCCTTCTGTACCGCCACCACCACGATGCAGCAGGACCCTGGCATGGCCTTCCGTACCGCCACCACCACGATGCAGCAGGACCCTGGCATGGCCTTCCGTACCGCCACCACCACGATGCAGCAGGACCCTGGCATGGCCTTCCGTACCGCCACCACCACGATGCAGCAGGACCCTGGCATGGCTGCAGGCTCTACGAGCACTATGGACTCTGGCATGGCTGCACGATCTACGAGCACTATGGACTCTGACACAGTGCAGCCGGACCCTGACAGGTCACCCACCACCATGCCACACCATATGAGCCCACCAAGACCTCCCACAACCAGTCAAACCAAAAAAAAACACAGAAAAAAAAAAACAGAGGACTCTTAGCATTCCTCCCCCTTCACCGCCCAATGTGTCTGTAATGTCAGGTTTGTCTCACCCTTCCAGTGCGTCTCAAGCCTCTCATGTGTCAAGCCCCATCCCCGAACTTCCAGACCCTTCTAGTTTCATTGCCCCTTCTCCTGCCACCTCTGCGTCGTCCACGGTTAGCCAGGCCTCAGTGCTTCACACCCCACGTTTACATCACTCTACCCCAAGCCGGCGCAGTTAAATAAAGTTTTTTTGTTGTTAAAAAATAAATACAATTTGATTTGCCCCAATTAGATTTGGTTTATTGTGTCTATCGCCGCTGGCAACACACACCGTGCGCCAACTAAGAAACTTCGCCACACACTTACTTTTTGGGCCACATCATATCTACAGTAGTTATAAAAAAAAAAGACTGCAGCTTTGTGTGTCTTTACTATACAGATATGAGGTGGGCCCAAATATATTAGATGTATTATCTCCATAATCTCTTCTTTCTGCTTAGTCTGTGACTAGTGTGGCAGTCTGAAGAGAAAATGGCAGAAATACAATGCAGAACTATACTCAACAGGTCAGGTGTCCAAAAACTCATTAGTTAGGACACCTGACCTGGTGAGTAGAGAGCTGCCTTGTATAACCACCATTTTCTCTTCTTTGTACGTAATCTATTACACACAAATTGAGGGGACAATGGTGGTCACACACGGCATATCTATGCTCACCTGCACAGGTGTCAGAAATAGTGAATTCACGAGGCTGTTATATGTGCATCATGAATTCATTATTTCTGACACCTGACTTGATGAGTATAGATCTCTTTAGTGTGACAGTCATTGTCTCTTCAGTCTGTGTCCAATGGATACAGCAGTACAGAATCAGGATGCAATGACGTCAACAAGCTTACCAATAAAGCAACATGGTTGCCATTACACTAGCAGTATGTGGCCAGTGTTTTATATCAGTATTTGTAAGCCAAAACAAGGAGTGGAAAAATTAGAGGTAAATTATAATATTAACATAATAATGTCAAGGTGGAAATATATATCTTTATACCTTTTTGTACTTTTATATATTCTTATACTGTGAAACAATAAGTTTTTCCTATGCTTGCAGATATAACTGTATTTAAAATGGCTACCAGTATTCACCTTTACCCTAGTTTTCGTCTCTGAGGAAAAAGTATCATTTCTTCTGAAATTGAAACTCAGGAATGTGAAGAAAGGAGGATTCGACAATTGGAGACATCAGGACAAATCAGAAAGGACTGAATACTAGACATATACTGCTTAAACCCCGCCTATGGCATTCCTTTTTGTAGAACAATATAGTACTGTGTATTTGGAAATAAACGCAGTTGCTGTGACCGCTGCTGACACAAGTGGACGCACGGGCATCAGCTAAGATTGAATCAGCTGCGTGTCTGACTCATTTTTACTCGGTACCAGATGCCCTGCACACACTTTAATTTGGAATGACTGGTGAATGAGGGTTATTGTCGTGACGACCCTGACAATTTGGTGCGACCAACGTGGGGCGTGGCCAGTGATTTGAGACCCCCTGGACCCATGCCTGGACGTCCGTGGATGATACCCGTAGTGGCTGACCTCGAGGACTGATCACCCTCCAAACACGGTAAGTGGCGATCATATACTTTGTATGTGTCACACTTGCTAGTGTCTCAGCCGTTATTGGTTTGTCTGTGGTCTCCTTGGGTCTGAGGAGTGACTGGTCGAGTGGTGAGACCGAGCGCGATCCTGTGCCACGCTCTGAACCAGCAACTGAGAGATGTCGCATCCCGCGCGTCCTCGTGTACACCACACCTCCTCCACCGGTCATTGTACTCCATTCAACCACCCTACCCGTGACTATTGTCTAGTAGTGAAGTGGAGTGAAAAATTGAACAAGTTGTAGATTGTGGAGCGGTTTAGAGAAAGGGATAGGAGATGCAGCCTCTGTGATATTGTACAGACAGGTAACTAAGATGTTCCGAGAGGGGACCACCTGTACAGACAGGTAACTAAGACGTTCCGAGAGGGGACCACCTGTACAGACAGGTAACTAAGATGTTCCGAGAGGGGACCACCTGTACAGACAGGTAATTAAGACATTCCGAGAGGGGACCACCTGTATTTTTGTGGAGGGGTCTCATTAGGAGGCTGCCTCCCAACGGTTTAGAATATCGTGGCAGGATAGTCTGTAATCACTGTTGTTCAGGTTAGGGACAGGAAACATTGAGCGTGAGGCTCTTTTCCTAGTACGTCGAACGTGAGGCTCCGTACTATAGAACACAGTGTTGATATCGCTGCCAGTGGTCTACTGCAGAAGGCCATAGTATTCTGGGAGTCAAGCTACGTCTCTTAAAGCAGAAGAAGTCTGTGCCCCACAAGTTAGATGAGGATGCTGTGGAAGTCAAGACAATAGTAGAGTCACGGGAGGGCAAGAGGCAGTCAAGAAGCTCATCTGCGAGTTGCGCGAGGCTTAAGGAACGAAGGATGGAAAGAGGTTGATGGAGAGGGAGGATCATAGGAAGGTTTTGTAGAAATTAAGTCTGAATACTGCTGCAATCCGTTTCTGTGTAGAAGATACTGAGCTCTTATCAGTGCTGTGTAGGAGATGGGAGGAGGGAGCGGACCGCTGCGCGACTCCTTTGTCATTTCTCCTCTTTTCTCCTTATCTGTGCTGCGTGCCAGAGAAAGGGGGGCGTAGAGCTGGGCTTTTGCTTTCTCCCTCTTGCGCTGAGGAATGCAGTGATTTTTCTTATTTCCATGTTTCTGGTAGGGAGGGGGCACGCACGTAGCTGCGCTCTCTTTGTATTTTCTTGGTGTAGAGTATGCGCTGGTAGATTTGTGTTTTGTTTAAGTCGATAATATTGTTTTGAAGTACAAAGAAATATTATAATCTGGAAATTTGAAAGTGAAATCTAGTGTCTAGTTTTAGAAGGAAACTTGTAAGTGATTGAAAGATTGGTAAAAGATTTACCTGCTTCAAGTTGAGTGGTTGATATATAGCAAATTGAGGATCAACAAAGGAGGAAAATAGCAAGTGAATAAATGGTGTCAGAGAGAGTGCAGCAGGACGAAAGTAAGGTGTATTATGAATGTTTTGATGCTTAAAAGTCCAACTATGACTGACACATTACTGCTACGGTCATACCTTTGTATAACCAGAGACCCAGATAAGACAGATGGACTGTGATCAGACAAACCCAGATTGGAGAAATATTTGTATGACCCGTGCTGCAACCCGACCTAAGAGAATTACACTGAATCCTGTCCAGACAAGATCACGTGTAGTGACATAAGAAGCTGACACAGGATTGTGGTTGGTGGATAGTGGGGACATTAACTTTTGGGAGTAGGCTGACCGTAATCCTTTTGAGAAGGAGCTGTAGACAAGCATGTCATGTCACCCCCACCACCAGAGAACCAACCACATCAGGTAGGGTAAAACAGATACAGGAGTATTATCCCTGGAGGCCCTCTGACTAGCTAGCTACGCTAAAACAATTGGCTGACCCTGAGAACCAACCTTTCCCATTTTTCAGATAAAGACAATATGATGGACGTATAAGTGCACCTGGGCAGACCTAGAGAGTTGGTGAACACAAAAACAGGTGACGTACTAGGACGCAAATTAAGACTTTATACAGATGTGACAAAAGGAGAGAGTGTGGAGATGTATTTTGGACAGTTACAGCTGAAATGGGAAGACATGGGGTACAGTCCCATAAACCCACTTGATGTTAGAGTATTGGTAAATACATTCATTGACGGTATGACCAAAGACTTACGAGACGAAATATAGACAGCCAGACCTGAATGGCGAAATGTAGATCCAAAAGATCTCCTGAAGGTTCCTAAAGAAGTTGAACAAATTAGGACAATAAGACGACGTGTCATGTATGCTGGAGTGGACACATCTTTCTTTTCCAGCTGGTTGGGTGGGCTCAAGGGATTCCTTCAACAAGCTTGTCTGGTACTGATTGCCCTCCTTATAATTGGATCGATAATTCTCTGTTGTGTTATTCCCTTGTATAAAAAGGTTATTGCCAAAGCACTTCCGACTGGCACCTTCCTCAATCAAGAAGTAGATCTACCAGAGTATGATGGTACTGATCCAGGGGAGATCCCTAAGTATGTCCCCCTCAAGAGAGTAGACAAAACCCCCTATTCTCAGATGATACTAAGAGATTTAGGGTACCGTTTCACAGTGGCACTTTTGTCGCTACCACGGTACGATCCGTGACGTTCCAGCGATATCCATACGATATCGCTGTGTCTGACACACAGCAGCGATCAGGGACCCTGCTGAGAATCGTACGTCGTAGCAGATCGTTTGGAACTTTCTTTCGTCGCTGGATCTCCCGCTGTCATCGTTGGATCGGTGTGTGTGACACCGATCCAACCATGCGTTCGCTTGTAACCAGGGTAAACATCGGGTTACTAAGCGCAGGGCCGCGCTTAGTAACCCGATGTTTACCCTGGTTACCATCGTAAAAGTAAAAAAAAAAAAACGTACATACTCACACTCCGGTGTCCGTCAGGGTCCCTCGCAGTCTGCTTCCCGCTCTGACTGCCGGCCGGCCGGAAAGTAAGCAGAGCACAGCGGTGACGTCACCGCTGTGATCTGCTTTCACTTTACGGCGGCACTCAGTCAGAGCGGGAAGCAGACTGCGAGGGACCCTGATGGACACCGGAATGTGAGTATGTACTGTTTGTTTTTTTTTACATTTACGACGGTAACCAGGGTAAACATCGGGTTACTAAGCGCGGCAATGCGCTTAGTAACCCGATGTTTACCCGGGGACCTCGGCATCGTTGGTCGCTGGAGAGCGGTCTGTGTGACAGCTCCCCAGCGACCACACAACGACTTACCAACGATCACGGCCAGGTCGTATCGCTGGTCGTGATCGTTGGTAAATTGTTTTGTGAGACGGTACCCTTAGTTTAGGGACAGTGGGAGAACTCCATGTGAGGTTAGTGAAGGGTTCAGCTGCCTGGAGGCCTCTCGCTAGGGGAGAGCTTCTGAGGTGTCTGGATGAAGAAATCCGCCTCCCCTTTCCCCATCACATGGACAGTCTCGAAGGATCTTTCTTTAAGGGAAAAACTTAGTGTTTAGGTGGGATTGTCAAGGTGAAAATATATATCTTTATACCTTTTTGTACTTTTATATATTCTTATACTGTGAAACAATAAGTTTTTCCTATGCTTGCAGATATAACTGTATTTAAAATGGCTACCAGTATTCACCTTTACCCTAGTTTTCGTCTCTGAGGAAAAAGTATCATTTCTTCTGAAATTTAAACTTCAGGAATGTGAAGAAAGGAGGATTCGACAATTGGAGACATCAGGACAAATCAGAAAGGACTGAATACTAGACATATACTGCTTAAACCCCGCCTATGGCATTCCTTTTTGTAGAACAATATAGTACTGTGTATTTGGAAATAAACACAGTTGCTGTGACAGCTGCTGACACAAGTGGACGCACGGGCATCAGCTAAGATTGAATCAGCTGCGTGTCTGACTCATTTTTACTCGGTACCAGATGTCCTGCACACACTTTAATTTGGAATAACTGGTGAATGAGGGTTATTGTCGTGATGACCCCGACAATAACTAGCACCTCTGCCTTTATCACCCACTCCTGGTTTTGGATTACAAATACTGATATTAAATACAGACCAAATACTGCTAGTTTTAGGACAGCCTTGGTTTGTAGAGGAAAAACATAGGAGACACGGTCAACACAACCAAAACTACATTTTATTAATGAGAAATATTATTATTTTAGAAAATTACTGGTACAGATGGAATTACAACAGGACATTTACACAACATTGTCCTGCCATGAGACACGTCCAATATCTGAATAAAAAAAGGCAGCAAATTGGTCCCGAATGTGACCAACTTCAGCAGTTGACCGCAGCGGGTGATGCTGGTAATCGGGCAGTGGGTGTGCAACAGGTTCATCCAGTTCAATGTTGGGTTGCTCCTTAGCCATTATATAATTGTGCAGAACCACACAGGCTCTGACCACCTCGTCGACTGTTTCCACTTTTAGATTTATGGCTGATGCAAGAATGCGCCATTTAGCAACCAGAATGCCAAAGGTACACTCTACTGTTCTTCGGGCCCTGGTCAGTCTGTAGTTAAAGATCCTTCTAGTGTGGTTCAAGTCCCGACTGGAATAGGGCTTCAGTAGGTTTTCACACATCTGAAAGGCCTCATCCCCAACCATAACAAATGGCATCGGTGGACCTTGAGTGTTGGGGAGAGGTTGTGGCGGTGGAAAATTGAAATTTTTGCCATACACACGGCGGCCCATATCCGAGTTCTTGAAAGTCTGGGAATTGTTGGCACGGCCAAAAGCTCCAATGTCCACGGCGATGAAGCGACAGTTCTCATCAGCTATTGCCATGAGCACAACAGAAAAATATTTTTTATAGTTGAAGTACTCCGATCCTGTTCTGGCTGGTTTGATAATGCGGATGTGCTTTCCATCCACCGCTCCCAAACAGTTGGGGAAATCACACACACTCTAGAATTTTTCCGCTATTTCAAGCCACATGTCCAAGGTGGGTAGGGGTATAAACTCATCCCGGAGTACATTCCACAAAGCCCGGCAGGTGTCCGCAACTATTCCAGACAGGGTGGATATTCCAAGCCAGTATTGCAAGTGGAGGGATGATAAACTCTCTCCGGTTGCCAGAAATCTGTAAGAAAAACAAACCCCCCAAAAATTACAAACTATTCTATTTATGGTGTGGTTACGCTAAAGAAAGAAAGGAAAATACCCAAAACATACATGTCAGAAAATACAAAATTTGGACTGTCATTGGTTTAGATTTTGAACGTACCTTAATGTAACCAGCAGACGTTCCTCCGGTGGAATTGCTCTACGGAGCTGGGTGTCCTGTCTCCGTATGGCTCCTTGGACATGAGCAAGCAAATCCCGGAACGAGTCTTGCGACATCCTTGTATATTCATGGAATTTCTCTGGGTTGGCATTAAGCTCGGCATACAGCGTGTGATAGGCTCCACGGCTCTCACGTAGTTCGATAATGTGGTGTCTCCAAAAACGCCTATGTTGTCTCCTTCTCCATCTTTGGCGATTTCTGTCTTGCTCCCAAGCAAAAGCACAGGCAAGAAACAGCTTGATGCTTAAATCCAGGTTGAAATAAAAGCTCTCCATGCGAAGATCCATCATGGCACAGGATACAGGAGCAAAATCTGAAGATTACAGCTGTTCAGGGGTCTATATAAAGAAATACCATAATACACACCCTCTGTAGTCCCATTGGCGGTGTCTGGTTGTCTAGATACCGATACCGCATGCGTCTAAAAAACGCCGCGTTTGTACGCGTTTATATGCGTTTTTTTCCACCACTTGCGGATGCGTTTTAAACGCTGCGGATTTAAACGCAAATGTGAAACTAGCTGTACCTGATATCCCAATACTGAGCCACTGCTGCCGTATGTGTCCCTATTACTGCACCTGATACCCCAATACTGAGCCGCTGCTGCCGTATGTGTCCCTATTACTGCACCTGATACCCCAATACTGAGCCGCTGCTGCCGTATGTGTCCCTATTACTGCACCTGATACCCCAATACTGAACCGCTGCTGCCCTATGTGTCCCTATTACTGCACCTGATACCCCAATACTGAGCCGCTGCTGCCGTGTGTCCCTATTACTGCACCTGATACCCCAATACTGAGCTGCTGCTGCCCTATGTGTCCCTATTACTGCCTCTGATACCCCAATACTGAGCCACTGCTGCCGTATGTGACCCTATTACTGCACCTACTGTGTGGTTCTCTGTGCCCTCTAAATTCTAAAGCACCCCTCTTTAATATAGTAATGCTGGGTGCAAGTGCCCTAGAAAACAGTGCCCATATTTTGTCCCTAGAAAGTAATATTGCCCTGTGTGCCTCTTTGACAGTCACAGAAACCTGAGTTCCCCTATAACAATAAGTGCACACTTAACATTGAATAATGTCCCCAATCTCCTCTCCTTACAGCTCCCCTATACACAGCATGACGCTCTCTTATACATAGTATAATGCCCCCTCACTGTATAGTACCACCCGCACAGTATACTGGCCCCTTAGTAGCCCCCAAACTGTTTGATGGCTCCAACACTGTAAGATTACCCCCTCAATGTAATCCTCACACTGTACGATGGCCCCCTAGATAGTCTCCATATAGTATAATGCACCAGATAGTCCTCAAAATAGTATAATGCACTCCCCATAGGACTCCATATAGTGTAATGCACTCCCTATAGGCCTACTCTGTATTGTATAATGCACCCCCATAGGCAGACTCTATAGCATAAGGCAGCTCCCATAGGCAGACTATAGCATAAGGCAGCCCCCATAGGCAGACTCTGTAGTATAAGACAGCACCCCATAGGCAGACTCTGTAGTATATAGAAGCTCCCATAGGCAGACTCTGTAGTATAAGGCAGCCCCCATAGGCAGACCCTCTGGTATAAGACAGCACCCCATAGGCAGACTGTGCAGTATAAGGCAGCCCCCCATTGGCAGACCCTCAGTATAAGGCAGCCCCCCATAGGCAGACCCTGCAGTATAAGGCAGTACCCCATAGGCAGACCCTGTAGTATAAGGCAGCACCCCCATAGGCAGACTGTAGTATAAGACAGCACCCCATAGGCACACCCTCTAGTATAAGGCAGCACCCCATAGGCACACGCTGCAGTATAAGGCAGCACCCCATAGGCAGACCTTGTAGTATAAGGCAGCACCCCATAGGCACACTCTGTAGTATAAGACAGCACCCCATATAGGTAGACCCTCTATTATAAGGCAGCACCCCATTGGCAGACTCTGCAGTATAAGGCAGCCCCCCATAGGCAGACCCTCTAGTATAAGGCAGCACTCCATAGGCAGACTGTAGTGTAAGGCAGCACCCCCCTACAGGCAGACTCTGTAGTATAAGGCAGCACCCCCCCACAGGCAGACTCTGTAGTATAAGACAGCACCCCCACACAGGCAGACTCTAGTATAAGACAGCTCCCCCCTTCCCCAGGCAAACTGTAGTATAAGGCAGCACCCCCTCCCCACAGGCAGACTCTGTAGTATAAGGCAGTACCCCCCTTCTCCAGGCAGACTCTGTAGTATAAGGCAGCACCCCCCCTCCCCAGGCAGACTCTGTAGTATAAGGCAGCACCCCCCTTCCCCAGGCAGACTCTGTAGTATAAGGCAGCACCCACTTCCCCGGGCAGACTCTGTAGTATAAGGCAGCACCCCCCCTTCCCTAGACAGATTATGTAGTATAAGACAGCACCTCCCCTTCCCCAGGCAGACTCTGTAGTATAAGGCAGCACCCCCCTTTCCCAGGCAGACTCTGTAGTATAAGGCAGCACCCCTTTCCCCAGGCAGACTCTGTAGTATAAGGCAGCACCCCCCTCCCCAGGCAGACTCTGTAGTTTAAGGCAGCACCCCCCCTTCCCCAGGCAGACTCTAGAATAAGGCAGCACCCCCCTTCCCCAGGCAAACTCTGTAGTATAAGGCAGCACCCCCCTTCCCCAGGCAGACTCTGTAGTATAAGGCAGCACCCCCTCCCCACAGGCAGACTCTGTAGTATAAGGCAGCACCCCCCTTCCCCAGGCAGACTCTGTAGTAAAAGGCAGCACCCCCATAAAGAAAAACAATAAATACTCACCTCACTTCTTCCTGGTTCCTGCGCTGCTCCCTGCTCCGGCTCACCTCCGGACCATGACGTCATCGCGCCCCTGTCAGTGTCGGCGTCGGTGACGTCATACTCTGACAGGGGATGATGGGAGAAGGAGCGCAGCGCTCCTTCTCCCATCAATGCGATCAGCTGTATCAGCTAAATGCCGATACAGTTGACCCTGCAATGACAGGCGGGGGGCCCACTGCTGGCTCCGGGCTCCCCCGCCTGGTCTGGGGCCGCATAGCGGTAGGCGGCAGAGCAGGGAGATCGGTTCTCCCTCTGCCCCCCGGTAGCTACGCTACTGACTCACGTAAAAGAAGGTGTGAACAGTTACCGAAAAGAATCAAGAGATGAGTCGAAGGGTGAAGAATTTTAGAGAGCAGAAAAGTAGTGATTGCGAAATGTATATAACACTAGATCACCAGGGACACAACACTATATATAAGAACAGCTTCTGAATATACCACTAGATCACCAGGGAGTGGGACACAACACTCTATATAAGAACTGCTTCTGAATATACCACTAGATCACCAGGGACACAACACTATATATAAGAACAGCTTCTGAATATACCACTAGATCACCAGGGACACAACACTATATAAGAACTGCTTCTGCATATACCACTAGATCACCAGGGACACAACTCTGTATAAGAACAGCTTCTGAGTGTACCACTAGATCAGCACGGAAACAACATTACTTATACGAATGGCTGCTCAACTCTGCCTCATTGGCTAAGCAGCTCTTTATTACCCATCACTCGGCTCTGTTACATTGGCCACTCAACTCGGCTACACTGGTTATGCAGCTCTGTTATACTAATCACTCAGCCCTGCTATATTGGCTACTCATTTCTGTTACATAGGGGTTCCATGGTCACAAACAATTCGGCCACCAGGCATTAGGTAATATGATAATCTCTGTGACTGGTGTTTACGGGACAACACTCGCTCGCTTTGCAATATTACACATAAATCCATGCATGCGTCTCCCCCCCCCCCCCCTCGGTCTGGAGCTTAGTAAATGGCGCCTCTTTGTGTAAACTCATAAAAGAAAAGCTATTGTCAGACGCCGCCGCTAAAACAAGCCTGTTTATGCTAATATATTTTGCCTCGACACATTGTAAATTCTTCCTAATGCATTAATTATAACTCCACGCAGACCAATCATTATTTTAGATATGCTAATTAGAAGCCGTTTTCTTCAGAGTAACACACATATCAGTAAGTGGAATGAATTCCCGCAGGATACGAAAAAATAGATATATATGATTCCTCTTGACTTCAGCTTAGAATATTTACCGCCCCCTCACCCCCCTCCAACAATCAAGTTGTAATTATAAATGTAAATGGAGAGCAAGATGTTCCTACAGGTGTGAACGGTGACATGTGCATCTCTTCGCTGCAAAGTTTAAGAAAATGTTACATTGGGAAGAAACACATTCAGAGATAATGAAATTAATCAGGCTGACTGACGGATGTAATAGTTCTCCATTACCGCTCCCCAAAGGCATCAGGCAGTTTGTAATTTTTTTTTCTAAGTGTTTTTGTATTTTTATTAACTTTTTTTTGGCAGCTGGCAGAAAAACCAGACTGGTGCACCAGATTATCACAAAGGGGAAAAGAAAGATTAGATGCTAGGAGCGAACATGAACATATTCTGTGTAGGTTCTTTGGGCTTGTACAGAGGGTCTTAAAGAGGTAGTCTGAAACTAACATTTATTTTAATCCTAAATGTCTGTCTATTTAATGTCATTATCTAAACTCTTTTCTGATTTCCTTAATTAAAAATTTGTTCCCTCACTATGTTATCTAAATGCTTTATTTATTTTTTTTACTGTTTCCTGTTTGATGATGCCCCATTTAAGAATCTCAGTGCATGCTGGGATACTCAAAAGAGTCATCATCAGGGGCAGAGGCTACGGTCACTGCCGTAGCCAACTCCCCCTTTCTAAAACGAAGCATCATCAGTGACACCTGTTTCAGAGACTGGGCTAGTCTCTGCTCTACTAACCATGTGTAGGTTGTCAATTCCAAGGTATGCTCAGTAGATTCTTGTCACTGTGCAATATGCACAGTGACAGTGCGCTCTCTCACCGGCTCTGATCAGAAGTAACATGTCGTCAAAGAGTGCACTATCAGTGTGCATTGTAAGAATGCCTTGCATGCAGAGACAAGGGACATCCCCTGTGACGTCACTTGTGGGGCAGTGCTAGTCTCTGCACGCTGGGTATTCTTCTTTCATTATGCACTGACAGTGCACTTCTCCTGCCGGCTTGTTTTCAATATTATAAGAAATTTGAGGACAACATTACCAGGTGAGGTACAACATGAGTCCAACCTCTGGGACTCGCATGATCCATTATCCCACATTATTCCCTCAAAGTTTTCTCTGATCATTACTCCTTCTGCCATCCGCCTGTGGAAAGGACTTTAATGGCTGTGGCACATCTGCCCAAGGAAAAACAATGAATAGGATGTATTGGCTGAAGCCATTTTATCCTTAAATTAGTGAGGGCTCCAGAGATCAAATTTCCTTTGAAAGTGATGGTGTATCGTAGTATTGGCACATATATGGCAGCCTCTGTCCCATCCTGCAATGAAGCATCATCAGTCATGGTCATATCAGGGGCTGTGGTAATCCTATGCATCTGTTGTGAATTGTGACATATCAAAAACAGCTAGCATAGAAAAATTCAAAAAAACACAACATGAAGAGCAAACTCACCAAAACCTTGTCAGATAACAAATGCACTCACAGGGTGCAGGAGGCCCCAATGCTAAAGCAGCACAGGTGCAAGCTACTGATAAGAGCAACCACGCACTCGCCCAAACATTAGAGGGGTTGGCTGCCTAGTAGCAAAAATGCACACAGGTAAGGCTTGCATAAGACACTATTCACACAGATAAATGTGATGCACAGTGTCTGGACAACCTATTGATCATGCCCATAGTATTAGCAGGTGGGCATGCAACACACAAGAAACAACATAAAGGGGCCCTGCCCACCCTGCAAAAAGATGATAAAAAGTGCAAAAACTATGAAAAATTAAATAATGTATATAATACATTAGATAAGGTATTAGTTACAATTTTGGCCAAAATAGATAAGCTCACAACCCAACGTCAAGGGTCCTCTTAAACTTGCGAGTCCTACTCTAATATCAAAAACAGCTAACATAGAAAAACTCAAAAAAGAAAACACAACATGAAGAGCAAACTCACCAAAACCTTGTCAGATGACAAATGCCCTAGCAGGGTGCAGCAGGCCCTGATGAGAGCAACCACCCACTCACCCAAACATTAGAGAGGCTGGCTGCCTAGTAGCAAAAATGCACACAGGTAAGGCTTGCATAAGACACTATTCACTATTTATTATCAGGGGCCTGCTGCACCCTGCAAGAGTGCATTTGTCATCTGACAAGGTTTTGGTGAGTCTGCTCTTCATGTTGTGTTTTTTTTAATTTTTCTATGTTATCTGTTTTTGATATTAGAGTAGGACTTGCAAGTTTATGAGGACCCTTGACGTTGGGTTGCGAGCTTATCCATGTTGGCCAAAATTGTAACTAATACCTCATCTAATGTATTATATACATTATTTAATTTTTCATCATTTTTGCACTTTTTATCATCTTTTTGCAGGGTGTAGCAGGGCCCCTTTATGTCGTTCCTTGTGTGCTGCATGTATATATATAGTGCTGGACAGCCCACCTGCTAATACTATGGGCGTGATCAATAGGTTGTCCAGACACTGTGCATCACATTTATCTGTGTGAATAGTGTCTTATGCAAGCCTTACCTGTGTGCATTTTTGCTACTAGGCAGCCAACCCCTCTAATGTTTGGGTGAGTGGGTGGTTGCTCTCATCAGTAGCTTGCACCTGTGCTGCTTTAGCATTTATTATCAGTGGCCTGCTGCACCCTGCGACTGCATTTGCCATCTGAATTGTGATGTATACTCAATAGGATCTTGTCACTGCAATATGCACAAGCAGAGATCAGCTTGCCAGATCCTGTCCTTGGAACGCACACTGACAGTACACTCTTTTGCTGTCTCGTTACATCTAATCAGAGCCGTTGAGAAAGTACACTGTCACTGTGCATATCACACAGTGACAAGACCCCACTGAGCATACATCGGAACCGACACATGCTCAGTAAAAAAACAAACAAACAAAAAAACAGTAGTAAGGGAATAGTAGATAATTTTTAAATAGAGCATATTAGAAATGAGATTAGATTATAACATTAAATAGATAGACATATATAATTAAAATAAATGTTAGTTTCATCCCTTTAAGACAACCCTTTAATGGAAACTTTAGGATAACTTCATGTATAACATATTTTTGGTGCAGGGTATTGTATTGAAAATATATCTGAATTATGTTTTAAATGTATTAAAGGCAAGGCTGTGGGGGCCACTATCACCCAAAAGCGGGGTTCTATTGTCCATATGATTACCGTATACGTAAGGGACTGAGCTAATGGACTTGAAATTAGTGGGATTTCATGAGCTTCAGCATTGGAGGTTTTAACAGTTTTAACGTCAACTTTTTAAAATTTTATTTACTTCTTATTTTTAATGGCAAGGGTGGTTTCGTTATGATTTTTTTTTCAGAGCAGTAGCAGAAGGCAAAAGTCTTAGGTCGGCGTCACACTCGGCGTAAGACAATACGGTCCGTATTTTACGGCCGTACTACGGCCGTAATACGGAGAAATGTTCCCAAAATAGTGATCCGTAGTCAGGGTGTGTCAGCGTATTTTGCGCATGGCATCCTCCGTATGTAATCCGTATGGCATCCGTACTGCGAGATTTTCGCGCAGGCTTGCAAAACCGACATCTAATGGATTTATGTGCGCAAATGTTCGGGAAAACATATATACAGTATATATATATATATATATATATATATATATATATATATATATATATATATATATATATATATATGTCATTGAGACACATATATATATATTCTGTATTTAGATTTAATTCAGCGCGATATCTGTGAACAGCCGGTAATTCAATTGCCGGCTTTTCATTTCTCCTGCACAAACCCGACATGATATGAGACATGGTTTACATACAGTAAACCATCTCATATCCCCTTTTTTTTTGCATATTCCACACTACTAACATTAGTAGTGTGGAATATGCAAAAAAAAAGGGGATATGAGATGGTTTACTGTATGTAAACCATGTCTCATATCATGTCGGGTTTGTGCAGGAGAAATGAAAAGCCGGCAATTGAATTACCGACTTTTCACTAACACCGCTGCGTATTTCTCGCAAGTCACACTGCTGGTCCGTGTGGAATCCGTATTTTTCTCGCCCCCATAGACTTTCATTGGCGATTTTTTTGCGCAATACGCTGACAAACGCAGCATGCTGCGATTTTGTACGGCCGTAGAAAGCCGTATAATACTGAACCGTAATATACGGCTGATAGGAGCAGCCCCATTGAGAATAATTGTGCCGTATGTTATGCGAGTTTTACGGACGTAGTTTCTGCGCTCTTACGTCCGTAAAACTCGCCAGTGTGACGCCGGCCTTACAAATAAACCGTAGATGTGACCGCTTTATCCTTCATTAGAATATTTACCCTTATATTAATGTCAATCATGTTTTTAAGAAGTCACCTTGAAGCGAGCAGATGTCAGCCGTTTGGAACTTTGAAAAATAAAGAATTTAAAGTATAATGGATTTTTTTGGCCTTTTTTGGACTTCTACTTTCAAGGAAATGTCTAACCTGCATACAGATTAAAAGGGGTGGTCTGAAGACCAAAATATTTTTCATCCAAAATCCCTATCTACTTAGTGCCATAATCTAAACTATTTTCTATCATACTTCAATAACAAAAAGTCCTATACGTCCCTAACTACATTATGTAACTGCTTTTTTTTTTCACTTCCTTTTTGATGATGCTTCGTTTGAGAATCCCCAGTGAATGCTGGGAAACTCAAACAAAGCTCTATCAGGGGGTAGAGGTTGCAGTCACTACCGCAGTCCCTTCTACCTCCCTGAAATGAAGTAATCAGAGACACTCATTTCAGGGGCTGGGCTAGTCCCTGCACGATGTGCGTGCTCTGTGCGATGTGCACAATGACAGTGCACTCTCTGTTGCTGATTCAAATCAGCAGTAAAAGCTGCAACAGAGCGGTGTCACAACACCCGGCGTGCAGAGACCAGGTACATCAGTTGCTGAAGAGGTGCAGGTCTCTGTACACTGGGTAGTCTGACAACACGCTTTGCTGCTGGGTCATAACTGGTGATCTGAGTCAGTGAGAGCGCGCACTGTCATTGTGCACATCACACAGTGCACATCATCCATCGACTAGCTCAACCCTTGAAACAGAGGTCACTGATGATGCTTCATTTCAGGGAAGGGACAAGGGCTGCGTCAGTGACCACAGCCTCGGCTCCCTGATGACGCTTCATTGGAGAATTAAATGGGATTCCCAAACAAAGAGTCATCAAAAAGGCAGTGAAAAAAAAGCAAAAAGTTAGTGAAGGATATGGAATTTTAATACAAATATTAGAAAATAGTTTAGATTATGGGGCTAAATAGATAGGGATTTAGGAGGAAAATGACTTTGCCTTTGGACAACCCTTTTATGGGCCTAATTGAGTAAGACTGGCATTTTGCTCAAGACCGCTAGAGTAAGGTGCGCCTAATCTACTATATAATTGTCTAAGGGTCACTTCCGTCTTTCTGTCTGTCCTTCTGTCTGTCTATCTGTCACGGTTATTCGTTTGCTGATTGGTCTCGGCAGCTGCCTGTCATGGCTGCCGCGACCAATCAGCGACGCGCACAGTCCGGAAGAAAATGGCCGCTCCTTACTCCCGGCGCCCGCATACACCCCTCCACTCAATGCTCACACAGGGTTAATGCCGGCGGTAACGGACCGCGTTATGCTGTGGGTAGCGCACTCCGTTACCGCTGCTATTAACCCTGTGTGACCAAGTTTTTTACTATTGACGCAGCCTATGCAGCGCCAATATTAAAAACATCTAATGTTGAAAATAATTTAAAAAATAAAAAATGATTATATACTCACCTACGCCGCCTTTCCCGATCCGCTCCGCTCCTCGCGATGCAACCGGCACATTCCGGTAGCACGGATGGTCTGGCAGAAGCACCTGCCATGACGTCACGGTCATGTGACCGCGACGTCATCACAAGTCCTGCACGGAAAGGACCTGCCGTGACGTCACGGTCATGTGACCGCGACACGGTCACGTGACCGCGACGTCATCACACCCTGGGACCGGAAGCTGCCGCCTGCACCTGTTATGATCCTTAGTGGTTGAGGATCACAAATTACTCCAGCTAAGTAACAAACATAGGACAAGCTCTAGGGAGGTGGCAAACTGGACTGACCGCAAATCTGAACCTATCCAAACACACTAGAAGTAGCCGGTGAACGTGCCTAAAAATCCTAGACGTCTCGAGCCAGCCTGAGGAACTAACTACCCTTAGAGAGAAAGAAAGACCTCTCTTGCCTCCAGAGAAATAATCCCCAAAGATATAGAAGCCCCCAACAAATAATAACGGTGAGGTAAGAGGAAGGCACATACACAGGGGTGAAAGCAGATTCAGCAAATGAGGCCCACTAATACTAGATAGCAGAAAATAGAAAAGGGAATCTATGCGGTCAGTAAAAAACCCTTACAAAATATCCACTCTGAGATTTCAAGAACCCCCACACCAACTAACGGTGTGGGGGGAGAAACTCAGTCCCCTAGAGCAACCAGCAAGCGAGGAAATCACATTTCAGCAAGCTGGACAAGAAACATAATGAATGCTGATAATCAAAAAATGAACAAACAAAAACTTAGCTTGTCTTGGAGAGACTGGGAGCAAGGTAGTCACAAGAAATCTGAAGAGCACTGAATACATTGATAGCAGGCAAGGAACTGAGTATCCAGGTGAGCTAAATAGGAAGCCAACCAAGGATAACGAACCAGCTGATGCTGCCAACCTGCAGAAAGACAACACTACACAGTACCGCTTGTGACCACTAGAGGGAGCCCAAAAACAGAGTTCACAACAGTACCCCCCCCTTGAGGAGGGGTCACCGAACCCTCATCAAGACCCCCAGGGCGATCAGGATGAGCCACGTGGAAGGCACGAACCAAATCGGCCGCATGAACATCAGAGGCGACAACCCAGGAATTATCCTCCTGACCATAGCCCTTCCACTTAACCAAATACTGAAGCCTCCGTCTAGAGATACGAGAATCCAAAATCTTCTCCACCACGTACTCCAATTCGCCCTCGACCAGCACCGGAGCAGGAGGCTCAACAGAAGGAACCACAGGTCCCACATACCTCCGCAACAAAGACCTATGGAACACATTATGAATGGCAAACGATGCTGGGAGATCCAAACGAAAAGACACCGGGTTAAGGATTTTCAAGATCTTATAAGGACCGATGAAGCGAGGCTTAAATTTAGGAGAGGAGACCTTCATAGGAACATACCGAGAAGACAGCCACACGAAATCCCCAACACGAAGTCGGGGACCCACACCGCGGCGGCGGTTGGCAAAGCGCTGAGCCTTCTCCTGTGACAACCTCAAATTGTCCACCACATGGTTCCAAATCTGCTGCAACCTATCCACCACAGAATCCACCCCAGGACAGTCAGAAGGCTCAACCTGACCCGAGGAAAAACGAGGATGGAAACCAGAATTGCAGAAAAAAGGCGATTATTAAGGGCAAACTCGGCCAATGGCAAAAAAGTCACCCAATCATCCTGATCAGCAGAAACAAAACATCTCAAATAAGTTTCCAACGTCTGATTAGTTCGCTCGGTTTGGCCATTAGTCTGAGGATGGAAGGCCGACGAAAAAGACAAATCAATGCCCATCTTAGCATAAAAAGTCCACCAAAACCTGGACACAAACTGGGATCCTCTATCAGACACAATATTTTCAGGAATGCCGTGCAAGCGAACCACATTCTGAAAAAATAGAGGAACCAAATCGGAGGAAGAAGGCAACTTAGGCAAGGGCACCAAATGGACCATCTTGGAAAAACGATCACACACCACCCAGATGACAGACATTTTCTGAGATACTGGAAGATCCGAAATAAAATCCATGGAAATGTGCGTCCAAGGCCTTTTCGGAACAGGCAAAGGCAAAAGCAAACCGCTGGCACGAGAACAGCAAGGCTTAGCCCGAGCACAAATCCCACAAGACTGCACAAAGGAACGCACATCCCGCGACAAGGAAGGCCACCAGAAGGACCTAGCCACCAAATCTCTGGTACCAAAAATCCCAGGATGACCCGCCAACACCGAAGAATGGACCTCGGAAATAACTCTGCTGGTCCATCTATCCGGGACAAACAGTCTCTCTGGTGGACAACGGTCAGGTCTATCCGCCTGAAATCTCTGCAGCACTCATCGCAAATCTGGGGAAATGGCAGACAAAATCACTCCCTCTCTGAGAATACCAGCCGGCTCAGAAACTCCCGGAGAGTCAGGCACAAAACTCCTAGAAAGTGCATCAGCTTTCACGTTCTTCGAACCAGGCAGGTATGAGACCACGGAGTTGAAACGGGAGAAAAACAACGACCAGCGAGCCTGTCTAGGATTCAGGCGCTTGGCAGATTCAAGATAAATCAGATTTTTGTGATCAGTCAAGACCACCACACGATGTTTAGCTCCTTCGAGCCAATGTCGCCACTCCTCAAATGCCCACTTCATAGCCAACAACTCCCGATTACCAACATCATAATTCCGCTCGGCAGGCGAAAACTTTCTTGAAAAGAAAGCACATGGCTTCATCACAGAGCCATCAGAGCTTCTCTGCGACAAAACAGCCCCTGCTCCAATCTCAGAAGCATCAACCTCGACCTGGAAGGGGAGAGAGACATCTGGCTGACATAAGACTGGAGCTGAAGAAAACCGGTGCTTCAGCTCCCGAAAGGCCTCCACGGCCGCAGGAGACCAATTAGTCACATCAGAACCCTTCTTGGTCAAATCCGTCAAAGGTTTAACCACGCTAGAAAAATTAGCGATGAAACGACGGTAAAAATTAGCAAAACCCAAGAACTTCTGAAGACTCTTAACAGACGTGGGCTGAGTCCAGTCATGAATAGCCTGGACCTTGACTGGGTCCATCTCCACAGTAGAAGGAGAAAAAATAAAACCCAAAAAGGAGACCTTCTGTACTCCGAAGAGACATTTTGAGCCCTTCACAAATAAAGCATTAGCACGCAGGACCTGAAACACCATCCTGACCTGCTTCACATGGGACTCCCAATCATCAGAAAAGACCAAAATGTCATCCAGATAAACAATCATAAATTTATCCAGATATTCTCGGAAGATGTCATGCATGAAGGACTGAAACACAGAAGGGGCATTAGAGAGTCCAAAAGGCATCACCAAGTACTCAAAATGGCCTTCGGGCGTATTAAATGCTGTTTTCCATTCATCTCCCTGCTTAATGCGCACAAGGTTATACGCACCACGGAGATCTATCTTGGTGAACCAACTGGCACCCTTAATCCGAGCAAACAAATCAGACAATAGTGGCAAAGGATACTGAAATTTGACTGTGATTTTATTCAGAAGACGATAATCTATACAAGGTCTCAAAGAACCGTCCTTCTTGGCCACAAAAAAAAATCCTGCACCAAGAGGGGAAGAGGATGGGCGAATATGTCCCTTCTCCAAAGACTCCTTTATATAACTCCGCATCGCGGCATGCTCTGGTATAGACAAATTAAAAAGTCGTCCCTTAGGAAATTTACTACCAGGAATTAGATTTATAGCACAGTCACAATCCCTATGAGGGGGCAGGGCACTGGACCTGGGCTCATTAAATACATCCTGGTAGTCAGACAAAAACTCAGGGACCTCAGAAGGAGTGGAAGAAGCAATAGACACCAACGGAGTATCGCCATGAATTCCCTGACAACCCCAACTTGACACATACATAGCTTTCCAATCTAAAACTGGATTATGAGCCTGCAGCCATGGCAGATCCAAAACGACAACATCATGCAAATTATGCAGAACAAGAAAGCAAATCACCTCCTGATGTACGGGAGTCATGCACATGGTTATTTGCGTCCAATACTGAGGCTTATTCTCAGCCAATGGCGTAGCATCAATTCCCCTCAGAGGAATAGGAAATTCCAAAGGCTCCAAGACAAAACCACAGCGCCTGGCAAACGACAAATCCATCAGATTCAGGGCAGCACCCGAATCCACAAAAGCCATAACCGGGTAGGACGACAAAGAACAAATCAAAGTAACTGACAAAATAAATTTAGGCTGTATAGTACCAATGGTGACAGGTTTAGCGATTTTTTTTAAGCGTTTAGAGCATGCTGAGATAACATGAGTAGAATCACCACAGTAAAAGCACAACCCATTTTGACGTCTATGACTTTGTCGCTCAATTCTGGTCAGAGTTCGGTCACATTGCATAGACTCAGGTCTCTGTTCAGAAAACACCGCCAAAGGATGAGCAGATTTGCGCTCCCGCAAACGCCGATCAACCTGAATGGCTAAAGCCATAGAATCACTCAGACTTGTAGGGGTGGGAAACCCCACCAAAACATTCTTAACGGCCTCAGAAAGACCTTCTCTGAAATTTGCAGCCAGGGCACACTCATTCCATTGAGTAAGCACCGACCATTTCCGAAATTTTTGACAATACACCTCTGCTTCATCCTGACCCTGAGAGATAGCCAGCAACGCTTTTTCTGCCTGATTCTCAAGATTAGGCTCCTCATAAAGCAGTCCAAGAGCCCGAAAAAATGCATCTACATTAAGCAATGCAGGATCTCCTGGCGCCAGAGAGAAAACCCAATCTTGAGGGTCGCCACGCAACAAGGAGATAACAATTTTAACTTGCTGAGCGGAATCACCAGAGGAACGAGGTATCAGAGATAGAAATAACTTACAATTATTCTTAAAATTTAGAAACCTAGATCTATCTCCAGAAAACAACTCAGGAATGGGTATCTTTGGTTCTGACATAGGGCTATGAATAACAAAATCCTGAATACTTTGCACCCGTGCCGTAAGATGATCCACACTAGAAGTCAGAGTCTGAATATTCATGTGTGCAGCTGAGCTCAAAAACCACCCAGAGTTCAAGGGGATGAAAGAAGCTAAACAGACTGCAGCAAAGGAAAAGCGGGAGGAAAAAAAAAAAAAAAAAATGTACTCAGGTCTTCTTTTTATCCCACTTCTGCGATGCATTAAACACTTTTTGGCCTGCTATACTGTTATGATCCTTAGTGGTTGAGGATCACAAATTACTCCAGCTAAGTAAGAAACATAGGACAAGTTCTAGGGAGGTGGCAGACTGGACTGACCGCAAATCTGAACCTATCCAAACACACTAGAAGTAGCCGGTGAACATGCCTACAAATCCTAGACGTCTCGAGCCAGCCTGAGGAACTAACTACCCCTAGAGAGAAAGAAAGACCTCTCTTGCCTCCAGAGAAATAATCCCCAAAGATATAGAAGCCCCCAACAAATAATAATGGTGAGGTAAGAGGAAGGCACATACACAGGGGTGAAAGCAGATTCAGCAAATGAGGCCCACTAATACTAGATAGCAGAAAATAGAAAAGGGAATCTATGCGGTCAGTAAAAAACCCTTACAAAATATCCACTCTGAGATTTCAAGAACCCCCACACCAACTAACGGTGTGGGGGGAGAAACTCAGTCCCCTAGAGCAACCAGCAAGCGAGGAAATCACATTTTAGCAAGCTGGACAAGAAACATAATGAATGCTGATAATCAAAAAATGAACAAACAAAAACTTAGCTTGTCTTGGAGAGACTGGGAGCAAGGTAGTCACAAGAAATCTGAAGAGCACTGAATACATTGATAGCAGGCAAGGAACTGAGTATCCAGGTGAGCTAAATAGGAAACCAACCAAGGATAACGAACCAGCTGATGCTGCCAACCTGCAGAAAGACAACACTACACAGTACCGCTTGTGACCACTAGAGGGAGCCCAAAAATAGAGTTCACAACATGCACCCCACACAGGCGACAGTGCTACAATGCGCCTGCGGAAGGTGAGTATATGTTTATTTTTTAACCTGTGTCATACGTGGCTGGACAATATACTACATAGCTGGGCAATATACTACACGGGCTGTGCAATATACTACGTGGCTCTGTGCTGTATACTACGTCACTGGGCAATATACTACGTCACTGGGCAATATACTACGTAACTGGGCAATATACTATGTGGCTCTGCTGTATACTACATCACTGGGCAATATACAATGTAACTGGGCAATATACAATGTAACTGGGCAATATACTACGTGGCTTGGTAATCTACTACGTGGCTGGGCAATCTACTACGTGGCTGGGCAATATATTACGTGGCTGGGCAATATACTACGTGGACATACATATTCTAGAATACCTGATGCGTTAGAATCGGGCCACCATCTAGTTCATTATATTTGTCTGCTACTGTATATTATTGACTCCCATGTACAAGTATATATCTAGTATAAAACTGCTCCTATTTACAACAATAAAAACTACAGTAACATTGCCGCCTGTGAAGAAAATGGAATATTTTGCTGTACATTATAGACACAGTGGCATTTACTCTCTGGCTTTTCTTGGCTCTTGTACATCTGCTATTTAGGTATTCTCAACAGTAGTATCATCAGTGTCATCCTCAGCTCTGTGACTTCTAATACTGACACATTTAGTACCATCTAGAGGTCACTTAGTCACCATAGGGAGTCTCCGCAGGCTAAGAATAATGCCGGTATAAAATACACAATAATAATAAACCTCTGCAACCTCCGGCACTAGATACCGAACGTCTCAATGTATCAGTATTAACAGTGTTTTCTAAAAAGTTTTCTGAGTGGTAATTCACTTCATGTCGTGCTTTAATCTCAAGTAAAGACGTAAGTAATAACTTGCAATTATTAAAGAGTAACCGTCATCTTTTTGTTTCTTTTCATAAATCAGTTGTACACGTGAAAATAAGAAACTTTGTAATATCTCTTATCAGAAAAATCTGCTTCTTTCTCCTTCTGGACTGATCTTTTATTCTCAATAATCTCAAAGAAAAGAACAATTTTCTTTTTCTTCTGTGCCCCAAAGTTATGATCTCATGTAAACATTGTGTAAACGTTCACATCGACCAATTGGGCGTGTACCAGAGAACTTGCTGGAGTTTGACTTATCTTCTCCATTGTTGGGCAATCATAACACAACTCCGCCCACAGAAAAGTTCTGTAGTACTAGCCTAATTAGTTGAAGGAAAAATTTTCATTCTTATTACAAGGCATCATAACGATAGAACGGAGGGGGATGGAAGAAAATTAAGATTTCAGAATCAGTTTTGCAGGGGAGATTAGACGAAATACGCCGTTTTAATAAAAAAACAATAGCAATAGCTTTATAAAGAGCATGTCTAGTTATAGAATCATAGAATGTTAGCGTTGGAAGGGACCTCTGGGGTCATTGTGTCCAACTCCCTGCGCAATGCAGGAGTCACTAAACCATGTCAGACAGATGGCAGTCCACCTTCTGTTTGAAGACTTCCATTGAAGGTGAACTCACAACCTCTCGTGGCTGCCTGCTCCACCCATTGATCACCCTCACTGTCAAAAAAGTTTTTTCTAATATCTAATCTCTATCTTCTCCCTTTCAGTTTCATCTCATTGCTTCTCGTATTTTCATGTACAAATGAGATTAAGGATGATCCTTCTACATTGTGGCATCCCTTCAGATATTTGTAGACAGCTATTAAGTCTCCTCTTGGCCTTCTTTTTTGCAAGCTAAATATTCCAAGATCCTTTAAACGTTCCTCGTCCTACATACTTTGCAGTCCGCTTACCATTCTGATCACTTTTCTCTGAACTTGCTCCAGTTTTTCAATGTCTTTTTTAAAATGTGGTGCCCAGAACAGGCCACATTATTCCAGATGAGGTCTGACCAAGGAGTAGTAGAGGGAGATAATTAGTTCACATGATCTAGACTCTATGCTTCTCTTAATACATCCTACAACTGTGGTTGCCTTTTTGCTGCTGCATCACACTGTTGACTCATGTGCAGTCTGTGATCTAATTAGTATAGCCAATTCTTTTTCACACGTGCTGTTGCTTAGTTCTATTCCTCCCATTCTGTACTTTTCGTTTTTCTTGCCTAGATGTAGAATCTTGCATTTATTCCTGTTAAATACCAATCTATTAGTCGCTGCCCATTGTTCAAGCTTCTGTAGATCCTTCTGAATTCTTTTTCTGTGTTCTCTAGTCAAAACAATCCCTTTAAATTTAATTTGACGAAAAAGTAATTAGTAGCTTGGAATACTGCTGTATAATTCAGAGTAAAAGAATTTCCCAAGAAAATATGCAGCCTCTTTAAGAAAGGAATGCGAACTGAATGAGATCTAGGAATAATTAGGAATTAGTTGGATGCAATCAGACTTTAATGGGATTCCACAATGTCTTTTGTAGATTACCCATAAGAAATCCCGAATGCCACGCTGCATAAATACATATATATGTTCAGTAGAATAGGTGTGCATTGTCCCTTTTGAATGTTCTGCCTTTAGAGTTTCCATTGCTAAATATTTCATATCGTCCTGCTGGGAAACCTGCAGAAAATATTTCAAAAATTGCCTAGCAGATCCCATGATTTGTTTGTCTCTGTTATCCAAAGCTTTATGTGACAGAATATGATAAATCTCAGACATAGGGCTACAGGAACTCCCATTAACCAGACAACTTCATTTTGATTTCAACAAGGTTAAAAAAAAAGCAAAAAAAAAAAAGCAGAGGTTGTGTTAGCTCATGGAGAACATATTGCGGGAGGCGAAAAAAAAATCTATGTAATGACATATTCTGCATTAGTGCACGGAATGGTAAAGTTTACTTTGCTGGTAAAAAAAAATATGCAGAATTCAAATACATGTGACAAAAATCCATTAGGTGAATTCATCTGTAAAGTCGATGTCTACGTCCCAATTTCACTGCCTCCAAGGGCATGAAATGAAAGTTCCTTTCCAGAGAATGAGAACCCAGCATGTTTAATAAAAGTGACATTCACATTGATGGGAATTCCATTCCGGTTACAGGAATAATATCTTTCTGGTATTTACATTTTATTATTCACATATTCAATGTTCTTCGGGCCATTCCCAGGTAAATTCATGCACCAAGCAACATCACGTATGAAAATATACATCTGTTTATTGTGGATCTTCCAGAAAAAAATTGTTTATGGAAATATGGGATGCAATAATGAGAAATAATTAAAATCTAATGTGGTGACCTAAGCTGTGTGGTCCTTATTGGATGGTGGGCATTATTATAAGTTGTTCCATTTGAACCTTTGTCCTTGCCCTTTCTTGGGTCCCTGAGTCTAGAGACGGCTTTCCACCACGGCTCCGGTCTCTGTGTTTTGGACGCTGGACACAGGGAGGGTGAGTACCTGCTAACTTTATTTCAGGTATATTACACTCTGGGGCCAAACTTCATAAAATTGGTCAACCCCTTTAAAGTGGAACCTCTCAGATCTTAAAAAGGTAGAATAGAATAGTGAGGGCGAGGCTGGACAATGAGATTTTTTTCCTATAATTTGATTTAGATTTTTCAGGTAAAAAAGCGGGTTTAATGCTTATAGAGAAAGCCTGTGAGTCCTGCTTAACTGCTCCCATTTATAGAAAAAGACTGTGCTTAACTCCACCTATTTATAGAAGCCTGTGAGTCCAGCTTAACTCCACCCATTTATAGAAAAAGACTGAGTCCAGCTTAACTCCACCCATTTATATAAAAAGCCTGTGAGTACAGCTTAACGCCACCCATTTAGAGAAAAAGACTGTAAGGTTGGCTTAACTCCACCCATTTATAGAAGAAGCCTGTGAGTCCAGCTCAACTCCACCCATTTATAGAAAAAGACTGAGTCCAGCTTAACTCCACCCATTTATATAAAAAGCCTGTGAGTCCAGCTTAACTCCACCCATTTATAGAAAAAGCCTGTGAGTACAGCTTAACTCCACCCATTTATAGAAAAAGCCTGTGAGTCCAGCTTAACTCTACCCATTTATAGAAAAAGCCTGTGAGTACAGCTTAACTCCACCCATTTATAGAAAAAGCCTGTGAGTCCAGCTTAACTCCACCCATTTATAGAAAAAGCCTGTGAGTCCAGCTTAACTCCACCCATTTATATAAAAAGCCTGTGAGTACAGCTTAATTTCACCAATTTATAGAAAAAGCCTGGGTCCAGAATAACTCCACCTATTTACGGAAAAAGCTTGTGAGTCCAGCTTAACTCCACTCATTTATAGAAAAATCATGCGAGTCCTGCTTTCTCCATCCACTCATTGAGAAGGCGTGGAGTCTTGCTTGTCCTATCCCCTAAGTGTGAGCCTGTGAATCCTACTTTCCCTCTCTCAGATTGATTAATGTTTTTTTATTTATGAGTTTTATATGCAATTAACCTATGTAGATGGAGGTAGCAGGACTCATAAGCCCTTTTTATGGGTGGGAGGGCTAAGCAAGACTCACAGGGTTTTACACTGTGTGAAATGGAAATCAGAACTCACAGGCTTTCTCTATAAAGGGATCAGAGGAAGAAGAATTCAACTCAATTAGTGGAAGGGAAAGGCATTACTAATAGGAATTTACCACATATGGACCGGAGTAGCAGGTCTCACAAATTTTCATTATGTGTGGAATCATTGACTCTTTAGCAGAACTGTGGAAAGCAGGACTTAAATGTATTTTCTTCAAGATGCTGGGGGAAGAAAGACTCATAGGCTAGCTCTATCTCTAGATGGTATGGCAGCGGTACTGACAGAAAAAAATGAAACATTAGATGAATAGATATATAGCCTCTATACCTCCATCCAACACACAAAGGGTTTAGTAGCAGTTAGAAAAATGATAGTAAGATGTGGCTTTGAAGATAAAGTCATATATTTCTGGATAGATTTTCTTACACTGGTACTTAAAGGATTTTATTTATTTTTCCAGGATACTAATCTGCAGATACAAAGGACTGCTATGGGGTGTAATGTGACCCCAGTATATGTAAACTGTTGTATGTCATATTTTGAATAGAACTTCTTTTTTTCATGTGATTTATGCAAAGCTAATGCTTTAACATGTCGATGATACATCTGTGACATACTCCATATACAGGTGCTTCTCACAAAATTAGAATATCATCAAAAAGTTAATTTATTTCAGTTGTTCAATACAAAAAATGAAACTCATATTTTATAGAGTCATTACAGAGTGACCTATTTTTAGTGTTTATTTCTGTTAATGTTGATGATTATGGCTTACAGCCAATGAAAACCCAAAAGTCATTATCTCAGTAAATTAGTATACTTCATAATATCAGCTTGAAAAATGATTTTAAAATCTGAAATGTTGGCCTACTGAAATGTATGTTTAGTAAATGTACTCAATACTTGGTCGGGCTCCTTTTGCATCAGTTATAGCATCAATGCGGCGTGGAATGGAGGCGATCAGCCTGCGGCACTGCTGAGGTGTTATGGAAGCCCAGGTTACTTTGATAGCAGCCTTCAGCTCGTCTGTATTGTTGGGTCTGGTGTCTCTCATCATCCTCTTGACAATACCCCATAGATTCTCTATGGGGACAAAGTCAGGCGAGTTTGCTGGCCAATCAAGCACAGTGATACTGTTGTTTTTAAGCCAGGTATTGGTACTTTTAGCAGTGTGGACAGGTGCCAAGTCCTGCTGGAGAATGAAATTTCAATCTCCAAAAAGTTTGTCGACAGAAGGAAGCATGAAGCCCTCTAAAATTTCCTGGTAGATGGCTGCGCTGACTTTGGTCTTGATAAAACACAGTGGACCTACACCAGCAGATGACATGGCTCCCCAAACCATCACTGATTGTGGAAACTTCACACTAGACCTCCAGCAGCTTGGATTGTGGCCTCTCCACTCTTCCTCCAGACTCTGGGACCTTGATTTCCAAATGAAATCCCAAACTTACTTTCATCTGAAAACAACACCTTGGACCACTGAGCAACAGTCCAGCTCTTTTTCTCCTTGGCCCAGGTAAGACGCTTCTGGCGTTGGCTATTAATCATGAGTGGCTTGACCCAAGGAATGTGACACTTGTAGCCCATGTCCTGGACACGTCTGTGTGTGGTGGCTCTTGAAGCAATGACTCCAGCAGCAGTCCACTCCTTGTGAATCGCCCCTAAATTTTTGAATGGCCTTTTCTAAACAATCCTTCCAAGGCTGAGGTTATCTCAGTTGCTTGTGCACCTTTTTCTACTATATTTTTTCCATTAGCTCAACTTTCCATTAATACACTTGGATACAGCACTCTGTGAACAGCCAGCTTCTTTAGCAATGACCTTTTGTGGCTTCCCCTCCTTGTACAGTGTGTCAATGACTGCCTTCTGGGCATCTGTCAAGTCAGCAGTCTTCCCCATGATTGTGGAGCTACTGAAACAGACTAAGGGACATTTATAAACCCTTAGGAAGCCTTTGCAGTTTTTTTTTTTTTAATTATTCTAAGTTACGGAGATAATGACTTTTGGGTTTTCATAAGCCATAATCATCAACATTAACAGAAATAAACACTTAAAATACATCACTCCGTTTGTAATGACCCTATATAATATATGAGTTTCACTTTTTGTATTGAAGAACTGAAATCAATTAACTTTTTGATGATATTCTCATTTTGTGAGAAGCACCTGTATTGTTGGGGCCCAATGGACACCGTTATGGATAACCATACATTTCTCAATAATATTTTGCTAGAGTTGTAGTTTACTCTCCACTATGATAAACAAAGATCTGTTTTCTACATACTACCATTATTAAACAACCGAAGTGAGGCTTCTCTATAGATTTATAAGTGAAAGAGATCGCAACAATCTTTTACTTTTTTCCAGTTGCCACAGCAAGGCCACCAAAAAATCTATTCCAATTTTTTTGTTTAATTGGCTAGGCAAAATTGTTTCTGATGAACCGACTCGCCAAATATAGCTCCTGGAAAGGAGATATCCTGCTAAAATATTAGAATATTGCAGATAACCCTTGCTTGATTAGGGGGCACAGAGACCAAGAGAATAGTGTTCCCATTATACATTCCTACAACCTGTTCATAAAAACATTTGTAATTGCTGGTCTATAATTGACGGAAGTTGGTCTTGCATATCCATACATGGGGACGCCACATTGTAATTAGCGTATTACTCTAGCGAGACATGTCCATTCTATCCATCCTCCCATACTTACCTATCTCCCCTGCTCCTCATCTCTTCTTCATAGAGAGCACTAATTCATCATTATTTTATATTTACTATTTTATCCCTAGATATTTTGCAGAATCCAAAATATATTTAAAATTTCATTTTTTTACCATGTAATTTTATTTTGCACACTGTACTACCTTTGACTATTTTTTCCTTTCATTGCCTTCCGCGGAGCTGTTAGTTGTGACATATATTATGAGTTATTTAGGTAAATTTCCTTCTATTTTCATGAACATGAATAAAACATAATTAAAAAATGAATATATTTAAAGAAAGTTGATAGAAAATCCTCTTGTCCCCAAGAATGACGCCTGATTGAAGATGGTAAAGCCGGAGTGCGGGTGAAGCGGTGCTATGATAGGCTTCATTTATGGATTATCGTCTAACAAACACACAAAGAATGAAAATCAGCCTGACAAGTGGACTAATCCTGATCGCAAAGCTCTGTTCTATTAGCCTTACACAAATTCTTCTTGCTTTACGGTGAAGGCGATTGTTTCTGATCGAATAATATATAAGGGAAAAAAGATGGATATTCATAAAAAATATAAGTTTACTCCATAATGCATATATCACATATCAGGATATAAAAGGAACATAAATGGAGAAGCCTCATCAAATTATTATTGTGATAATAGCAGCTAACTGAAGCCACCACTAGTGGGCGCTCACTCCATAAAGATTTATACACCTCCAACTAATTTTGATTTAGGCTGTTTAATATGATTTTATTATTAGGTCTAAAATTAGTGCTGAATAAGTTTATAGTATATCTCTATATAGAAACTGTTTAGTTACCTGACTACTAAACAAGAAAAGGAAACAACTCAGAAGTCCAATTTACAACTTGACCTACATTTCTATATGTCTTTTTCTTATTCATGAAGTCTGTGATCTTTGTCTAACACATATTTCTGGAATCCAAAGTTTCATATAAGAGTGATACTTAATGGGAATCTGTCAGTAGGATCATCCCTCCTAAGCCGTCTATATGGGCATGAAGCTCATAGAGAGTTAAATAAAACGATACCTTGATATCTGTGATCTGATGTCTTATTAAGAAAAATGTGGATTTCTCTGGTATAAAACATCGGATTGCAGATATCTATGTATCACTTTATTCAGCTTCCTATGACCTGCATGCTCATGTAGAGCACACCATAACTGGGTTGTACAATTACGGTAGTTTGCACTAAAGGGCTTCTTTGACTAAAAGAAGTTATACCACATACAAGGGTCAAATACTGCCATCCCGCGCCTGGAGCACATATTACCACCACATAGTGCCCAAATAATAATGCACATAGGGACAAATACTGCCACACGATGACTAGACCACATATTACCAACACATAATGACCAAATAATACCACATACAGGGAAAAATACAGCCACACCATGACCAGACCACATATTACCACCACATACTGACCAAATAATGTATCACCACACCATGACTAGACCACATATTACCACCATATAATGGACAAATAATACCACATGCAGAGACAAATACCCCCACATCGTTACCAGACCACATAGTACCACCGCACAGTGAACAAATAATAACAGACAGGGATAAATACTGCCACACCATGACCAGACCACATATTACCACCACATACTGACCAAATAATGACACATACAGGGACAAAGACCGCCACACTGCGCCAGACCACATATTATCACCACGTACTGACCAAATACTACAATACTGATCATGAATAAAAACCACAATACTAACAACACTGTTATTTCTAGCAGTGACATTATACACAGGAGCTATATATGTAGTGTCAGTGTACAGGTTATACAGGGATCACCAGTGACATTATATACAGGAGACCTGTGTATAGTATAAGTGTACAGGTAACACCGTGATCACCAATGACATTATACACAGGAACTCTGTATATAGCGTAAAGTGTACAGGTAATTTAGTGATCACCGGAGACATTATACACAGGAGCTCTATATATAGTCTCAGTGTACAAGTAATACAGTGATCACCAGTGACATTATACACAGGCACTCTGTATATAGTTTACAGTATATAGTGTAAGTGTACAGGTAATACAGTGATCGTTGGTGTCATTACACACAGGAGCTCTGTATATAGTGTCAGTGTACAGGCAATACAGTGATCACCAATGACATTATACACAGAAGCTCTGTATATACTGTCAGTGTACAGATAATACAGTGATTACCAGTGACATTAAACACAGGAGCTCTGTATATAGTGTACAGGTAATATAGTGATCACCAGTGGCATTATACACAGGCGCTCTGTATATAGTTTAGAGTGTATAGTGTAAGTGTACAGGTAATACAGTGATCACTGGTGTCATTCTACACAGGAGCTCTGTATATAGTGTCAGTGTACAGATAATACAGTCATCACCAGTAACATTATACACAGGAGCTCTGTATATAGTTGATGGGTCATTAGTTGCCCCAGACAAGTCAGTACTCTCTCTATGCTATCATGCCCCTGTGGGAGTGATAACATATTTTGCAGGCGCTGTTGGTATCGGCAGCCCCCACAAATCTCGCTCACGCGCAGTGAACATTTCGGCAGCGTCACTGCACTTCTGCATCCGGATGTACGCTTCCCAGCTTCAGAGGTGTAGTGCGCATGACCGGAAGACATCTTCTGAACTTCCGGTCATGACTTTTAGACTACACGAAGTAGGAAAAAATGTCAAGTGGGAAAAGTTTTTAAGGGTGATTGTAAGAATTTACCAGACCTCAGGGTAATGGGTATGGAGATGTAAACTTTCTGAAGTCGTTACACTTTTCTATACTTCAATCATTCCTTCTACTATTATCCAATTTTACAATTCTGTACTTCACATGCAAATGAAATTCACCTAAACCAGGCTCCCATGTGTAAAATTTCCATCATTGAGAAGCTCTAATGATCCTTGAAAGGGACTTTTTTAAAGTTTCATTTGAAATCAACCAGAACATTCTGGATACGTTTATTACTGATGGAAACATATCAGTTTTCTATGTAAAAGTTTATCGAAATCTTTAGCTAGAGACACAAAAGAAATCGTAGGACTCCATATCTTTGCATCAACTATCATAGGTGATTAAAATGATGGATATCTCTTAGCAGCTCACCAAAGATTGACTGTTATACTGAATGCTAACATCTCTTCATTACAGAATGTCTGGAATTACCAGTTTAAAGATATCTTAGAGGTGAACTCCATGTATGAAATAACTTTACACGGATCAGAACCTAGCTGACTGCCAAATCTATAAGTTTTAACATTTCTATAATTCAGGATTTATATTATTCTTGTATTGGTTCTCTCATCACTAACACTGTCCTCAGTGCCTCTCTTTATGCCTTGATTAAAGGGGTTGTCAGGCCTTAGGCTACAAGTCTGCAGTCACTCTATGACTAAGCATTCTTCAGTGCTGGTGCTGGGATCGGGCGTTCATTTGAACAATATGTACACTTCTGGCCACATTCCAACTAGACTTGTCTGGTCTCACTCAATATGCTTGCATTGAGCGAGGCTCTGCATGTTTAGTCGGCATGTGACACATGTATGCAAATGACTTCCTTTGTAGTGTTCTAAATCTTATAAGGACAAACTAATTGCACCCTCTCCCCCATTATTTAATAATGTCCCTCATCTTGGTATATATATCCCCCATCCTGGTATATATGTCCCTCATCCTGGCCCCATCCCTGTGTTGCCCATTCGAAATTTTCTTCAAAACCAGGAACCTCGTATCATCTGTCCTCACACCCTTTATGCATTTAATAGCCCTCTGTGTCTGTCCTCTTAGGCTATGTGCACACGTTGCAGATTATTTGCGTTTTTTTAGTGTTTTTGCGCTATAAAAACGCAAATAATCTGCATACATTAAGCATCCCATCATTTTTAATGAAATCCGCAATTTCTGTGCACATGATGTGCGTTTTTCCGCATGAAAAACGCATTGCGGAAAAATAATGAACATGCTCATTAATTTTGCGTTTTTTTTTCGCGGTTTTCCCACTGTCTAATGCATTGGGAAATGTCCGGGGAAAAATGCGCCAAAACCGCGTCAAAACCGCGCAAAAAAACGCGCTAAAAACCGCATGCGGTTTTCATGCGGAAATCCGGCAGAAATGTCCGGATTTTCACAGGAATTTTCTGCATGAATTCCTGAACGTGTGTAGGGGGCCTTACACATACTGGTTGGTAATTGGTTCATGCAGCTTTACATGAACACCCGATTTATTACATTATGGCTGGACCGTGCAATGAAAGCAATTGTTACCATCCAATCTTTCGTGTCCCCTCTATTTCCTCATAGATTGTAAACTTGCGAGCAGGGGCCTCACTCCTCTTGGCATATGTTGAGTTATGCAATTATTATTATTCTGCAATGTCTTTTATTATCTGTGTAAGTACCATCTAAAATGTAAAGTGCTGCGGAATATGTTGGCGCTATAGAAATAAAATTATTATTATCCGTCCTCCATCCTGGTTTATATATCCCCTATTCTGGCATATATGTCCCCCATCTTGGCATATACAGCTCTAGCAAAAATTAAGAGACCACTGCAAAATTTTCAGCTTGTCTGATTTTTCTCTTTACAGGTATATTTTTGAGTAAAATTTAAATTTCTCTTTTATTCTATAAACTACTCACATGTCTCTGAAGTTCCAAGCAATACATTTTGTATTTATTTTCTTAAAATGAGAAACGGTCAAAATAACAAAAAAATGCACTGCTTGCAGACCTCAAATAATGCAAAAAAAAAAAAAGTTCACAATCATTTAGAAACAACAATACTAATGTTTTAACTCAGGAAGAGTTCAGAAATCAATATTTTGTGGAATAATGATTTTTAATCCCAGCTGTCATGCGTCTTGGCATGCTTTCCACCAGTCTTTCACACTGCTTTTGGGTGACCTTATGTCACTCCTGGTACAAAAATGTAATCCACACATTGATTGACCTAGCTGTGTGGCATGGCGCATTATCCTGCCCCATTCCAGCCTTGCTGAAGCATCCCCAGATCAAGACCTGGTTGTCTAATGGTTAGACGGAGACCTAGAGAGGCGTACAAGCCACAGTGTCTTTCACCCACTGTGATATTGGTGGAGGATCGGTGATGATCTGGGGATGCTTCCTCTTGATTACATTCCAGAGGTTTTCAATGGGGTTCAGATCTGGAGATTGGGCTGCCCATGACAGGGATTTGATCCTGGTATATATGCTCCCCATCCTGGTACATACGTCCCCCATCCTGGTATATATGTCCTCCATCCTGGTATATGTCCCCCATCTAGGTATATATGCTCCCCATCCTGGTATATATGCTCCCCATCCTGGTACATATGTCCTCCATCCTGGTATATATGTCCCCCATCCTGGTACATATGTCCTCCATCCTGGTACATATGTCCCCCATCCTGGTATATATCCCCCATCTTGGTATATATGTCCCCCATCCTGGTATATATGTCCCCCATCCTGGTATATATGTCCACCATCCTGGTATATATGCTCCCCATCCTGGTACATATGTCCTCCATCCTGGTATATATGTCCCCCATCTTGGTATATATGTCCTCCATCCTGGTATATACAGTATGTCCCCCATCCTGGTATATATGTCCCTCATCCTGGTATATATGCTCCCCATCCTTGTACATTTGTCCTCCATCCTGGTATATATGCTCCCCATCCTGGTATATATGTCCCCCATCCTGGTATATATTGTCCACCATCCTGGTATATGTGTCCTCCATCCTGGTACATATGTCCCCCATCTTGGTATATATGTCCTCCATCCTGGTATATACAGTATGTCCCCCATCCTGGTATATATGTCCCCCATCCTGGTATATATGCTCCCCATCCTTGTACATTTGTCCTCCATCCTGGTATATATGCTCCCCATCAGGGCCGGCGTCAGCACCCGGCGTACCCGGGCAAGTGCCGGGGCCCTGGCGAGACGGGGGGGCCCATTTATGGTAGTAACGGACAGCACAAGTACTGTACACACACATGCGCTCCTGGGGGCCCCGCAGCCGGACTACATCCCTGCTGTGTGTGACTACTACAGTGCCTCAGTCATTCAAATCCCTCTCCCAGCCTGGCAGAGCACATCCATCATCCCGGGCGGCGCACCGATAGCAGGCGGCACAGAGCTCTCTGAGGGTTTCGCTGGCGCTGCGCAGCTGCAATACTCACCTCCGCCGTCACCATGGATACGAAGTCACTTCCGGGCGGCGGTCATCTGTCCTGTCACTACCGGTCGGGTGAGAGCTCAGAGAAGATCATGTGTTCCATTCCACGTCCACTGTCCAGGACAGGTCCAGCAGCGGCAGCGCCAAGCAGAAGATGAGCAGCAGCTGCAGTCAGGTGCACGGTCGGTGCACCCTCTCCCTGTGTCCACAATGGGGGCGCCGGCGCTGTGTGAAGCAGTGAGTGAGTGAGTCTTCGGTCCCAACGCTGCGCATTGCGGGGGCGGGGGGGATGCAGCCTGCTGAGCCTGGGCCTGCTTGCATCCTGTAATGCCAAGCTGTATTGCTTCAGAGTTTGTGAACCAGGCCTTTCCTAGCTTCTGATCCTGGAGTCTGAGTTAGCTCTCAATGGGAAGATGTTTAGGTCATGTAGAGGCTATTCCCCCCCCCCCCCCCGGTAGATAGTCAGAAGAGAACACTGACCCTCTTACTTTCCACATCTCAAATGCTGCATCATACAGACTAAAGGCATAGACTGACTGTATATACTAAATGGCTGGCTGTGCTGTATACTGCATGGGCTGTGTTATATACTGCGTGGGCTGTGCTATATACTACGTGGGCTGAGCAATATACTACGTGGCTGGGCAATATACTACGTGGCTGGGCAATATACTACGTGGCTGGGCAATATACTACGTGGCTGGGCAATATACTACATGGCTGGGCAATATACTACGTGGATGGGCAATATACTACGTGGCTGGGCAGTATACTACGTGGGCTTTGCTATATGCTGCGTGTGCTGTGTTATATGCTACGTGGGCTGTGCTATAAGCTACGTGCCCATGGGCTGTGCTATATGCTACGTGGGCTGTGTTATACGCTACTTGGCTGTGCTATATTTTGCTGCTGTATCTGTGCATCTTGAATCGTGGTATGTGTTAAAGAGGGGGGCCCACTGAGACTCTTTCGCCCGGGGCCCTCAAAAACCTGGAGCCGGCCCTGCTCCCCATCCTGGTATATATGTCCTCCATCCTGGTATATGTCCCTTATCCTGGTATATATCTCCCCCATCCTGGTATATATGTCCCCCCATCCTGGTATATATGGTATGTCCCCCATCCTGGTATATATATCCCCCATCCTGGTATTTATGTCCCCCATCCTGGTATATATGCTCCCAATCCTGGTACACATGTCCTCCATCCTGGTATATATGTCCCCCATCCTGGTATATATCCCCCATCTTGGTATATATGTCCCCCATCCTGGTATATATGGTATGTCCCCCATCCTGGTATATATATCCCCCATCCTGGTATTTATGTCCCCCATCCTGTTATATATGCTCCCAATCCTGGTACACATGTCCTCCATCCTGGTATATATGTCCCCCAACCTGGTATATATCCCCCATCTTGGTATATATGTCCCCCATCCAGGTATATATGTCCTCCATCCTGGTATATGTCCCCCATCCAGGTATATATGCTCCCCATCCTGGTATATATGTCCCCCATCTTGGTATATATCTCCCCCATCCTGGTATATACTGTATGCTCCCCATCCTGGTACATATGTCCTCCATCCTGGTATGTATGCTCCCCATCCTGGTATATATGTCCTCCATCCTGGCATATATGTCTCTTTTCCTGGTATATATCTCCCCCATCCTGGTATATATGTCCCCCATCCTGGTATATATGGTATGACCCCCCACCCTGGTATATATATCCCCCATCCTGGTATATATGTCCCCCATCCTGGTATATATGCACCCCATCCTGGTACATATGTCCTCCATCCTGGTATATATGTCCCCCATCCTGGTATATATCCCCCATCTTGGTATATATGTCCCCCATCCTGGTATATATGTCCTCCATCTTGGTATATATGTCCCCCATCCTGGTATATATGTCCCCCATCCTGGTATATATGTCCTCCATCTTGGTATATATGTCCCCCATCCTGGTATATATCTCCCCCATCCTGGTATATATCTCCCCCATCCTGGTATATATGGTATGTCCCCCATCCTGGTATATATGTCCCCCATACTGGTATATATATGGTATGTCCCCCATCCTGGCCTGGTATATATGTGCCCTATCCTGGTATACATGTCCCCCATCCTGGTATATATGTCCCCCATCCTGGTATATATGTCCTCCATCTTGGTATATATGTCCCCCATCCTGGTATATATCTTCCCCATCCTGGTATATATCTCCCCCATCCTGGTATATATGGTATGTCCCCCATCCTGGTATATATGTCCCCCATACTGGTATATATATGGTATGTCCCCCATCCTGGCCTGGTATATATGTCCTCCATCTTGGTATATACTGTATGCTCCCCATCCTGGTATATATGTCCCCCATCTTGGTATATATCTCCCCCATCCTGGTATATACAGTATGTCCCCCATCCTGGTATATATCTCCCCCATCCTGGTACATACTGTATGCTCCCCATCCTGGTACATATGTCCTCCATCCTGGTATGTATGCTCCCCATCCTGGTATATATGTCCTCCATCCTGGTATATATGTCTCTTTTCCTGGTATATATCTCCCCCATCCTGGTATATATGTCCCCCATCCTGGTATATATGGTATGACCCCCCACCCTGGTATATATATCCCCCATCCTGGTATATATGTCCCCCATCCTGGTATATATGCACCCCATCCTGGTACATATGTCCTCCATCCTGGTATATATGTCCCCCATCCTGGTATATATCCCCCATCTTGGTATATATGTCCCCCATCCTGGTATATATGTCCCCCATCCTGGTATATATGTCCCCCATCCTGGTATATATGTCCCCCATCCTGGTATATATGTCCTCCATCTTGGTATATATGTCCCCCATCCTGGTATATATCTCCCCCATCCTGGTATATATCTCCCCCATCCTGGTATATATGGTATGTCCCCCATCCTGGTATATATGTCCCCCATACTGGTATATATATGGTATGTCCCCCATCCTGGCCTGGTATATATGTGCCCTATCCTGGTATACATGTCCCCCATCCTGGTATATATGTCCCCCATCCTGGTATATATATATCCCCCATCCTGGTATATATGTCCCCCATCCTGGTACATATGGTATGTCCTTCATCCTGGTATATATGTCACCTGTTATGATGCTGTTCTGTAGATGCATAGAAATAAAACTAAACCGTTATACTCGCCTTCCCTCTACTTCTCTGCCGCACGGCGTCCTCTTCCGAAGCCGACAGCTGACTTCAGCATACAAGTGACAGGTGCATATTACATCACTGCCGTATTGCCGTGCACGGTCCTGTCGGGTCTGTGCGCCGCAGTAAACTTCACCTGAATGGCCCCTGAATAGTAACCTGAATGGCCCCTGCTGGAAACCATCTCTGACATCATCATCCAAGGCTTTTTAAGGCCGACTCGGGCAGTTCTATGCCACCTGAGTACTCAGTAAAATTTGCATTCAGTTACCACGTGTAATTCTGGAGTTTGCCTCACTGGCTAATCATCTTGTTTTCAGACTTATTTATCTGCCATTAGATTCAGGGAAACTATGATGATAGTGACATTACAGTAAATTTAATATATGTGTAAAACTATAAGTAAAATTGATTATAAAACAAAAAGTCCCAGAAACCCCGATCATCAACACTAAAACATCATACAGGCTGTTATGAGATTTCTGTAAGTCTGGAAAGCCTGGAGGGAAGCTACAGCTAAGAACATTGAAGACTTGACACCCCAATTTTATCAGATGAGGCTGAAGAGGAGCAGACGCTTCCACTGCCTTAATAAATGACAGCAAATGTGATATTTATAAAAATGTCCCATTATAACCTCATCCGGCTAACGACGACGTCTTCAAGTGCCGCCGCTCCAAAATGCATTAACATAATAGAGAAATTATGTAAAGTGCAATGAGATTTCTTGTAGTCAAACATTTGCACTTTGTCACCCTAATTCCTCCCCGACAGCCACACGGGATTGTTCTGTTTCTGGAGTTTGAGAGCGATAATCCAGATTAATGTTGCCCACTTGTGAATGCCCTGCTCGCTCTGGACCTTGCTGCTCCTTCTCAATAACATTTTTAGCTGCCGACCTTTTTTGCTCTAGTATTAAGGACCCATCATCGGTAATTTTCGAGAAGACCGTAAAACTACATATTTATCCTCAGTGGGTTTTTGTTTGTTTTTTTAAACTAGAGAAACTTTAGTAAGTAATCGCTTAAGAGGCAATTCCATAAAATCATATTATTAATAATAAAATATATTTTGTTAATTAGAAATATATTCTATTAATGCTACTGTATCTTACACAGATAGGAAAGTGTTAAAATCACCTCTAATTTAGATTATAATGTACTGTACATCAGCAATGTACTTTGAAGGTTTTGGGACTCCAAAAATGTATCTGTTCCCGGACCACCCAATATGCCATTTATATGACTGGTGTCTTCTGGCAGAGAAGTCATTAGGAGAAGTGTTGTACTAAGATCACTAGATAAGAAGTGTTGTCATAGGACCAATGGTTATGGAATGTCATAAGATCATAAGGGTTGTAGGAAGAATTATAGATAAGAAGTATTGTCATAAGATCACTAGATATGAAGTGTTGTCATAAGATCACTAGATAAGAAGTGTTGTCATAAGATCACTAGATATGAAGTGTTGTCATAAGATCACTAGATAACAAGTGTTGTCATAAGATCACTAGATAAGAAGTGTTGTCATAAGATCACTAGATAAGAAGTGTTGTCATAAGATCACTAGATAAGAAGTGTTGTCATAAGATCACTAGATAAGAAGTGTTGTCATAAGATCACTAGATAAGAAGTGTTGTCATAAGATCACTAGATAAGAAGTGTTGTCATAAGATCACTAGATAAGAAGTATTGTCATAAGATCACTAGATATGAAGTGTTGTCATAAGATCACTAGATAAGAAGTGTTGTCATAAGATCACTAGATAAGAAGTGTTGTCATAAGATCACTAGATAAGAAGTGTTGTCATAAGATCACTAGATAAGAAGTGTTGTCATAAGATCACTAGATAAGAAGTATTGTCATAAGATCACTAGATATGAAGTGTTGTCATAAGATCACTAGATAACAAGTGTTGTCATAAGATCACTAGATAAGAAGTGTTGTCATAAGATCACTAGATAAGAAGTGTCATAAGATCACTAGATAAGAAGTGTTGTCATAAGATCACTACATGAGAAGTGTTGTCATAAGATCACTAGATAAGATGTGTTGTCATAAGATCACTAGATAAGTGTTGTCATAAGATCACTAGATAACAAGTGTTGTCATAAGATCACTAGATAAGAAGTGTTGTCATAAGATCACTAGATAAGAAGTGTTGTCATAAGATCACTAGATAAGAAGTGTTGTCATAAGATCACTAGATACGAAGTGTTGTCATATTATCACTAGATAATATGTGTTGTTATAAGATCACTAGATAAGAAGTGTCATAAGATCACTAGATAAGAAGAGCTGTCATAAGATTACTAGATAAGAAGTGTTGTCATAAGATCACTAGATAAGAAGTGTTGTCATAAGATCACTAGATAAGATGTGTTGTCATAAGATCACTAGATGAGTGTTGTCATAAGATCACTAGATAAGAAGTGTTGTCAAAATCACTAGCTAAGAAATGTTTTCATAAGATCACTAGCTAAGAAGTGTTGTCATACGATCACTAGATAAGAAATGTTGTCATAAGATCACTAGATAAGAAGTGTTGTCATAAGATCACTAGATAAGAAGTGTCATAAGATCACTAGATAAGAAGAGCTGTCATAAGATCACTAGATAAGAAGTGTTGTCAAAATCACTAGCTAAGAAATGTTTTTATAAGATCACTAGCTAAGAAGTGTTGTCATACGATCACTAGATAAGAAATGTTGTCATAAGATCACTAGATAAGAAGTGTTGTCAAAATCACTAGCTAAGAAATGTTTTCATAAGATCACTAGCTAAGAAGTGTTGTCATACGATCACTAGATAAGAAATGTTGTCATAAGATCACTAGATAAGAAGTGTTGTCATAAGATCACTAGATAAGATGTGTTGTCATAAGATCACTAGATAAGAAGTGTCATAAGATCACTAGATAAGAAGAGCTGTCATAAGATCACTAGATAAGAAGTGTTGTCAAAATCACTAGCTAAGAAATGTTTTTATAAGATCACTAGCTAAGAAGTGTTGTCATACGATCACTAGATAAGAAATGTTGTCATAAGATCACTAGATAAGAAGTGTTGTCATAAGATCACTAGATAAGATTTGTTGTCATAAGATTACTAGATAAGATGTGTTGTCATAAGATTACTAGATAAGGAGTGTTGTCATAAGATCACTAGCTAAGAAGTGTTGTCATAAGATCACTAGCTAAGAAGTGTTGTTATAAGATCACTAAATAAGAAGTGTTGTCATAAGAGCACTAGATAAGAAGTGTTGTCATAAGATCACTAGATAAGATGTGTTGTCATAAGATCACTAGATAAGTGTTGTCTTAAAATCACTAGATAAGAAGTGTTGTCATAAGATCACTACATAAGATGTGTTGTCATAAGATCACTAGATAAGTGTTGTCATAAGATCACTAGCTAAGAAGTGTTGTCATAAGATCACTAGATAAGATGTGTTGTCATAAGATCACTAGATAAGATGTGTTGTCATAAGATCACTAGATAAGAAGTGTTGTCAAAATCACTAGCTAAGAATTGTCATAAGATCACTAGCTAAAAGGCTGGTTTCACACTTGCGTTTTTGGCCGCAGCGTTTTAGCGCTAAAAAACGCATGCGTTTTTTTCTATACTTAACATTAAAAACTCATGCGTTTTTTAGCATGCGTTTTGACGCGTTTTCGGCAACGCATGCATTTTTTGACGCGTGCGTTCCGTTGCAGAAATGCAACCTGTAGTAATTTCTAGCTGTGTTTTTTTGCCGCAAAAAACGCATGCGTTTATTCGCGGCAAAAAAATGTATTGCTGTCTATGTAAACGCATGCGTTTTTAAGCACATGCGTTTGCATGCGTTTCTATAGAAAAACACAAGAAAACACAAAAAAAACAAGAAAACCCTAACCCTAACCTTTGGGTTACTAGGGATCCTAACCCTAACCCTAACCCTAAGGTTAGGATCCCTAGTAACCCTAGGGATCCTAACCCTAACCCTAGGGATCCTAACCCTAACCCTAACCCTTAGGGTTAGGGTTAGGATCCTATCCCTTAGGGTTAGGGTTAGGATCCCTAGGGTAATGGTTAGGGTTAGGGTTAGGATCTATAGTAACCCTAGGAATCCTAACCCTAACCCTAGGGATCCTATCCCTAACCATTAGGGTTAGGGTTAGGATCCTAACCCTTAGGGTTAGGGTTAGGATCCCTAGGGTTATGGTTAGGGTTAGGGGTAGGGTTAGGATCCCAAGGGTTATGGTTAGGGTTAGGGGTAGGGTTAGGGTTAGGATCCCAATGGTTATGGTTATGGTTATGGTTAGGGGTAGGGTTAGGGGTAGGGTTAGGTTTTGTATCCCTAGGGTTAGGGTTAGGGTTTGGATCCCTTTATCACCTTGATGGTGGGGGGTGGGTTATCAGTGACCTGGTGACCAGGACATTCTTCTAATAAAAAGCTACCCCTAACCCTAGGGATCCTGTTGTGAATTAGACTTTTTGGCTCCCTCTTGTGGTTACTAGTGATATGACTCTGGGATTGTCTTTCCTCAGTTTGGCACCCACCTGGGTCGTTAGTCCAGGGGTGTTGCTATATAAACTTCCTGGATCCTTAGTCCAGTGCCTGGCATCGTTGTAATCAGATCCTTTCTGTTTGCTCCTGTCTGCTGGTCCTGGTTCGTGCAAAATTAAGCTAAGTCCTGCTTCTTTGTTTTTTGGTTATTTGCTTTGCTCTTATTTTTGTCCAGCTTGTACTAAATGTGATTCCTGACTTTGCTGGAAGCTCTAGGGGGCTGGTGTTCTCCCCCCGGGCCGTTAGACGGTTCGGGGGTTCTTGAATATCCAGCGTGGATATTTTGATAGGGTTTTTGCTGACCATATAAGTCATCTTACTATATTCTGCTATTAGCTAGTGGGCCTCTCTTTGCTAAATACCTAGCTCATTCTTACGTTTGTCTTTTCCTCTTACCTCACCGTTATTATTTGTTGGGGGCTTGTATCCAACTTTTGGGGTCTTTTCTCTGGAGGCAAGAAAGGTCTTTCTTTTCCCTTCTAGGGTTAGTTAGTTCTCCGGCTGGCGCGAGACGTCTAGAACCAACGTAGGCACGTTCCCCGGCTGCTGCTATTTGTGGTGCTAGGATTAGATATATGGTCAGCTCAGTTACCACTGCCCTATGAGCTGGTTTTTTGTGTTTGCAGACTTAGTAATTATTTTTGAGACCCTCTGCCATTGGGGTCATAACAGTATGCCAGGCCAACATTGAATGTTTAATGCATTGCAGAAGTGGGATAATAAGAAAGGAAATTCTGAGTTTTTTTTTTTTTTTTCCTCTCTTCCTCCCCTTTACCTCTGAGTGGCTTGTGCTTGCTGCAGACATGAATGTCCAGACCTTGATTACAAGTGTAGACCAGCTTGCTGCTCGTGTGCAGGGCATACAAGATTTTGTTACCAGTAGTCCAATGTCTGAACCTAAAATACCTATTCCTGAACTGTTTTCTGGAGACCGATTTAAGTTTAGGAATTTCAGGAATAATTGTAAATTGTTTCTATCTCTGAGACCCCGTTCATCTGGAGATTCAGCTCAGCAAGTTAAAATTGTTATCTCTTTTTTACGGGGCGACCCTCAGGATTGGGCTTTCTCGCTAGCGCCAGGAGATCCGGCATTGGCAAATATTGATGCGTTTTTTCTGGCGCTCGGATTGCTTTACGAGGAACCCAATCTTGAAGTTCAGGCAGAAAAAGCCTTGCTGGCTATTTCTCAGGGCCAGGTTGAAACTGAAGTGTATTGCCAAAAATTTCGGAAATGGTCCGTGCTTACTCAGTGGAATGAGTGTGCTCTGGCCGCAAATTTCAGAAATGGCCTTTCTGAAGCCATTAAGAATGTGATGGTGGGTTTCCCCATTCCTACAAGTCTGAATGATTCCATGGCGCTGGCTATTCAAATTGACCGGCGTTTGCGGGAGCGCAAAACCGCTAATCCTCTGGTGGTGTTGTCTGAACAAACACCTGATTTAATGCAATGTGATAGAATTCAGACTAGAAATGAGCGGAAAAATCATAGATGTCAGAATGGGTTGTGTTTTTACTGTGGTGATTCTACACATGTTATATCAGCATGCTCTAAACGCCTAACAAGGGTTGTTAGTCCTGTCGCCATTGGTAATTTGCAACCTAAATTTATTTTGTCTGTGACTTTAATTTGCTCATTGTCTTCTTACCCTGTTATGGCGTTTGTGGATTCAGCTGCTGCCCTGAGTCTTATGGATCTGTCATTTGCCAAGCGCTGTGGTTTTGTTCTTGAACCATTGGTAAATCCTATTCCTCTTAGAGGTATTGATGCTACGCCATTGGCGGAAAATAAACCGCAGTTTTGGACGCAGGTAACCATGTGCATGACTCCTGAACATCGGGAGGTGATTCGTTTTCTTGTTCTGCATAAAATGCATGATTTGGTCGTTTTGGGTCTGCCATGGTTACAGACCCACAATCCAGTCTTGGATTGGAAGGCAATGTCTGTGTCAAGTTGGGGCTGTCAGGGTATTCATGGTGATTCCCCGCCGGTGTCTATTGCTTCTTCTACTCCTTCGGAAGTTCCTGAGTATTTGTCTGATTATCAGGATGTATTCAGCGAGTCCAGGTCCAGTGCTCTGCCTCCTCATAGGGACTGTGACTGCGCCATAGATTTGATTCCAGGTAGTAAATTTCCTAAGGGAAGACTATTTAATCTGTCTGTACCTGAGCATGCCGCAATGCGTTCGTATATCAAGGAGTCTCTGGAGAAGGGGCATATCCGTCCATCCTCTTCCCCTCTTGGTGCGGGATTCTTTTTTGTGGCCAAGAAGGACGGATCTTTGAGACCTTGTATTGACTATCGGCTTCTGAATAAAATCACTGTTAAATTTCAGTATCCTTTGCCTCTGTTGTCGGACTTGTTTGCCCGGATTAAAGGTGCCAAGTGGTTCACCAAGATAGATCTTTGTGGTGCGTACAACCTTGTGCGCATTAAGCAAGGAGATGAATGGAAGACTGCATTTAATACGCCCGAAGGTCATTTTGAGTACTTGGTGATGCCTTTTGGGCTCTCTAATGCTCCCTCAGTGTTTCAGTCCTTTATGCATGATATTTTCTGGAAGTATCTGGATAAATTTATGATTGTTTATCTGGATGATATTCTGGTTTTCTCTGAAGATTGGGACTCACATGTGGAGCAGGTCAGGATGGTGTTTCAGGTTTTGCGTGAGAATGCTTTGTTTGTTAAGGGCTCAAAGTGTCTCTTTGGAGTACAGAAGGTTCCCTTTTTGGGGTTTATTTTTTCCCCTTCTGCTGTGGAGATGGACCCAGTCAAGGTCCGAGCTATTCATGATTGGACTCAACCCACGTCAGTTAAGAGTCTTCAGAAGTTCTTGGGTTTTGCTAACTTCTACCGTCGTTTTATCGCTAATTTTTCTAGCGTTGTTAAACCTTTGACGGATATGACCAAGAAAGGTTCTGATGTTGCTAACTGGGCTCCTGCAGCCGTGGAGGCGTTCCAAGAGTTGAAGCGCCGGTTTACTTCGGCGCCTGTTTTGTGCCAGCCTGATGTCTCACTTCCCTTTCAGGTCGAAGTGGATGCTTCTGAGATTGGGGCAGGGGCCGTTTTGTCGCAGAGAGGCCCTGGTTGCTCGGTAATGAGACCATGTGCTTTCTTCTCTAGGAAGTTTTCGCCTGCTGAGCGGAATTATGATGTTGGCAATCGGGAGTTGCTGGCCATGAAGTGGGCATTTGAGGAGTGGCGTCATTGGCTCGAGGGTGCTAAGCATCGTGTGGTGGTCTTGACTGATCACAAAAATTTGATGTATCTCGAGTCTGCTAAACGCCTGAATCCTAGACAGGCCCGCTGGTCATTGTTTTTCTCCCGTTTTGACTTTGTGGTCTCGTATTTACCAGGTTCAAAGAATGTGAAGGCTGATGCTCTTTCAAGGAGCTTTGTGCCTGACTCTCCTGGAGTCGCAGAACCAGTTGGTATTCTTAAAGAGGGAGTTATCTTGTCAGCCATTTCTCCTGATTTGCGACGTGTGTTGCAGAGATTTCAGGCTGGTAGACCTGACTCTTGTCCACCTGACAGACTGTTTGTTCCTGATAAGTGGACCAGCAGAGTCATTTCCGAGGTTCATTCCTCGGTGTTGGCAGGGCATCCGGGAATTTTTGGCACCAGAGATCTGGTGGCTAGGTCCTTTTGGTGGCCTTCCTTGTCACGGGATGTGCGGTCATTTGTGCAGTCCTGTGGGACTTGTGCTCGAGCTAAGCCTTGCTGTTCTCGTGCCAGCGGGTTGCTCTTGCCCTTGCCTGTCCCGAAGAGGCCTTGGACACACATTTCCATGGATTTCATTTCAGATCTCCCGGTGTCTCAGGGCATGTCTGTCATCTGGGTGGTATGTGATCGCTTTTCTAAAATGGTCCATTTGGTGCCTTCGCCTAAGCTGCCTTCCTCTTCCGATCTGGTTCCTGTGTTCTTTCAGAATGTGGTTCGTTTACACGGCATTCCTGAGAATATTGTGTCTGACAGAGGATCCCAGTTTGTTTCCAGGTTCTGGCGATCCTTTTGTGCTAGGATGGGCATTGATTTGTCGTTTTCGTCTGCCTTTCATCCTCAGACTAATGGACAAACAGAGCGAACTAATCAGACTCTGGAGGCTTATTTGAGGTGTTTTGTTTCGGCAGATCAGGATGATTGGGTGACCTTCTTGCCGTTGGCTGAGTTTGCCCTTAATAATCGGGCTAGTTCCGCTACTTTGGTTTCGCCATTTTTCTGCAACTCTGGTTTCCACCCTCGTTTTTCCTCGGGACATGTGGAGCCTTCTGACTGTCCTGGGGTAGATTCTGTGGTGGATAGGTTGCAGCAGATCTGGAATCATGTGGTGGACAACTTAAAGTTGTCACAGGAGAAGGCTCAGCGTTTTGCCAACCGCCGCCGCGGTGTGGGTCCCCGACTTCGTGTTGGGGATTTGGTATGGCTGTCTTCTCGATTTGTTCCTATGAAGGTCTCCTCTCCTAAATTTAAGCCTCGCTTCATCGGTCCTTACAAGATATTGGAAATCCTTAATCCTGTGTCCTTTCGCTTGGATCTTCCGGTGTCGTTTGCCATTCACAACGTGTTCCATAGGTCTTTGTTGCGGCGGTACGTTGTACCTGTGGTTCCTTCTGTTGAGCCTCCTGCTCCGGTGTTGGTTGAGGGCGAGTTGGAGTACGTGGTGGAGAAGATCTTGGATTCTCGTCTCTCCAGACGGAGGCTTCAGTATCTGGTCAAGTGGAAGGGCTATGGTCAGGAGGATAATTCCTGGGTGGTTGCCTCTGATGTGCATGCGGCCGATTTAGTTCGTGCCTTTCACGCTGCTCATCCTGATCGCCCTGGTGGTCTTGGTGAGGGTTCGGTGACCCCTCCTTAAGGGGGGGGTACTGTTGTGAATTAGACTTTTTGGCTCCCTCTTGTGGTTACTAGTGATATGACTCTGGGATTGTCTTTCCTCAGTTTGGCACCCACCTGGGTCGTTAGTCCAGGGGTGTTGCTATATAAACTTCCTGGATCCTTAGTCCAGTGCCTGGCATCGTTGTAATCAGATCCTTTCTGTTTGCTCCTGTCTGCTGGTCCTGGTTCGTGCAAAATTAAGCTAAGTCCTGCTTCTTTGTTTTTTGGTTATTTGCTTTGCTCTTATTTTTGTCCAGCTTGTACTAAATGTGATTCCTGACTTTGCTGGAAGCTCTAGGGGGCTGGTGTTCTCCCCCCGGGCCGTTAGACGGTTTGGGGGTTCTTGAATATCCAGCGTGGATATTTTGATAGGGTTTTTGCTGACCATATAAGTCATCTTACTATATTCTGCTATTAGCTAGTGGGCCTCTCTTTGCTAAATACCTAGCTCATTCTTACGTTTGTCTTTTCCTCTTACCTCACCGTTATTATTTGTTGGGGGCTTGTATCCAACTTTTGGGGTCTTTTCTCTGGAGGCAAGAAAGGTCTTTCTTTTCCCTTCTAGGGTTAGTTAGTTCTCCGGCTGGCGCGAGACGTCTAGAACCAACGTAGGCACGTTCCCCGGCTGCTGCTATTTGTGGTGATAGGATTAGATATATGGTCAGCTCAGTTACCACTGCCCTATGAGCTGTTTTTTTGTGTTTGCAGACTTAGTAATTATTTCTGAGACCCTCTGCCATTGGGGTCATAACAGGATCCTAACCCTAACCCTAACCTTAGCTAATTCTATTAATAGTGGGGTTTCTAGTTGATTCTGATGATTGGCAGCTGTCACACACTTCTCAGCATGCGTTTAAAAAATGCAAACGCAGGAAAAAATGCATGCAAACGCGGCAAAACGCCGCATTTTTTTTTCTGCTTGCGTCTAAAAAACGCAGCGTTTGCATGCGTTTACATGCATTTTTTCACCACCTGCGGTTTTTTTTAAAACGCTGCAGATCAAAACGCAAGTGTGAAACCAGCCTAAGAAGTGTTGTCATAAGATCACTAGATAGCTAGTGATTTTGACAACACTTCTTATCTAGTGATCTTATGACAACATTTCTTAGCTAGTGATTTTGACAACACTTCTTAAGAAATGTTGTCATAAGATCACTAGCTAAGAAGTGTTGTCATAAGATCACTAGCTAAGAAGTGTTGTCATAAGATCACTAGATAAGAAGTGTTGTCATAAGATCACTAGATAAGAAGTGTTGTCATAAGATCACTAGATAAGAAGTGTTGTCAAAATCACTAGCTAAGAAATGTTGTCATAAGATCACTAAATAAGATGTGTTGTCATAAGATCACTAGATAAGAAGTGTTGTCATAAGATCACTAGATAAGAAGTGTTGCCATAAGATCACTAGATAAGAAGTGTTGTCATAAGATCACTAGATAAGATGTTTTGTCATAAGAATACTAGATAAGATGTGTTGTCATAAGATCACTAGATAAGTGTTGTCATAAGATCACTAGATAAGAAGTGTTGTCATAAGATCACTACATAAGAAGTGTTGTCATAAGATCACTAGATAAGAAGTGTTGTCATAAGAACACTAGATAAGAAGTTTTGTCATAAGATCACTAGATAAGAAGTGTTGTCATAAGATCACTAGATAAGAAGTGTTGTCAAAATCACTAGCTAAGGGTACTGTCACACAGGGGCACTTTGGTCGCTACGACGGTACGATCCGTGACGTTCCAGCGATATCCGTACGATATCGCAGTTTCTGACACGCTACTGCGATCAGGGACCCTGCTGAGAATCGTACGTCGTAGCAGATCGTTTGGAACTTTCTTTCGTCGCTGGATCTCCCGCTGTCATCTCTGGATCGTTGTGTGTGACAGCGATCCAGCGATGCGTTTGCTTGTAACCAGGGTAAACATCGGGTTACTAAGCGCAGGGCCGCGCTTAGTAACCCGATGTTTACCCTGGTTACCAGCGTAAAAGTAAAAAAAAACAAACCGTACATACTCACATTCCGGTGTCCTTCAGGTCCCTTGCCGTCTGCTTCCCGCTCTGACTGACTGCCGGCCGGAAAGTGAGAGCAGATCACAGCGGCGACGTCACCGCTGTGATCTGCTTTCACTTTACGGCGGCACTCAGTCAGTGCGGGAAGCAGACGGCAAGGGACCAGAAGGACACCGGAATGTGAGTATGTACGGTTTGTTTTTATTTTACTTTTACGCTGGTAACCACGGTAAACATCGGGTTACTAAGCGCGGCCCTGCGCTTAGTAACCCGATGTTTACCCTGGTTACCCGGGACCTCGGCATCATTGGTCGCTGGAGAGCTGTCTGTGTGACAGCTCTCCAGCGACCACACAACGACTTTCCAACGATCACGGCCAGGTCGTATCGCTGGTCGTGATCGTTGTAAAGTTGCAGAGTGTGACAGTACCCTAAGAAATGTTGTCATAAGATCACTAGCTAAGAAGTGTTGTCATAAGATCACTAGATAAGTGTTGTCTTAAAATCACTAGATAAGAAGTGTTGTCATAAGATCACTAGATAAGAAGTGTTGTCATAAGATCACTAGATAAAAAGTGTCATAAGATCACTAGATAAAAAGTGTTGTCATAAGATCACTAGATAAGAAGTGTTGTCATAAGATCACTAGGTAACAAGTGTTGTCATAAGATCACTAGATAAGAAGTGTTGTCAAAATCACTAGCTAAGAAATGTTGTCATAAGATCACTAGCTAAGAAGTGTTGTCATAAGATCACTAGATAAGAAGTGTTGTCATAAGATCACTAGATAAGAAGTGTTGCCATAAGATCACTAGATAAGAAGTGTTGTCATAAGATCACTAGATAAGATGTTTTGTCATAAGAATACTAGATAAGATGTGTTGTCATAAGATCACTAGATAAGTGTTGTCATAAGATCACTAGATAAGAAGTGTTGTCATAAGATCACTAGATAAGAAGTGTTGTCATAAGAACACTAGATAAGAAGTTTTGTCATAAGATCACTAGATAAGAAGTGTTGTCATAAGATCACTAGATAAGAAGTGTTGTCATAAGATCACTAGATAAGAAGTGTTGTCATAAGATCACTAGATAAGAAGTGTTGTCAAAATCACTAGCTAAGGGTACTGTCACACAGGGGCACTTTGGTCGCTACGACGGTACGATCCGTGACGTTCCAGCGATATCCGTACGATATCGCAGTGTCTGACACGCTACTGCGATCAGGGACCCTGCTGAGAATCGTACGTCGTAGCAGATCGTTTGGAACTTTCTTTCGTCGCTGGATCTCCCGCTGTCATCTCTGGATCGTTGTGTGTGACAGCGATCCAGCGATGCGTTTGCTTGTAACCAGGGTAAACATCGGGTTACTAAGCGCAGGGCCGCGCTTAGTAACCCGATGTTTACCCTGGTTACCAGTGTAAAAGTAAAAAAAAAAAAACCGTACATACTCACATTCCGGTGTCCTTCAGGTCCCTTGCCGTCTGCTTCCCGCTCTGACTGACTGCCGGCCGGAAAGTGAGAGCAGATCACAGCGGCGACGTCACCGCTGTGATCTGCTTTCACTTTACGGCGGCACTCAGTCAGTGCGGGAAGCAGACGGCAAGGGACCAGAAGGACACCGGAATGTGAGTATGTACGGTTTGTTTTTATTTTACTTTTACGCTGGTAACCACGGTAAACATCGGGTTACTAAGCGCGGCCCTGCGCTTAGTAACCCGATGTTTACCCTGGTTACCCGGGACCTCGGCATCATTGGTCGCTGGAGAGCTGTCTGTGTGACAGCTCTCCAGCGACCACACAACGACTTTCCAACGATCACGGCCAGGTCGTATCGCTGGTCGTGATCGTTGTAAAGTTGCAGAGTGTGACAGTACCCTAAGAAATGTCATAAGATCACTAGCTAAGAAGTGTTGTCATAAGATCACTAGATAAGTGTTGTCTTAAAATCACTAGATAAGAAGTGTTGTCATAAGATCACTAGATAAGAAGTGTTGTCATAAGATCACTAGATAAAAAGTGTCATAAGATCACTAGATAAAAAGTGTTGTCATAAGATCACTAGATAAGAAGTGTTGTCATAAGATCACTAGGTAACAAGTGTTGTCATAAGATCACTAGATAAGAAGTGTTGTCAAAATCACTAGCTAAGAAATGTTGTCATAAGATCACTAGCTAAGAAGTGTTGTCATAAGATCACTAGATAAGAAGTGTTGTCATAAGATCACTAGATAAGAAGTGTTGCCATAAGATCACAAGATAAGAAGTGTTGTCATAAGATCACTAGATAAGATGTTTTGTCATAAGAATACTAGATAAGATGTGTTGTCATAAGATCACTAGATAAGATGTTTTGTCATAAGAATACTAGATAAGAAGTGGTGTCATAAGATCACTAGATAAGAAGTGTTGTCATAAGATCGTGTAGAAAAAATGAAGGAGAAAGGGCACTCACCATCAGCAGTCTTAGTTACCAAAGTCCTTTATTGTGGCTTAAAAACATCTCAGTAGCAGGGTCTTACAGGAGAACGAAGGTGTCAGAAGATGACGGACCGTTTCGCGCTTGTGCGCTTCTACAGGTCTAACGTAAGACTGGAAGGAAGAGAGTAATAAGCAGCTGAGCCGCTGCGTAATCTCCGCCCCCACTCCAGTGCAAAGGTAAGACAACCTTAAACTTACTAATCAGAATTAAAATCAAAAGAACAAATCTTAAAAACAAATGTTACAAATTCACTTTGACACCTAACCAGCTTAAATACAAGAAACTTATGAACAGAATTATAAGGTTTTATAGAAACATGGACATATCTGTCCTTTCATTTAACCCCATAGGGCCTGTAGTGTTAACTCTCAAAATCCATCTGCCCTCCCTCTGGAGTAACAGTTTATTGTGGTCTCCACCTTGTGCAGGAAGTTTTACCCGTTCTAAACCGGCAAACCGCATAACAGCCGCATTGCCGTCATGATGAGCCCGAAAATGGTTAATGAAGCGAGGGACTCCCTTACCCGTTTTTATAGAATTAAAGTGTTCCCTAAATCTTACTAACAGGGGGCGGAACGTTTTTCCCACATAATAATAACCACAAGGGCAAAAAACTACATAGACTACATGTGTTGTTCTGCAGGATATAAAGTCTTTTACAAATTTTTCACAAAAATTGCAATGTCTGCACTTGAAATTTCCTCTCGGGGTTCCCGCTGTCAACCAATTACTCCTATCCGAAACTACCCTATTGCGTACCAAAATATCCCTTAAATTTCTGCCTCTACGGCACGCAAACAGGGGCCCTCGACTCGTTAACTCTGTAAGCGCGGGATCTCTCTCTAAGATGTGCCAGCTTTTACGAATGGCCGATCTAACACAGTTGTCCATGGGACTGAATTTGAAACTAAAAACGAATCTTTTTTGTGCACTATTGTCTTTATCAACAAAATTAGTTTCATGTTCTTCCGCCCTTGTTTTTGCTTTCTTCAAATCAGACTGAGGATAACCTCGTGCTCTGAACCTGTCATACAGCTCTTGAGATTGTTTTATGAAACCTGTTTTTGTACTATTTAACCTCTTAACCCTTAAAAATTGGCTGTATGGGAGAGAATTTTTTGTGTACTGAGGATGTGCACTATCATAATGTAGGAGGGAATTGGTGGAGGAAGGTTTTCTAAAAACCTCTGTTTGAATGGTACCATCACTAATCCACAGTTTAACATCTAAAGGTACCTTCACACGAAGCGACGCTGCAGCGATAGCGACAACGATGCTGATCGCTGCAGCGTCGCTGTTTGATCGCTGGAGAGCTGTCACACAGACCGCTCTCCAGCGACCAACCATGCCGAGGTCCCCGGGTAACCAGGGTAAACATCGGGTTGCTAAGCGCAGGGCCGCGCTTAGTAACCCGATGTTTACCCTGGTTACCAGCGTAAAAGTAAAAAAAACAAACAGTACATACTCACCTGCGCGTCCCCCAGCGTCTGCTTCCTGACACTGACTGAGCTCCGGCCCTAACAGCACAGCGGTGACGTCACCGCTGTGCTGGGGGACCCGCAGGTGAGCATGTACTGTTTGTTTTTTTTACTTTTACGCTGGTAACCAGGGTAAACATCGGGTTACTAAGCGCGGCCCTGCGCTTAGCAACCCGATGTTTACCCTGGTTACCAGTGTAAAATATCGCTGTTATCGTTGCTTTTGCTTTCAAACACAACGATACACGGCGATCGGACAACCAAATAAAGTTCTGGACTTTATTCAGCGACCAGCGACATCACAGCAGGATCCTGATCGCTGCTGCGTGTCAAACGAAACGATATCGCTAGCCAGGACGCTGCAACGTCACGGATCGCTAGCGATATCGTTTCGTGTGAAGGTACCTTAAGAAAACCAAACTTAACCCTCCAAACACTGATGTGAACCTCATGTTCATGGTGTTAACCTGTTCTAGGTAGTTTACAAATTTTAGGAATTCCTCTTTTGTCCCATCCCACACAATAAAGGCATCATCCACAAACCTCAAAAATAATTTGATATTACTCAAAAAAGGATTGGTATCTGCATAAACATAACGATTTTCAAAAACTGCCAAAAAGAGGTTTGCTAGGGTACACGCGACAGGCGTACCCATCGCGGTCCCTACCAATTGCCAAAACCAAATAGAATCAAACTGAAAAGCGTTGTGTGTTAAAATAAATTTTAGGCCATCACAAATAAAATTAATAGTTCTTATATCAGTTGCAGTGAAAGACAAAATTTCTCGGACAGCCTCTACCCCTAAATCCTGTGGTATACGGGTATATAGGCTCTCAATATCAATGGAAGCCAAAAAGAAGTTATCCTGCCACACAAACCCCTTTAAAACTCTCAAAAAGTGCTTTGTATCACAAATATAAGAGGGGATATCCGGTAAGAGGGGATGCAAAAGCCAATCCAAATATCTAGACAAAGGCTCCGTTACCGAGCCTACCCCAGAAACAATGGGGCGGCCTGGAGGAGCTGTTAACGATTTGTGGATCTTCGGTATGTGATACCAGTGTGGCTTTTGCGGAAAGTTAGGAAATAGCTTCTCTGCTTGCCTTGCCGAGATAACTCCACTCTCAACCTGAACTCTCAAAAAAGTACGCAAATCATTTTTAAATTTATCCGTGGGGTCTGTCTTCAACCTCTGATATGTGTCAGTTTTTGCCAATTGACTATGTGCCTCCATCATATAGAATTCTTTTTTTAAGAGGACAGTGTTCCCACCCTTATCGGCCATCCGTACTACAGTGTCAGACCAACTTTGTATTTCTTTTAACGCTGTCATTTCTACCGTAGTCAGATTGGAGGGAGATTGTCTATAAACTAAAGCCTCAATTTCTTTTAAAACCTGATTCTCAAAAGCATCAATTAAATTGCCTGGTGTTACAGGTGGCATAAAGGTAGAAGGGACACCTCCAGTAAACGCCGTCATATCGGCACACCGACTATTGTTCGGTATAACTTCTGGACTATTGAGACTGAGAAGTAACTCTACATCGTTATGAAAAGCCATATCAGTATTATGATCAACCATAAAGCCCAAAGGGCCTATAGTACAGGGAACTTCCCCCGGAGGTTTTGGAACCGTGACGTTAGGAACAGAAGCAAAATGTTTAAATAAATGAATCTTTCTCACTGCTTTAAAGAGGTCTATTTTGAAATCAACAATGTCAAACTTTTCAGGTAAGCTGTAACTCAATCCCTTGGACAAAACAGAAAAGTGTGCCAGGTTTAAATCATGAGAGGACAAATTAATTATCGTGGTTGCCGATAGGTTGGCTGAAAGGTCCGTTTCCACTAAACTGTTTTTCTCTTGCGTTGATTGTCGAATTCTGTGCTTTCTGCCACCTCTGCGCGTTCTCCGCCTAAAGGGGCTGCCTGCTGTGCGATTATGATGATTGATATGCGTGATTATCATTTGGTTGATAAAACAATTCATATAGGGCCAGTGTATCACACGGTAAAAGACTTTATATCCTGCAGAACAACACATGTAGTCTATGTAGTTTTTTGCCCTTGTGGTTATTATTATGTGGGAAAAACGTTCCGCCCCCTGTTCGTAAGATTTAGGGAACACTTTAATTCTATAAAAACGGGTAAGGGAGTCCCTCGCTTGATTAACCATTTTCGGGCTCATCATGACGGCAATGCGGCTGTTATGCGGTTTGCCGGTTTAGAACGGGTAAAACTTCCTGCACAAGGTGGAGACCACAATAAACTGTTACTCCAGAGGGAGGGCAGATGGATTTTGAGAGTTAACGCTACAGGCCCTATGGGGTTAAATGAAAGGACAGATATGTCCATGTTTCTATAAAACCTTATAATTCTGTTCATAAGTTTCTTGTATTTAAGCTGGTTAGGTGTCAAAGTGAATTTGTAACATTTGTTTTTAAGATTTGTTCTTTTGATTTTAATTCTGATTAGTAAGTTTAAGGTTGCCTTACCTTTGCACTGGAGTGGGGGCGGAGATTACGCAGCGGCTCAGCTGCTTATTACTCTCTTCCTTCCAGTCTTACGTTAGACCTGTAGAAGCGCACAAGCGCGAAACGGTCCGTCGTCTTCTGACACCTTCGTTCTCCTGTAAGACCCTGCTACTGAGATGTTTTTAAGCCACAATAAAGGACTTTGGTAACTAAGACTGCTGATGGTGAGTGCCCTTTCTCCTTCATTTTTTCTACACATTAAGGACTTTGCCTTATTCATGGAGCACCCTATCTTCCAATACTGGCAACACAGACGTGCATTCAGCTCCTAGACCCAGTGTCTCTGATTTAACCAGCTGTGAGTGCGGATTTTCTTTTTCTTTTTTATTGATTTGGACTTTACTTATCCAGCACACAGTGAAGTGGGTTATTTCATTGAGAACGTCTTTCTGGGCTGTTTGGATAAATTGTATTTTATCATGGATGCAACTGCGGTACCAGTGTCCGGTGGCCTTTTAGCGGGCAGGGAGAACGTTGATTCTTATTTCTCAGAAATAGAACAACGTGAAGATATTTATTCCCTCAGCACAAAATCCCTGGAATTTAAGTTATTTAATTTAGCTGAACGTGAAGTAAACCTTTTTTGGACGAACAACTCGTTAAAGTCTTACTCTGATTGTGGAAGAGTCCCTCGTGGTCTCAGAGTTCTCAAAGACTTATCCCAATTCAAAGACAATGCACAGTTTATAAAAGAGTGGGAGTCCATTTTATTAAAGTGTTCACAAGATTTACTTCAATTAGTTCTACAACAAAATATGGCGAATTATGATACAGTAAACATGGAATTGACAAAAACAAAAGAAGAAATAAAAACTAGACTGTCCGTAAATCAGTGGTCGTTGTTAGAAAAGAAGTTGGATAATAAAATGGTTATTCTTCAAGCAGATATAAAACAAAGGAAGAGAGACAAATTCATCAGGGATAAGGTGGATTTTGACACCAACCAGATTTTTTCTTGGAATAAAAATAAACATGCTCATAATTCCCGTAGATTCCCACGCCCAAGGGGAAATAGATATAATAGATCAAGGAAAAATAACGCTAAAGACTATGTCACCACGGATTCAGACTCAAGTGTGAATGATGAAGGTCCGGTTTCTTCAATTGCCTCTACTAGTGATTCTATCGCACAGCAGGCAGCCCCTTTAGGCGGAGAACGCGCAGAGGTGGCAGAAAGCACAGAATTCGACAATCAACGCAAGAGAAAAACAGTTTCGTGGAAACGGACCTTTCAGCCAACCTATCGGCAACCACGATAATTAATTTGTCCTCTCATGATTTAAACCCAGCACACTTTTCTGTTTTGTCCAAGGGATTGAGTTACAGCTTACCTGAAAAGTTTGACATTGTTGATTTCAAAATAGACCTCTTTAAAGCAGTGAGAAAGATTAATTTATTTAAACATTTTGCTTCTGTTCCTAACGTCACGGTTCCAAAACCTCCGGGGGAAGTTCCCTGTACTATAGGCCCTTTGGGCTTTATGGTTGATCATAATACTGATATGGCTTTTCATAACGATGTAGAGTTACTTCTCAGTCTCAATAGTCCAGAAGTTATACCGAACAATAGTCGGTGTGCCGATATGACGGCGTTTACTGGAGGTGTCCCTTCTACCTTTATGCCACCTGTAACACCAGGCAATTTAATTGATGCTTTTGAGAATCAGGTTTTAAAAGAAATTGAGGCTTTAGTTTATAGACAATCTCCCTCCAATCTGACTACGGTAGAAATGACAGCGTTAAAAGAAATACAAAGTTGGTCTGACACTGTAGTACGGATGGCCGATAAGGGTGGGAACACTGTCCTCTTAAAAAAAGAATTCTATATGATGGAGGCACATAGTCAATTGGCAAAAACTGACACATATCAGAGGTTGAAGACAGACCCCACGGATAAATTTAAAAATGATTTGCGTACTTTTTTGAGAGTTCAGGTTGAGAGTGGAGTTATCTCGGCAAGGCAAGCAGAGAAGCTATTTCCTAACTTTCCGCAAAAGCCACACTGGTATCACATACCGAAGATCCACAAATCGTTAACAGCTCCTCCAGGCCGCCTCATTGTTTCTGGGGTAGGCTCGGTAACAGAGCCTTTGTCTAGATATTTGGATTGGCTTTTGCATCCCCTCTTACCGGATATCCCCTCTTATATTTGTGATACAAAGCACTTTTTGAGAGTTTTAAAGGGGTTTGTGTGGCAGGATAACTTCTTTTTGGCTTCCATTGATATTGAGAGCCTATATACCCATATACCACAGGATTTAGGGGTAGAGGCTGTCCGAGAAATTTTGTCTTTCACTGCAACTGATATAAGAACTATTAATTTTATTTGTGATGGCCTAAAATTTATTTTAACACACAACGCTTTTCAGTTTGATTCTATTTGGTTTTGGCAATTGGTAGGGACCGCGATGGGTACGCCTGTCGCGTGTACCCTAGCAAACCTCTTTTTGGCAGTTTTTGAAAATCGTTATGTTTATGCACATACCAATCCTTTTTTGAGTAATATCAAATAATTTTTGAGGTTTGTGGATGATGCCTTTATTGTGTGGGATGGGACAAAAGAGGAATTCCTAAAATTTGTAAACTACCTAGAACAGGTTAACACCATGAACATGAGGTTCACATCAGTGTTTGGAGGGTTAAGTTTGGTTTTCTTAGATGTTAAACTGTGGATTAGTGATGGTACCATTCAAACAGAGGTTTTTAGAAAACCTTCCTCCACCAATTCCCTCCTACATTATGATAGTGCACATCCTCAGAACACAAAAAATTCTCTCCCATACAGCCAATTTTTAAGGGTTAAGAGGTTAAATAGTACAAAAACAGGTTTCATAAAACAATCTCAAGAGCTGTATGACAGGTTCAGAGCACGAGGTTATCCTCAGTCTGTTTTGAAGAAAGCAAAAACAAGGGCGGAAGAACATGAAACTAATTTTGTTGATAAAGACAATAGTGCACAAAAAAGATTCGTTTTTAGTTTCAAATTCAGTCCCATGGACAACTGTGTTAGATCGGCCATTCGTAAAAGCTGGCACATCTTAGAGAGAGATCCCGCGCTTACAGAGTTAACGAGTCGAGGGCCCCTGTTTGCGTGCCGTAGAGGCAGAAATTTAAGGGATATTTTGGTACGCAATAGGGTAGTTTCGGATAGGAGTAATTGGTTGACAGCGGGAACCCCGAGAGGAAATTTCAAGTGCAGACATTGCAATTTTTGTGATTATCATTTGGTTGATAAAACAATTCATATAGGGCCAGTGTATCACACGGTAAAAGACTTTATATCCTGCAGAACAACACATGTAGTCTATGTAGTTTTTTGCCCTTGTGGTTATTATTATGTGGGAAAAACGTTCCGCCCCCTGTTCGTAAGATTTAGGGAACACTTTAATTCTATAAAAACGGGTAAGGGAGTCCCTCGCTTGATTAACCATTTTCGGGCTCATCATGACGGCAATGCGGCTGTTATGCGGTTTGCCGGTTTAGAACGGGTAAAACTTCCTGCACAAGGTGGAGACCACAATAAACTGTTACTCCAGAGGGAGGGCAGATGGATTTTGAGAGTTAACGCTACAGGCCCTATGGGGTTAAATGAAAGGACAGATATGTCCATGTTTCTATAAAACCTTATAATTCTGTTCATAAGTTTCTTGTATTTCAGCTGGTTAGGTGTCAAAGTGAATTTGTAACATTTGTTTTTAAGATTTGTTCTTTTGATTTTAATTCTGATTAGTAAGTTTAAGGTTGTCTTACCTTTGCACTGGAGTGGGGGCGGAGATTACGCAGCGGCTCAGCTGCTTATTACTCTCTTCCTTCCAGTCTTACGTTAGACCTGTAGAAGCGCACAAGCGCGAAACGGTCCGTCGTCTTCTGACACCTTCGTTCTCCTGTAAGACCCTGCTACTGAGATGTTTTTAAGCCACAATAAAGGACTTTGGTAACTAAGACTGCTGATGGTGAGTGCCCTTTCTCCTTCATTTTTTCTACACATTATGGACTTTGCCTTATTCATGGAGCACCCTATCTTCCAATACTGGCAACACAGACGTGCATTCAGCTCCTAGACCCGGTGTCTCTGATTTAACCAGCTGTGAGTGCGGATTTTCTTTTTCTTTTTTATTGAGTTGTCATAAGATCACTACATGAGAAGTGTTGTCATAAGATCACTAGATAAGATGTGTTGTCATAAGATCACTAGATAAGTGTTGTCATAAGATCACTAGATAAGAAGTGTTGTCATAAGATCACTAGATAAGAAGTGTTGTCATAAGATCACTAGATACGAAGTGTTGTCATATTATCACTAGATAATATGTGTTGTTTTTAAGATCACTAGATAAGAAGTGTCATAAGATCACTAGATAAGAAGAGCTGTCATAAGATTACTAGATAAGAAGTGTTGTCATAAAATCACTAGATAAGAAGTGTTGTCATAAGATCACTAGATAAAATGTGTTGTCATAAGATCACTAGATAAGTGTTGTCATAAGATCACTAGATAAGAAGTGTTGTCAAAATCACTAGCTAAGAAATGTTTTCATAAGATCACTAGCTAAGAAGTGTTGTCATACGATCACTAGATAAGAAATGTTGTCATAAGATCACTAGATAAGAAGTGTTGTCATAAGATCACTAGATAAGATGTGTTGTCATAAGATCACTAGATAAGAAGTGTCATAAGATCACTAGATAAGAAGAGCTGTCATAAGATCACTAGATAAGAAGTGTTGTCAAAATCACTAGCTAAGAAATGTTTTCATAAGATCACTAGCTAAGAAGTGTTGTCATACGATCACTAGATAAGAAATGTTGTCATAAGATCACTAGATAAGAAGAGCTGTCATAAGATCACTAGATAAGAAGTGTTGTCAAAATCACTAGCTAAGAAATGTTTTCATAAGATCACTAGCTAAGAAGTGTTGTCATACGATCACTAGATAAGAAATGTTGTCATAAGATCACTAGATAAGAAGTGTTGTCATAAGATCACTAGATAAGAAGTGTTGTCATAAGATCACTAGATAAGAAGTGGTGTCATAAGATCACTAGATAAGAAGTGTTATCATAAGATCACTACATGAGAAGTGTTGTCATAAGATCACTAGATAAGATGTGTTGTCATAAGATCACTAGATAAGTGTTGTCATAAGATCACTAGATAAGAAGTGTTGTCATAAGATCACTAGATAAGTGTTGTCTTAAAATCACTAGATAAAAAGTGTTGTCATAAGATCACTAGATAAGAAGTGTTGTCATAAGATCACTAAATAAGAAGTGTTGTCATAAGATCACTAGATAAGAAGTGTTGTCATAAGAACACTAGATAAGATGTGTTGTCATAAGATCACTAGATAAGTGTTGTCATAAGATCACTAGCTAAGAAGTGTTGTCATAAGATCACTAGCTAAGAAGTGTTGTTATAAGATCACTAAATAAGAAGTGTTGTCATAAGATCACTAGATAAGAAGTGTTGTCATAAGATCACTACATAAGATGTGTTGTCATAAGATCACTAGATAAGTGTTGTCATAAGATCACTAGCTAAGAAGTGTTGTCATAAGATCACTAGATAAGATGTGTTGTCATAAGATCACTAGATAAGTGTTGTCAAAATCACTAGCTAAGAATTGTCATAAGATCACTAGCTAAAAGGCTGGTTTCACACTTGCGTTTTTGGCCGCAGCGTTTTAGCGCTAAAAAACGCATGCTTTTTTTTCTATACTTAACATTAAAAACTCATGCGTTTATTAGCATGCGCTTTGACGCGTTTTCAGCAACGCATGCATTTTTTGACGCGTGCGTTCCGTTGCAGAAATGCAACCTGTAGTAATTTCTAGCGGTGTTTTTTTGCCGCAAAAAACGCATGCGTTTATTCGCGGCAAAAAAATGTATTGCTGTCTATGTAAACGCATGCGTTTTTAAGCACATGCGTTTGCATGCGTTTCTATAGAAAAACACAAGAAAACACAAAAAAAACAAGAAAACCCTAACCCTAACCTTTGGGTTACTAGGGATCCTAACCCTAACCCTAAGGTTAGGATCCCTAGTAACGCTAGGGATCCTAACCCTAACCCTAACCCTAGGGATCCTAACCCTAACCCTAACCCTTAGGGTTAGGGTTAGGATCCCTAGGGTAACGGTTAGGGTTAGGGTTAGGATCCCTAGTAACCCTAGGAATCCTAACCCTAACCCTAGGGATCCTATCCCTAACCCTTAGATAAGAAGTGTTGTCATAAGATCACTAGATAAGTGTTGTCATAAGATCACTAGATTAGAAGTGTTGTCAAAATCACTAGCTAAGAAATGTTTTCATAAGATCACTAGCTAAGAAGTGTTGTCATACGATCACTAGATAAGAAATGTCATAAGATCACTAGATAAGAAGTGTTGTCATAAGATCACTAGATAAGATGTGTTGTCATAAGATCACTAGATAAGAAGTGTTGTAATAAGATCACTAGATAAGATGTATTGTCATAAGATCACTAGATAAGAAGTGTCATAAGATCACTAGATAAGAAGAGCTGTCATAAGATCACTAGATAAGAAGTGTTGTCAAAATCACTAGCTAAGAAATGTTTTCATAAGATCACTAGCTAAGAAGTGTTGTCATACGATCACTAGATAAGAAATGTCATAAGATCACTAGATAAGAAGTGTTGTCATAAGATCACTAGATAAGATGTGTTGTCATAAGATTACTAGATAAGATGTGTTGTCATAAGATCACTAGATAAGTGTTGTCTTAAAATCACTAGATAAGAAGTGTTGTCATAAGATCACTAGATAAGATGTGTTGTCATAAGATCACTAGATAAGATGTGTTGTCATAAGATCACTAGATAAGTGTTGTCATAAGATCACTAGCTAAGAAGTGTTGTTATAAGATCACTAAATAAGAAGTGTTGTCATAAGATCACAAGATAAGAAGTGTTGTCATAAGATCACTAAATAAGATGTGTTGTCATAAGATCACTAGATAAGTGTTGTCATAAGATCACTAGCTAAGAAGTGTTGTTATAAGATCACTAAATAAGAAGTGTTGTCATAAGATCACTAGATAAGAAGTGTTGTCATAAGATCACTAGATAAGATGTGTTGTCATAAGATCACTAGATAAGTGTTGTCTTAAAATCACTAGATAAGAAGTGTTGTCATAAGATCACTACATAAGATGTGTTGTCATAAGATCACTAGATAAGTGTTGTCATAAGATCACTAGCTAAGAAGTGTTGTCATAAGATCACTAGATAAGATGTGTTGTCATAAGATCACTAGATAAGATGTGTTGTCATAAGATCACTAGATAAGAAGTGTTGTCAAAATCACTAGCTAAGAATTGTCATAAGATCACTAGGTAAAAGGCTGGTTTCACACTTGCGTTTTTGGCCGCAGCGTTTTAGCGCTAAAAAACGCATGCGTTTTTTTTCTATACTTAACATTAAAAACTCATGCGTTTTTTAGCATGCGCTTTGACGCGTTTTCGGCAACGCATGCATTTTTTGACGCGTGCGTTCCGTTGCAGAAATGCAACCTGTAGTAATTTCTAGCGGTGTTTTTTTGCCGCAAAAAATGCATGCGTTTATTCGCGGCAAAAAAATGTATTGCTGTCTATGTAAACGCATGCGTTTTTAAGCACATGCGTTTGCATGCGTTTCTATAGAAAAACACAAGAAAACACAAAAAAAACAAGAAAACCCTAACCTTTGGGTTACTAGGGATCCTAACCCTAACCCTAAGGTTAGGATCCCTAGTAACCCTAGGGATCCTAACCCTAACCCTAACCCTAGGGATCCTAACCCTAACCCTTAGGGTTAGTATCCTAACCCTTAGGGTTAGGGTTAGGGTTAGGATCCCTAGGGTAACGGTTAGGGTTAGGGTTAGGATCCCTAGTAACCCTAGGAATCCTAACCCTAACCCTAGGGATCCTATCCCTAACCCTTAGGGTTAGGGTTAGGATCCTAACCCTTAGGGTTAGGGTTAGGATCCCTAGGGTTACGGTTAGGGTTAGGGGTAGGGTTAGGATCCCAAGGGTTATGGTTAGGGTTAGGGGTAGGGTTAGGGTTAGGATCCCAATGGTTATGGTTATGGTTAGGGTTAGGGGTAGGGGTAGGGTTAGGGGTAGGGTTAGGTTTTGTATCCCTAGGGTTAGGGTTAGGGTTTGGATCCCTTTATCACTTTGATGGTGGGGGGTGGGTTATCAGTGACCTGGTGACCAGGACATTCTTCTAATAAAAAGCTACCCCTAACCCTAGGGATCCTAACCCTAACCCTAACCTTAGCTAATTCTATTAATAGTGGGTTTTCTAGTTGATTGTGATGATTGGCAGCTGTCACACACTTCTCAGCATGCGTTTAAAAAACGCAAACGCAGGAAAAAACGCATGTAAACGCGGCAAAACGCCGCATTTTTTTCTGCATGCGTCTAAAAAACGCAGCGTTTGCATGCGTTTACATGCATTTTTTCACCACCTGCGTTTTTTTTTTAAACGCTGCAGATCAAAGCGCAAGTGTGAAACCAGCCTAAGAAGTGTTGTCATAAGATCACTAGATAGCTAGTGATTTTGACAACACTTCTTATCTAGTGATCTTATGACAACATTTCTTAGCTAGTGATTTTGACAACACTTCACATATAAGATGTGTTGTCATAAGATCACTAGATAAGAAGTGTTGTCATAAGATCACTAGATAAGTGTTGTCTTAAAATCACTAGATAAGAAGTGTTGTCATAAGATCACTAGATAAGAAGTGTTGTCATAAGATCACTAGATAAGAAGTGTTGTCATAAGATCACTAGATAAAAAGTGTCATAAGATCACTAGATAAAAAGTGTTGTCATAAGATCACTAGATAAGAAGTGTTGTCATAAGATCACTAGGTAACAAGTGTTGTCATAAGATCACTAGATAAGAAGTGTTGTCAAAATCACTAGCTAAGAAATGTTGTCATAAGATCACTAGCTAAGAAGTGTTGTCATAAGATCACTAGATAAGATGTGTTGTCATACGATCACTAGATAAAATGTGTTGTCATAAGATCACTAGATAAGTGTTGTCTTAAAATCACTAGATAAGAAGTGTTGTCATAAGATCACTAGATAAGAAGTGTTGTCATAAGATCACTAGATAAAAAGTGTTGTCATAAGATCACTAGATAAGAACTGTTGTCATAAGATCACTAGATAAAAAGTGTTGTCATAAGATCACTGTTGGAGAACCGGGGCTGGTCCAAGCTATTATATAATTTTTATAGGAGAAGCTAATAAAGAACATTTAATTTTTCTGAGGACTTTGTGGGGTGACGTCAGTGTTACATTCCATCTTATTGCTTCTATCCCTTTAGTCTGACTTTGCACATTGTCCCTATGACAAAACTGAACTGCCAGAAGACAGGACAACTGATTTTATATAGCTGGTCAGTATTAGGGAGAAAATTATCATCCACATCATCATTCACCTCCTAACTACCCCTATTAGAGCCAATTAGGTTATGAACATTGATGTGGATGGTGATTTGAAGCTGCACATTTTCCATATGGCAACACTGAACTTCCAAGGCACAGATCAATAAGCGCTTTCATAAAGCTACTTTAAGTTACCAAAACTTCTTACATTCAATTAAAGTAATTTTCTAGGGAACAAAAATGTATTTTTAAAGGGTCATAATATTTGAAAAGCAACTAAACACTTTTTTTTTTATCTTCCAAACATTGCAAAGTTAGATACTTTTTGTACTAAACTTCACTATCTTATCTTGCTTTCTTCCCTCCCAAACACCAGGCTGCAGTGCCGATAAACACTGCCCATACATGCTCCTTTAGAAGCTGCTTTCCACTGCAGCTCAGATCTGTGTACTATTTACAGAAAATAGGGATTTCCCTGTCTGACTGCAGGAATGGAGATGAGAGAGGCTCAGAGAGGGGAATTCCTCTCTTAGGGATATAGTATTTGTTATGCACCTTTCTCGGATCCAGGCTTTTGCTCCCCTCACCCTGGTCCACTGAACTCTGTTGTGCTCTACATCGGGCTTTTCAGATGCCCCAATGTGATCCCATATGACATCTGCCTGGGCCAATATAAAGCCTACCAAGACACACACCTATTCGGACTTTTAAGTGCTCAGGAGTCCTGTGTTCCTGCAGCCTCCTTGACCTCTGCTATCTTTTCCCGGGACCTGTCCACCTGCAGTATCCAGAACCTCTGCTACTTGTTTGCCACCTTCCAGGACCTCTGCTATCTGTTTCCTGGACCTCTCCTCCTGTGGTCTCGGGAACCTCTGCTATCTGTTCCAGGTCTCTTATCTGCCTATGGTGTCCAGTACCTCTGCTACCTGTTTGCAGTTTCCTGTCCTCTTGCTGTCTACAGAACTTCTACTACCTGTTTGCAGTCTCCTGTCATCCTACGGCCTCCAGACCCTCTGCTACCTGTTTGCAGTCTCCTGTCCACCTGCAGTCTCCAGAACCTCTGCTACCAGTTTGCAGTTTCCTGTCCTCCTCTGGTTTCCAGAACCTCTACTACCTGTTTCAGACTCCTGTACACCTTCTGTCTCCAGAACCTCTGCTACCTGTTTGCAGTCTCCTGTCCTCCTCTGGTCTCCAGAACCTCTGCTAACTGTTTGCAGTCTCCTGCCCTCTTTCTGTTTCCAGAACCTCTGCTACCTGTTTGCTGTCTCCTGTCCACCTGCGGTCTCCAGGACCTCTACTACCTGTTTCAGACTCCTGTACTCCTTCTGTCTCCAGAACCTCTGCTACCTGTTTGCAGTCTCCTGTTCTCCAGTGGTCTCCAGAACCTCTGCTAACTGTTTGCAGTCTCCTGCCCTCTTTCTGTTTCCAGAACCTCTGCTACCTGTTTGCAGTCTCCTGTCCACCTGCGGTCTCCAGGACCTCTACTACCTGTTTCAGACTCCTGTACTCCTTCTGTCTCCAGAACCTCTGCTAACTGTTTGCAGTCTCCTGTTCTCCAGTGGTTTCCAGAACCTCTGCTACCTGTTTGCAGTCTCCTGTTCTCCAGCGGTCTCCAGAACTTCTGCTACCTGTTAGCAGTCTCCTGTCCTCCTGCACTCTCCAGAACCTCTGCTACCTGTTTGCAGACTCCTGTACTCCTGCACTCTCCAGAACCTCTGCTACCTGTTTGCAGACTCCTGTACTCCTGCACTCTCCAGAACCTCTGCTACCTGTTTGCAGACTCCTGTACTCCTGCACTCTCCAGAACCTCTGCTACCTGTTTTCAGTCTCCTGTCCTCCTGCAGTTTCCAGAACCTCTGCTACCTGTTTGCAGTCTCCTGTCAGCCTGCGGTCTCCAGAACTTCTGCTACCTTTTAGCAGACTCCTGTCCTCCTGCTGTCTCCAGAACCTCTGCTACCTGTTTGCAGTCTCCTGTCTACCTGCAGTCTCCAGAACCTCTGCTCCTTTTGAATAGGGGGAAGGGAAAGATGAGGAGTGTGAATAAATAAAATGTAACCTTTATTAAGGTAAAATAATGTGATTTATTAAGAGTTTTCATACATCATTTAGATGTATAAAAGGTCACAGCTATGGGTTGTAGTCACAGTCATGACCCACAAGATCCCAACGATATGCTCGGTGTGAAAGGATAGTTTATAATCAATTTGAAAACCCAACCATTGTCCCTTATAATATAAGTCAGGTTATTAAATACTGGGTACAAAACAATCCCATATGTTGTGTGGGGAATCTACCTATCTCAAATTACACATCGCAATTAGATATTAATTTTCATGTATGAGTTAATAATACACTGTACTGTTTGACCATATTAGTTTAATCTCCATGGGGATTATGGTCAAACAGTACAGTGTATTACTGTTATCCTTCCCTTCTTCCCTTCCCACTAATCTACAGTCTTTTTGGTGGTGTACACCAAAGTGAATAAACATGTCCGAAGAGACATGACAATTCTACCCCTCTGCTACTTCTTCCTGGTCTCGTCTGTCTGCTGTCTGCAAAAACTCCACCACCTGCTTCCCGGTCTCCTATCCACCTGTGGTCTTCAGTACCTCTGCTACCTGTACCTCATCTGCCTGCTGCACTGACACCTGTTGCCTATGGGCCCACTCGGACCTTGGAGGATCCACCTCACCATGTGAGCCTAATATTACCAATCTTACAGAGCAGCAGTTAAAAGCATCTTCTAAAGTAAGAGCTGGCTGGTCACATGAACCCCCCCCCCAAAAAAAAAAAAAAAAAGATAAATTATATTGCAAAAATGCATAACTTTGCAATGCCTAGAGGATAGCTAAATAAAAAAGATAGCTAAATAAAAAAAGTTTAATTACTCTTTAAAGAAATACAACATGTAATGTGCTCATCCACTCTAAAATCCCTCAGCTCCTGTTCCAGTTCTAACCTGATCAGTCTGAACACACAAAAAATGGCTTCTCATAACCAATGTTTAGCTGAGACAGGACCAGAAAACAGAGAAATCATTAAGAGTATTACTTCTTTGAGGGGTTTTTTAATCAAATTGAGCCCTTAAGAAAAATATATTTATTGGATGGAAAATCCCTTAAGAAACACTTTTTGACTCCATTGTTTCTATAGATATTTCCATGTGTCTAACTTTTTCCAGCACATATTATTATCAATCTTATAAATCTTGGGGTCAGTCCGGTCACCCCATGACATATAAATAAATGTCTTTATCGATCCCCCGATCGGAGCCTCGGCTTATCGTATGGGACTAATTTTCACCCCACATGGATCCTACAGCCCCGATATGTAATTGCAAAAGAGATTGGCTGATGAAGGTTAGTCTGGAAGTCGCCTCCATCTTAAAATGCTAGATCACGCCGTGAGCGGAGTGGCGCGTCCTCGTCACATTCATCAGCCGTCGCCGTATTCATAGGCGCCATTACGATAATCAATCTTTCTGCTGTTTGTGATTGGTGCTCAACACCTCCGGAGTCTCAATGTGTTCCAAGCGAAAATCATCCAAGTAGAAAATGGATTTCGCAGTCAGTCTCTTTATTTATATTCCGGCGCGGCGCTCCACATCCTTCACTTTGATCATGCAGATCTTTATTCCCCGACGCTTTCTCTCTTCTTTACAGAAGATTCTATCTGGTTGTCTCCCGATTGATTGTGATGGTGGCGTTAAAAAATGTGTCTCGTTCGGCGAGGTCCGGACCCTCCTTGTTAAAGACTGCATTTTTAAGCTGCGTTCATTTACCACTAAATCTGCTTGGAAGTCTTTTCAGCATCTCAAGAAGTGAAGAATTTACATTTCCTTCTTATGGGGAAGAATTGGACCCAAGACGGAGGAGGAGGGAGGGGGGAGTAGTTCTTTGTTCAGAGTAATAGTCCAATCTCCGCAGCAATTTATGACGGGGAGAAAAGAATTTAATCCGGAGAGGAATAAGAAAACTTTTGCATTGATTTAAAGGCGAGGTCTTATTGAGTTACAGCATGTTCATAGCTGAGTTATATTTATCGGAAAAATTATCTTCTTAATGCTTCCCCAGGGGATTTCTAGGGCGGAGTTCCTATTTAAGTTGACCTCTATTAAATGTGGTCACAGATAAATCTATCTGCTATATAATACACTGCCTCTCCATATTACACAGTCTTGTTTTAGAAGCATTCCGAAGCATAGAGAAACGGCACACAGCTTTAGTTTTATTTTTTTCTTCCTTAATGCAAAGTAAACCAACTTTCAAAATAGTCTCAATTAAAAATGTTCTAGCATTTTTTGCTGCAGAATATATAAGTCCTTTATCAGTCAGTCCCTCTGCTCCTGACAACTCTCCACTCTCTTCTTCCCTCCTCTCAGTGTTAGGGATCTCACCATCGTCGGGAAGAAGGGGTTGTATGTGAATATCTACAGCATGGAGAGGGGAGAAAGCATCTCACTAAAGGCAGAGAAAACAGACTGCAGAACAGGAGGGAAGTGTATAAAGAGGGAAAAGGGCAGGAATGAAGCTGTGCTGATACTGTATATGAGCTGATGAAGACAGCAGCACGCTGGATACACACATACATCACATCCAGCCTATATTACAGGGAGAGACACTCCCAGAAGAGAAAAATCTGAATCTTGGATCAGGCTGTAAACTCTATATCAAGGGCCTGAATATTAAAGTAGGTATGAAAATTGCAAACTGAAATTTTATTGACTAAATTATTAACATACTGTAAGTAAAAATCACATTTTTCCTTATTAAAGGTGCCCATAATCTTTAACCCCTTGATAAAACAAACACTGTTATTAAAGGAAATATAATAATTCTTGGCACTCAGGAGAAATTTGTAGAATGATTCAAAAAGTAGATTTTTATTCTAGTGCATCCAGCTCAACATATAAACGTTTTCGGTCTCGACAACTGAGACCTTCATCAGATATAGTTGTCAAATGCTGGAGGACACTGGTAGTGTGTATGAGTCACACACTGTGTATGTAGCCGAGGAGCGGGAGAGCAATGCGTCTGAAAGCACTGGACGGCAGTATAGGCGCTTGTGGTAATGCGAGATACTCGCAAAATGAGGAGCGCTGGATGTTGCCGCTGTCAGGGGTGGAGAGGACGCTGCGCTGCTGTGCAGGAGGGAGCTCCCGGGGCTGCTGGATGCACTAGAATAAAAATCTACTTTTTGAATCATTCTACAAATTTCTCCTGAGTGCCAAGAATTATTATATTTGCTACTACGGGTTGGATCCCCTACTTGAGCACCTCCCAAGAATCCCTGAGTGCCGTGGCCAATACTTTCTATATACTGTTATTAAAGGAGTTTCCACTACTCGGACAACCCTTTCTCGAGCTCTGTGTTTCCCCCTTGTAAAATAATAACACATATACTCACTTCTGGTATCGGTGACATTGAAGCGGTGTCGCACTGGGTCTCCCTGGTATTAGGTAACATTGTTACGTCACGCAATCTCTGCAGCCAATCAGCGCTGACTTCACTCTCCTTCCTTCGTACAAATGACATAAATCTTGAAGAAGTGGAAGCTGCTCATGTTTTCTTACTCCGGATGCTGTGATTCATCTGTAGGAGAAGAGAGTGAATCCAGTGTTCATTGGCTGCAGGGATTGCGTGACATGACAATGTCACACAATCCCCGGGAAATCTAGTGATGACACTGCTGGAATGATACCAGCTCCGGAGGTGAGTATAAGTGTTATTATTTTTCAAGGGGGAAACATAGGGATCAGTATCGGTTGTCTGAATAGTGGACAACCCCTTTAATTACTTTTTTTTCCTTCGAATAATTTTTTTTACTTTCTTTTAATCTATTTTACAGGTATGTTTATAGGTGTAGCCATTTTTCCAAAGCTGCTGTTAACAGTCCATTTTTTGCTGTTCTTGTTATAATGGTTTTTTTTTTGTCATTGGGGTATTGTTTTCTTTTTCTATAGAATCAGTAGTCAAATTTGGAGTTTTTATATCAAGCACAAAAGCCTCGAGAAATGACAGGTTACTTCTATTTCTGCATGGAATAGTAACATGTGCACTGAGGGCGTGTTTTCCCATTAAAATGAATGGGAAGTTTATTCAAAGAGTTTTTTCATCAAGTGCATTTTGGAGCAGATTCTACTCCAAAATTCATGTTGAGAAAGAAAAACTTGTGCTTGAGCATTCCTGTTTGCTGCTATACCCAAATTGTCATTTAAAGGGGCTCTCCGATCTTATGTTATAGCATACCTCTAACAATATAATTGGGAATACGTCTGATTAGGAGAATAAAGGTATGGAAATAGTGAGCAAAATGGCTGAAACTCAAATTTGGGAGTTCGCTCGAATTTCGCCAGGAAAATCGATTTGCATTGAAGTTATTCGATGTGAATCTAATGTTTCTTATTAACCTTTTGGGTCTCTTTAGACCACAATTTAATTAACATGGCATTAAAAAACACTTACCTTGCCGTTCACCTGCCGTAGATGCAGCACCGCTTGTTTTGATGCCTAATCAGTACCAGAAGCCCCACGTCAAGAGTTGAAGAAGACTCATGGAGCACAAGATGCATTCAGGCTTGGACTGGCTCACAGGAGAATCCTCCAGTAGGTCGCCCCTGTGAAAAATTGCTAATGAGTAGTGCTATTACAGTTGATTCACAATTTGCAGAAATCATTCATTAACCCCTTAAGCCCCAAGGGTGGTTTGCACGTTAATGACCAGGCCAATTTTTACAATTCTGACCACTGTCCCTTTATGAGGTTATAACTCTGGAACGCTTCAACGGATTCTGATTATTCTGATACTGTTTTCTCGTGACATATTGTACTTCATGATAGTGGTAAAATTTCTTCAATAAGACTTGCGTTTATTTGTGAAAAAAATGGAAATTTGACGAAAATTTTGAAAACTTCGCAATTTTCCAACTTTGCATTTTTATGCCCTTAAATCACAGAGATATGTCACACAAAATACTTAATAAGTAACATTTCCCACATGTCTACTTTACATCAGCACAATTTTGGAACCAACATTTTTTTTTGTTAGGGAGTTATAAGGGTGAAAAGTTTACCAGCAATTTCTCATTTTTACAACACCATTTTTTTTTTTAGGGACAACATCTAATTTGAAGTCATTTTGAGGGGTCTATATGATAGAAAATACCCAAGTGTGACACCATTCTAAAAACTGCACCCCTCAAGGTGCTCAAAACCACATTCAAGAAGTTTATTAACCCTTCAGGTGTTTCACAGGAATTTTTGGAATGTTTAAATAAAAATGAACATTTAACTTTTTTTCACACAAAATTTACTTCAGCTCCAATTTGATTTATTTTACCAAGGGTAACAGGAGAAAATGGACCCCAAAAGTTGTTGTACAATTTGTCCTGAGTACCCCGATAGCCCATATGTGGGGGTAAACCTGGATCGCCCCCATGGGGCCATGGGGTACTCGGTACCAGGTCCTTCGGTTCACAGGGGGGATGTCACGGTGGCTGACCCGGTCCGTGGCCCTGGGACGTCCGTGTAAAAGGGAAAGGTCTTTAAGGGGAATGTTCGTGACACCACCTGTTGTATTCGGTCAGGGTGACCGACGCTGCTTTAAGGGGTCCGCTGGGGTGATGTTATGGCAGCTAGATGGTATAACTTCCCACAGGTGAAGTATGTCCCCAGGGCTTCCCAGTATGTAGATGGTGGATGGTGAGAGTCGCGGTGAAGAACGAGGACACAAGGTTGCAGTCTCTGTACCTTTACTGAAGACTTCAGCATCCACAGTCCAGGGCACCAGATCACAGAGCAGGCAGAGTCCGGCCGGTTTGGAGGCAAGTCCAGAGTCCCCTTGTCCAGGTGGAAATCAGTAGCCTTCCTCTAGCGCCGTGGTATTGTAGTTCCTTACTGCCTAAGGCTTCACATAAGGTCCTCACAGATGTAGTGTCTCTCTCTGTCCCCCGTATAGGATAGGACAAACCCGTATGACTGGTGGCTTGAGGCGGTTTATAGGGACTCTATCATGCCCCAGCCTCTAAGGGGTGCCACCATGCCTCCTGGGTGTAGGGCAGACAGGTAACATGAAATTAGCTGCCCTGTTGGTCTCTGGAGCAAGGCATAAAGGGTCGTTGCTCCCTTGGTGTTCTGGCTACCGGGCTTCTGCGCCTCAGAAGGAGGCAGCCTGTGTAGGGCTGGTCCCCTCCTAGTATCCACTCCTTTACTACGACTTCCTTCACCCTCTCTGCAATACAGTTCTGCCTTCGATGTCTCTTTCTAGGAGCTGCAGCTCTGAGGGCATGCACAGCTCTGTGTCCTTCTTCTTTGTTCTCTGACAGGATCACACCCCTGTCAGGGACCAACTCACTGAGCGGAGCTCAGCCAGCAACTGACTAACTTTCCCTACAGGCGACCAGTTTTACCAATGTGGGGAGTGACCTAATAGGAGCAAGAGCTCCCCCTGGTGGCCTGGAGTGTGAAATGTGTTGCATGTTTGTGATACCTGGATGCAGTTATCCTTCTTTTGTCTCCAAACGTAGCATCACTCTCCCCAAGAGGAAAGCAATACCACTGCGACGACCAGGACCCACCGCAAACCACTGTTGGCAGAGCTCAGAAAGGAAGGAGTGCTATTTGACTTTTCAATGCAAAATTAACTGGAATTGAGATGGGACGCCATGTTGCGTTTGGAGAGCCCTGATGTGCCTAAACATTGAAACCCCCCACAAGTGACACCATTTTGGAAAGTAGACCCCCTAAGGAACTTATCTAGATGTGTGGTGAACACTTTGACCCACCAAGTGCTTCACAGAAGTTTATAATGCAGAGCCGTAAAAATAACAAATCATATTTTTTCACAAAAATGATCTTTTCGCCCCCAATTCTTTATTTTCCCAAGGGTAAGAGAAGAAATTGGACCCCAAAAGTTGTACAATTTGTCCTGAGTACGCTGATACCCCATATGTGGGGTAAACCACTGTTTGGGCGCATGGCAGAGCTCGGAAGGGAAGGAGCGCCATTTGACTTTTCAATGCAAAATTGACTGGAATTGAGATGGGACACAATGTCTCGTTTGGAGAGCCCCTGATATGCCTAAACATTAAAACCCCCCACAAGTGACACCATTTTGGAAAGTAGACCCCCTTAGGAACTTATCTAGATGTGTTGTAAGAGCTTTGAACCCCCAAGTCTTTCACTACAGTTTATAACGCAGAGCCGTGAAAATAAAAATTATTTTTTTCCCACAAAAATTATTTTTTTAGCCCCCAGTTTTGTATTTTCCCAAGGGTAACAGGAGAAATTGGACATCAAACGTTGTTGTCCAATTTGTCCTGAGTACGCTGATACCCCATATGTTGGGGTAAACCCCTGTTTGAGCGCACAGGAGAGCTCGGAAGGGAAGGAGCACTGTTTTACTTTTTCAACGCAGAATTGGCTGGTATTGAGATCAGGCACTATGTCGTGTTTTGAGAGCCCCTGATGTGCCTAAATCCCAATTCTAACTGAAACCCTAACCCTAGCTCTAACCCTGGACCCAATCCTAGCCCTAACCCTAGCCCTAACCCTAACCCTAGCCCTAACCTGTCATGTTCTCAATGGCAAGAGAACATAGCATAAGCATATATAGGAACTAGCTCTTGGAAGATGGGAACTGAGCTGACCATGAACTAAACCTAACGCACAACTAGCAGTGGCCGGGTAGCATGCCTACGTTGATTCTAGATGCCCAGCACCAGCCGGAGGACTAAATAATGCTAGCAGAGGAAAATATTAGTCCTAGCTCACCTCTAGAGAAATACCCCGAAAGGAGACAGAGGCCCCCCACATGTATTGGCGGTGAATTAAGATGAAACAACAAACGTAGTAGGAAAATAGGTTTAGCAAATTTGAGGTCCACTTACTACATAGCAGAAGACAGAAAGGACACTTTCATGGTCAGCTGAAAACCCTATAAAAACACCATCCAGAAATTACTTTAAAACTCTGGCATTAACTCATAACACCAGAGTGGCAATTCCTGTTCACAAGAGCTTTCCAGACACAGTAACGAAACTTCAGCTGTGAACTGGAACAAAAATGCAAAAACAAACATGGACAAGAGTCCAACTTATCTAGTAGTTGTCTAGGAGCAGGAACAAGCACAGAGAGGCTTCTGATAACATTGTTGACCGGCAAGCAACTAACAGAGCAGCAAGGTTATATAGCGACTCCCACATCTTGATGGGAACAGGTGAACAGAGAAGATGACAACACCAGTTCAATTCCACCAGTAGCCACCGGGGGAGCCCAGAATCCAAATTCACAACAGTACCCCCCCCTCAAGGAGGGGGCACCGAACCCTCACCAGAACCACCAGGGCGATCAGGATGGGCCCTATGAAAGGCACGAACCAGATCAGAGGCATGAACATCAGATGCATTCACCCAAGAATTATCCTCCTGGCCGTATCCCTTCCACTTGACCAGATACTGGAGTCTCCGTCTGGAAACACGAGAGTCTAAGATTTTCTCCACAACGTACTCCAACTCACCCTCAACCAACACCGGAGCAGGAGGCTCAACGGAAGGCACAACCGGTACCTCATACCTGCGCAATAATGACCGATGAAAAACGTTATGAATAGAAAAGGATGCAGGGAGGTCCAAACGGAAGGAAACAGGGTTAAGAATCTCCAATATCTTATACGGGCCGATGAACCGAGGCTTAAACTTAGGAGAAGAGACCCTCATAGGGACAAAACGAGAAGACAACCACACCAAATCCCCAACACAAAGCCGAGGACCAACACGACGGTGGCGGTTGGCAAAAAGCTGAGTCTTCTCCTGGGACAACCTCAAATTGTCCACCACCAGCCCCCAGATCTGATGCAATCTCTCCACCACAGCATCCACTCCAGGACAATCCGAAGTTTCCACCTGACCAGAGGAAAATCGAGGATGAAACCCCGAATTACAGAAAAACGGGGACACCAAAGTGGCAGAGCTGGCCCGATTATTGAGAGCGAACTCCGCCAATGGCAAAAAAGCAACCCAATCATCCTGGTCAGCAGACACAAAACACCTCAGATATGTCTCCAGGGTCTGATTAGTCCGCTCGGTCTGGCCATTCGTCTGAGGATGGAAAGCGGACGAAAAAGATAAATCTATGCCCATCCTAGCACAGAATGCCCGCCAAAATCTAGACACGAATTGGGTCCCTCTGTCAGAAATGATATTCTCAGGAATACCATGCAAACGAACAACATTTTGAAAAAACAGAGGAACCAACTCGGAAGAAGAAGGCAACTTGGGCAGAGGAACCAAATGGACCATCTTAGAGAAACGGTCACACACCACCCAGATGACAGACATCTTCTGAGAAACAGGCAGATCTGAAATAAAATCCATCGAGATGTGCGTCCAAGGCCTCTTAGGAATAGGCAAGGGCAACAATAATCCACTAGCCCGAGAGCAACAAGGCTTGGCCCGAGCACAAACGTCACAAGACTGCACAAAGCCTCGCACATCTCGTGACAGGGAAGGCCACCAGAAGGACCTTGCCACCAAATCCCTGGTACCAAAAATGCCAGGATGACCTGCCAACGCAGAAGAATGAACCTCAGAGATGACTCTACTGGTCCAATCATCAGGAACAAACAGTTTATCAGGTGGGCAACGATCCGGTCTATCCGCCTGAAACTCCTGCAAGGCCCGCCGCAGGTCTGGAGAAACGGCTGACAATGCCACTCCATCCTTAAGGATACCTGTGGGCTCAGAGTTACCAGGCGAGTCAGGCTCAAAACTCCTAGAAAGGGCATCCGCCTTAACATTCTTAGAACCCGGTAGGTATGACACCACAAAATTAAACCGAGAGAAAAATAATGACCAGCGCGCCTGTCTAGGATTCAGGCGCCTGGCGGTCTCAAAATAAATCAAGTTTTTGTGGTCAGTCAATACCACCACCTGATGTCTGGCCCCCTCAAGCCAATGGCGCCACTCCTCAAAAGCCCACCTCATGGCCAAAAGCTCCCGATTCCCAACATCATAATTCCGCTCAGCGGGCGAAAATTTACGGGAAAAGAAGGCACAAGGCCTCATCACGGAGCAGTCAGAACTTTTCTGCGACAACACTGCCCCAGCTCCGATCTCAGAAGCGTCGACCTCAACCTGAAAAGGTAGAGCAACATCAGGCTGACGCAACACAGGGGCAGAGGAAAAACGGCGCTTAAGCTCCCGAAAGGCCTCCACAGCGTCAGGGGACCAATCAGCAACATCAGCACCCTTCTTAGTCAAATCGGTCAATGGCTTAGCAATATCCGAAAAACCAGCAATAAATCGACGATAGAAGTTAGCAAAGCCCAAAAATTTCTGAAGACTCTTAAGAGAAGAGGGCTGCGTCCAATCACAAATAGCTTGAACCTTGACAGGATCCATTTCAATGGAAGAGGGAGAAAAAATATATCCCCAAAAGGAAATCCTCTGTACCCCAAAAACACACTTAGAACCCTTCACACACAAAGAATTAGACCGCAAAACCTGGAAAACCCTCCTGACTTGCTGGACATGAGAGTCCCAGTCATCCGAAAAAATCAGAATATCATCCAGATACACAATCATAAATTTATCCAAATAATCGCGAAAAATATCATGCATAAAGGACTGGAAAACTGACGGAGCATTTGAAAGACCAAAAGGCATCACTAAATACTCAAAGTGGCCCTCGGGCGTATTAAATGCGGTTTTCCACTCATCCCCCTGCCTGATTCGCACCAAATTATACGCCCCACGAAGGTCAATCTTAGAGAACCACTTGGCCCCCTTTATGCGAGCAAACAAATCAGTCAGCAACGGCAATGGGTATTGATATTTTACAGTGATTTTATTCAAAAGCCGATAATCGATACATGGTCTCAAAGAGCCGTCTTTTTTTGACACAAAGAAAAAACCGGCTCCTAAGGGAGATGACGATGGACGAATATGTCCCTTTTCCAAGGACTCCTTTATATATTCTCGCATAGCAGCATGTTCAGGCACAGACAGATTAAATAAACGACCCTTTGGGTATTTACTACCCGGGATTAAATCTATGGCACAATCGCACTCTCGGTGCGGAGGTAATGAACCAAGCTTGGACTCTTCAAAGACGTCACGATAGTCAGACAGGAACTCAGGAATTTCAGAGGGAATAGATGATGAAATGGAAACCACAGGTACATCCCCATGAGCCCCCTTACATCCCCAGCTCAACACAGACATAGCTTTCCAGTCGAGGACTGGGTTGTGAGATTGCAGCCAAGGCAATCCTAGCACCAAATCATCATGTAGATTATGCAGCACCAGAAAGCGAATAATCTCCTGGTGATCCGGATTAATAAGCATAGTTACTTGTGTCCAGTATTGTGGTTTATTATTAGCCAATGGGGTGGAGTCAATCCCCTTCAGAGGAATAAGAGTCTCCAAAGGCTCTAAATCATACCCACAGCGTTTGGCAAAGGACCAATCCATAAGACTCAAAGCGGCGCCAGAGTCGACATAGGCGTCCGTAGTAATAGATGACAAAGAGCAAATCAGGGTCACAGATAGAATAAACTTAGACGGTAAGGTGCAAATGGAAACAGATTTATCAAGCTTTTTAGTTCGCTTAGAGCATGCTGATATAACATGAGTAGAATCACCACAATAGAAACACAACCCATTCTTCCGTCTAAAATTCTGCCGCTCGCTTCGGGACAGAATTCTATCACACTGCATACTCTCTGGCGACTTCTCAGTGGACACCGCCAGATGGTGCACTGGTTTGCGCTCCCGCAAACGCCTATCGATCTGAATAGCCATTGTCATGGACTCATTCAGACCCGCAGGCACAGGGAACCCCACCATAACATCCTTAATGGCATCAGAGAGACCCTCTCTGAAAGTCGCCGCCAGGGCGCACTCATTCCACTGAGTAAGCACAGACCATTTACGGAATCTTTGACAGTAAATTTCCGCTTCATCTTGCCCCTGAGATAGGGACATCAAAGTTTTTTCTGCCTGAAGCTCCAAATGAGGTTCGTCATAAAGCAACCCCAAGGCCAGAAAAAACGCATCCACATTGAGCAACGCAGGATCCCCTGGTGTCAATGAAAAAGCCCAGTCTTGAGGGTCGCCCCGGAGCAAGGAAATCACAATCCTGACCTGCTGTGCAGGGTCTCCGGCAGAGCGAAATTTCAGGGACAAAAATAATTTGCAATTATTTCGAAAATTCTGAAACCCAGATCTATTCCCCGAGAAAAATTCCGGCAAAGGAATTCTCGGCTCAGATACAGGTGCATGACAAACAAAGTCTTGCAAATTTTGTACCTTCGTGGCGAGATTATTCAAACCTGCAGTTACACTCTGAAGATCCATTACAAACAGGTGGACACAGAGCCATTCAAAGATTAGAAGGAGAAAAAAAAAAAAAAAATTCTCAGCAGACTTCTTATTTCTCTCCTTTCTCAGCCAAGGATTTTAACCCTTTAGTGGGCCGGTCAAACTGTCATGTTCTCAATGGCAAGAGAACATAGCATAAGCATATATAGGAACTAGCTCTTGGAAGATGGGAACTGAGCTGACCATGAACTAAACCTAACGCACAACTAGCAGTGGCCGGGTAGCATGCCTACGTTGATTCTAGATGCCCAGCACCAGCCGGAGGACTAAATAATGCTAGCAGAGGAAAATATTAGTCCTAGCTCACCTCTAGAGAAATACCCCGAAAGGAGACAGAGGCCCCCCACATGTATTGGCGGTGAATTAAGATGAAACAACAAACGTAGTATGAAAATAGGTTTAGCAAATTTGAGGTCCACTTACTACATAGCAGAAGACAGAAAGGACACTTTCATGGTCAGCTGAAAACCCTATAAAAACACCATCCAGAAATTACTTTAAAACTCTGGCATTAACTCATAACACCAGAGTGGCAATTCCTGTTCACAAGAGCTTTCCAGACACAGTAACGAAACTTCAGCTGTGAACTGGAACAAAAATGCAAAAACAAACATGGACAAGAGTCCAACTTATCTAGTAGTTGTCTAGGAGCAGGAACAAGCACAGAGAGGCTTCTGATAACATTGTTGACCGGCAAGCAACTAACAGAGCAGCAAGGTTATATAGCGACTCCCACATCTTGATGGGAACAGGTGAACAGAGAAGATGACAACACCAGTTCAATTCCACCAGTAGCCACCGGGGGAGCCCAGAATCCAAATTCACAACACTAACCCTAATGGGAAAATTGAAATAAATCTATATATATAATTGTCTAAGGGTTTTTCTGTCTGTCTGTCTGTCCTGGAAATCCCGCGTCTGTGATTGGTCGAGGCCGCCAGGCCTCGACCAATCAGCGACGGGCACAGCATGCGACGATGATGTCATAAAGGTTGCCTCGACCAATCAGCGACGCGCACAGTCTGCCGCAAATTCGCCTCGACCAATCAGTGACGGGCACAGTATCGACGTAGATGTCATAATGGTTGCCATGGCGACGATGATGTCATAAAGGTTGCCTCGACCAATCAGCGACGGGCACAGTCAGCCGCGAATTCTGGAATCATCATTGTCCATATACTACGGGGACATGCATATTCTAGAATACCCGATGCGTTAGAATCGGGCCACAATCTAGTTTTTTATATTTGATTATTTTTCCCTAACTAAGGGGGTGATGAAGGGGGGTTTGATTTACTTTGACAGCCATCACAGGCTAAAAGACGCTTTTTATTGCAAAAAATAGTTTTTGCGTCTCCACATTTTGAGAGCTATAATTTTTCCATATTTTGTTCCACAGAGTCATGTGAGGTCTTGTTTTTTGCAGGATGAGTTGAAGTTTTTATTGGTAACATTTTCGGGCACAAGACATTTTTTGATCGCTTTTTATTCCGATTTTTGTGAGGCAGAATGAATAAAAACCAGATATTCGTGAATTTCTTTTTGGGGGGGCGTTTATACCGTTCCACGTTTGGTAAAATTGATAAAGCAGTTTTATTGTTTGGGTCAGTACGATTACAGCGATACCTCATTTATATTTTTTTTATGTTTTGGCGCTTTTATACGATAAAAACTATTTTATAGAAAAAAATAATTATTTTTGCATCGCTTTATTCTGAGGTCTATAACTTTTTTATTTTTTCGCTGATGATGCTGTATGGCAGCTCGTTTTTTGCGGGACAAGATGACGTTTTTAGTGGTACCATGGTTATTTATATCCGTCTTTTTGATCGCATGTTATCCCACTTTTTGTTCGGCAGTATGATAATGATAATAGAGCGTTGTTTTTTGCCTCGGTTTTTTTTTTTACCGCGTTCACTGAAGGGGTTAACTAGCAGGACAGTTTTATAGGTGGGGTCGTTACGGACGCGGCGATACTAAATATGTGTACTTTTATTGCTTTTTTTATTATTATTTAGATAAAGAAATCTATTTATGGGAACAACATCTGACAGGCAGGGCTGCAGGCTTACCAGCGCTTGCTCTGAGCAGGCGCTGGTAAGCCACCTCCCTGCAGGACCCGGATGCAGCCCCGCGGCCATTTTGGATCCGGGGCCTGCAGGGAGAAAAAGGTAGGAGACACTCGGAGCAACGCGATCACTTCGCGTTGCTCCGAGTGTCTCAGGGAAGCCCGCAGGGAGCCCTCTCCCTGCGCGATGCTTCCCTATGCCGCCGGAACACTGCGATCATGTTTGATCGCAGTGTGCCGGGGGTTAATGTTCCAGGGGCGGTCCGTGACCACTCCTGGCACATAGTGCCGGATGTCAGCTGCGATCATCAGCTGACAACCAGCCGCGCTCCCCCCGTGAGCGTGGCCGATCGCATATGACGTACTATCCCGTCACTGGGAATCAAGTCACAGGTCACCTCGACGGGATAGTACGTCAAAGGGGATTAAGGGGTTAAACAAGCTAGGCAAGGTAATATTACATAGAAGCAAAAGTAAATTTGTGTACTAGGGTCAGGTTAGTTTAGCATGTAGCTGAACAGTGGACCCAAGGAATCAATGGTAGGTCATCGCCAACCCATTCTGAGACTGGACAGGTAAGCGGCCAGCAGGGAAGGCTGTCATTCACCTAGTAGGACCGCCTACTGGACTTCTAAGCACAGAAGTCCTGGACTTGTCTCTTGCTTTTTAGGATCGCGGCAATAGATGTGATGACATCTATTCTATACATTGCCTTCATGTCCCTGAAGCTCGATGACAAATCCTACACGACCCAATATATCAGCGTCCCTCTCGAACATGTTATTAGTGTTATCAGCCTTTTGGAAAGAATGAGAAATGAGCTCGGCCACCTAATGTCATCCGCTAAGCTATAGTGAAGGTCAATGCTTTATGCCCTCCCGTCACATAATTGCCATTTATAACTCTGGAATTGATCACAAATCACCAAAGGTATAATTGTCAGTGACACGCGTCACCTTTTCATCTCCCGGAATGCATATTCAGAACATTGACACTTTTCCAGTTAAATGATAGATTTTTGAAATTGTATCTGGAAGTAGAAAATGCAAAAAGGAATAAAAAAAAAACCTCCTGCAATTAAGAGAAAAATTTAATCTCAATTCCTTTGACGAAAGGAGAGGTGACCTAGAAATGAGAGTCTTCTAGAAAATCTCACGAGTTCAGCCAATAATAATGATCTTCAAACAACCTTATAAGTCTTATGTATTGTTTATATTTAGTGCAGATGCAAAAGTATGTGCACCCTAGGATGTACACAAGGACAGTATATACTACACACAAAACATCTCATTCTAAAACTATGCTCATTAATATAGATTAGTTTTCTGCTCTTGCTACGGGTCTCCGCTCTTCTATGCAAACATCATATTACAAATTTGACTCTTGGGGTTTATGTATTTGGAGACTAAAAATCTAACTTGGTTGGAGTTCGGTGTATTATTAGGTTGTTTTAGTCCCTATAAGACAGAAATCATTGTCTGCAGTAAAATCCTACACTTTGTCATCAAACAAAAAACACAAAAATTGAACTTCATTTAAGTTGGTATAGACGCAGCACATAAACGCATGTTCACTTTGGCCATAAAGCATATAAAACCTACAAGAAACAAAATAAATATAAACCCTGCTGTAATTAATAAAGTAAAAAGCAAGAGTGCATTTAAATAACACAGGGTCTTCGTAATACTGTTTTGATAAAAAAATAGCATAAAAGCCATCCCACTGTCAACAAGGTGACCCTGATCGAGACGGTCCTACGCTGTCTAATATTATAAACCTTACCATGTGTCAGAGTTGACCTCAGTGTGTGAATAAGGGCAGACAAAACGGTCACCTTGTCGATGGCGGGATGGCTTTTATGCTACTTTTGATCAAAACAGTATTATTATTATTTATTATTATTGCGCCATTTATTCCATGGCGCTTTACATGTGAGGAGGGGTATACATAGTAAAAACAAGTACAATATTCTTAAACAATACAAGTCATAACTGGTACAGGAGGAGAGAGGACCCTGCCCGCGAGGGCTCACAATCTACAAGGGATGGGTGAGGATACAGTAGGTGAGGGTAGAGCTGGTTGTGCAGCGGTTTCGTCTATCAGTGGTTACTGCAGGTTGTAGGCTTGTCGGAAGAGGTAGGTCTTCAGGTTCATTTTGAAGGTTTCGATGGTAGGCGAGAGTCTGATATGTTGTGGTAGAGAGTTCCAGAGTAGGGGTGGTGCGCGAGAGAAATCTTGTATGCAATTGTGGGAAGAGGAGATAAGAGGGGAGTAGAGAAGGACATATTGTGAGGATCGGAGGTTGCGTGCAGGTAAGTACCGGGAGACGAGGTCACAGATGTATGGAGGAGACAGGTTGTGGATGGCTTTGTATGTCATGGTTAGGGTTTTGTACTGGAGTCTCTGGGCAATGGGGAGCCAGTGAAGGGACTGACACAGGGGAGAGGCCGGGGAATAGCGGGGGGGACAGGTGGATTAGTCGGGCAGCAGAGTTTAGAATAGAGTGGAGGGGTGCGAGAGTGTTCGAGGGCAGGCCACAGAGCAGGAGGTTGCAGTAGTCAAGGCGAGAGATGATGAGGGCATGGACTAGGGTTTTTGCAGATTCTTGGTTGAGGAATGTACGGATTTGTGAAATATTTTTGAGTTGAAGGCGGCAGGAAGAGGAAAGGGCTTGGATATGTGGTTTGAAGGAGAGATCAGCGTCAAGGATTACCCCGAGGCAGCGAGCTTGTGGGACTGGGGAGAGTGGGCAGCTGTTTACTGTAATGGATAGGTCCGTTGGGGGGTCACATGAGATGGGGGAAAGATGATGAATTCTGTTTTGTCCATGTTAAGTTTTAGAAATCTAGCGGAGAAGAAGGATGAAATAGTGGACAGACATTGAGGGATACTGGTTAGTAGGGTGGTGATATCTGGTCCAGAGATGTAGATCTGTGTGTCGTCGGCATAGTGGTGATACTGAAAGCCGTGACATTCTATGATCTGTCCCAGGCCAAAGGTGTAAATGGAGAAGAGCAGGGGCCCTAGGACTGAACCTTGCGGGACTCCGACAGATAGGGGTCGAGGTGAGGAGGTGGTGTGTGAGTGGGAGACGCTGAATGTCCGGTCTGTTAGGTATGACGAGATCCATGATAAAGCCAAGTCTGTGATGCCAAGGGATGAGAGGATCTGTAATAATAGGGAATGGTACACTGTGTCAAAGGCAGAGGACAGGTCCAGGAGGAGGAGGACAGAGTAGTGTCGCTTGCTCTTGGCGGTTAATAGGTCATTGGTGACCTTAGTTAGGGCAGTTTCGGTGGAGTGGTGTGACCAGAAGCCAGATTGTAAGCGGTTGAAGAGGGAGCAGGAAGAGAGATGGGAGGACAGTTCAAGATGGACATGTTGTTCCAGTAGTTTTGAGGCATTGGGGAGAAGTGATATAGGGCAATAGCTAGATCAGGGGCGGATTATCAGAGGGTCAATATGGGCTGTAGCCCAGGGCCCAGTGGCTTGGGGGGGCCCTGGGCCAC